>NW_019154131.1:299428-724361 GCF_002288905.1 Enhydra lutris kenyoni | reverse complement strand
TTTGTTTCTTTTTTTTTCTTTTTTTCTTTTTTTTTTCTTTTTTTTCTTTTTTTTCTTTCTGAACCTCTTTTTATCCCCTTTCTCCCCCCTCACGATTTGGGATCTCTTCTGATTTGGCTAAAGCATATTTTCCTGGGGTTGTTGCCACCCTTTTAGTATTTTACTTGCTCCTTCATATACACTTATCTGGATAAAATGACAAGGCGGAAAAATTCACCACAAAAAAAAGAACAAGAGGCAGTACCAAAGGCTAGGGACCTAATCAATACAGACATTGGTAATATGTCAGATCTAGAGTTCAGAATGACGATTCTCAAGGTTCTAGCCGGGCTCGAAAAAGGCATGGAAGATATTAGAGAAACCCTCTGGGGAGATATAAAAGCCCTTTCTGGAGAAATAAAAGAACTAAAATCTAACCAAGTTGAAATCAAAAAAGCTATTAATGAGGTGTAATCAAAAATGGAGGCTCTCACTGCTAGGATAAGTGAGGCAGAAGAAAGAATTAGCGATATAGAAGACCAAATGACAGAGAATAAAGAAGCTGAGCAAAAGAGGGACAAACAGCTACTGGACCATGAGGGGAGAATTCGAGAGATAAGTGACACCATAAGACGGAACAACATTAGAATAATTGGGATTCCAGAAGAAGAGGAAACAGAGAGGGGAGCAGAAGGTATATTGGAGAGAATTATTGGAGAGAATTTCCCCAATATGGCAAAGGGAACAAGCATCAAAATCCAGGAGGTTCAGAGAAGCCCCCTCAAAATCAATAAGAATAGGTCCACACCCCGTCACCTAATAGTAAAATTTACAAGTCTTAGTGACAAAGAGAAGATCCTGAAAGCAGCCCGGGAAAAGAAGTCTGTAACATACAATGGTAAAAATATTAGATTGGCAGCAGACTTATCCACAGAGACCTGGCAGGCCAGAAAGAGCTGGCATGATATATTCAGAGTACTAAACGAGAAAAACATGCAGCCAAGAATACTATATCCAGCTAGGCTATCATTGAAAATAGAAGGAGAGATCAAAAGCTTCCAGGACAAACAAAAACGGAAAGAATTTGCAAATACCAAACCAGCTCTACAGGAAATATTGAAAGGGGTCCTCTAAGCAAAGAGAGACCCTAAAAGTAGTAGATCAGAAAGGAACAGAGACAATATACAATAACAGTCACCTTACAGGCAATACAATGGCACTAAATTCATATCTCTCAATACTTACCCTGAATGTTAATGGGCTAAATGCCCCAATCAAAAGACACAGGGTATCAGAATGGATAAAAAAACAAAACCCATCTATATGTTGCCTACAAGAAACTCATCTTAAACCGGAAGACACCTCCAGATTTAAAGTGAGGGGGTAGAAAAGAATTTACCATGCTAATGGACATCAGAAGAAAGCAGGAGTGACAATCCTAATATCAGATCAATTAGATTTTAAGCCAAAGACTATAATAAGAGATGAGGAAGGACACTATATCATACTCAAAGGAACTGTCCAACAAGAAGATCTAACAATTTTAAATATCTATGCCCCTAACGTGGGAGCAGCCAACTATATAAACCAATTAATAACAAAATCAAAGAAACACATAAACAATAATACAATAATAGTAGGGGTCTTTAACACTCCGCTCACTGAAATGGACAGATCATCCAAGCAAAAGATCAACAAGGAAATCAAGGCCTTAAATGACACACTGGACCAGATGGACATCACAGATATATTCAGAACATTTCATCCCAAAGCAACAGAATACACATTCTTCTCTAGTGCACATGGAACATTCTCCAGAATAGATCACATTCTTTGTCCTAAATCAGGTCTCAACCATTATCAAAAGATTGGAATCATTCCCTGCATATTTTCAGACCACAATGCTCTGAAGCTAGAACTCAATCACAAGAGGAAATTTGGAAAGAACCCAAATACATGGAGACTAAACAGCATCCTTCTAAAGAATGAATGGGTCAACCAGGAAATTAAAGAAGAATTGAAAAAATTCATGGAAACAAATGATAATGAAAACACAACGGTTCAAAATCTGTGGGACACAACAAAGGCAGTCCTGAGAGGAAAATATATAGCGGTACAAGCCTTTCTCAAGAAACAAGAAAGGTCTCAGGTACACAACCTAACCCTACACCTAAAAGAGCTAGAGAAAGAACAAGAAAGAAACCCTAAACCCAGCAGGAGAAGAGAAATCATAAAGATCAGAGCAGAAATCAATGAAATAGAAACCAAAAAAACAATAGAACAAATCAACGAAACTAGGAGCTGGTTCTTTGAAAGAATTAATAAGATCGATAAACCCCTGGCCAGACTTATCAAAAAGAAAAGAGAAAGGACCCAAATAAATAAAATCATGAATGAAAGAGGAGAGATCACAACTAACACCAAAGAAATACAGACAATTATAAGAACATACTATGAGCAACTCTACGCCAACAAATTTGACAATCTGGAAGAAATGGATGCATTCCTAGAGACATATAAACTACCACAACTGAACCAGGAAGAAATAGAAAGCCTGAACAGACCCATAACCAGTAAGGAGATTGAAACAGTCATCAAAAATCTCCAAACAAACAAAAGCCCAGGGCCAGACGGCTTCCCGGGGGAATTCTACCAAACATTTAAAGAAGAACTAATTCCTATTCTCCTGAAACTGTTCCAAAAAATAGAAATGGAAGGAAAACTTCCAAACTCATTTTATGAGGCCAGCATCACCTTGATCCCACAACCAGACAAGGATCCCATCAAAAAAGAGAACTACAGACCAATATCCTTGATGAACACAGATGCAAAAATTCTCGCCAAAATACTAGCCAATAGGATTCAACAGTACATTAAAAGGATTATTCACCACGACCAAGTGGGATTTATTCCAGGGCTGCAAGGTTGGTTCAACATCCGCAAATCAATCAATGTGATACAACACATTAATAAAAGAAAGAACAAGAACCATATGATACTCTCCATAGATGCTGAAAAAGCATTTGACAAAGTACAGCATCCCTTCCTGATCAAAACTCTTCAAAGTGTAGGGATAGAGGGCCCATACCTCAATATTATCAAAGCCATCTATGAAAAACCCACCGCAAATATCATTCTCAATGGAGAAAACTGAAAGCTTTTCCGCTAAGGTCAGGAACATGGCAGGGATGTCCATTATCACCACTGCTATTCAACATAGTATTAGAAGTCCTAGCCTCAGCAATCAGACAACAAAAGGAAATTAAAGGCATCCAAATCGGCAAAGAGGAAGTCAAACTATCACTCTTCGCAGATGATATGATACTATATGTGGAAAACCCAAAAGACTCCACTCCAAAACTGCTAGAACTTGTACAGGAATTCAGTAAAGTGTCAGGATATAAAATCAATGCACAGAAATCCGTTGCATTTCTCTACACCAACAACAAGACAGAAGAAAGAGAAATTAAGGAGTCAATCCCATTTACAATTGCACCCAAAACTATAAGATACCTAGGAATAAACCTAACCAAAGAGACTAAGAATCTATACACAGAAAACTATAAAGTACTCATGAAAGAAATTGAGGAAGACACAAAGAAATGGAAAAATGTCCCATGCTCCTGGATTGGAAGAATAAATATTGTAAAAATGTCTATGCTACCTAAAGCAATCTACACATTTAATGCAATTCCTATCAAAGTACCATCCATTTTGTTCAAAGAAATGGAACAAATAATCCTAAAATTTATATGGAACCAGAAAAGACCTCGAATAGCCAAAGCAATATTGAAAAAGAAAGCCAAAGTTGGTGGCATCACAATTCCGGACTTCAAGCTCTATTACAAAGCTGTCATCATCAAGACAGCATGGTACTGGCACAAAAAACAGACACATAGATCAATGGAACAGAATAGAGAGTCCAGAAATAGACCCTCAACTCTATGGTCAACTAATCTTCGACAAAGCAGGAAAGAATGTCCAATGGAAAAAAGACAGCCTCTTCAACAAATGGTGTTGGGAAAATTGGACAGCCACATGCAGAAAAATGAAATTGGATCATTTCCTTACACCACACACGAAAATAGACTCAAAATGGATGAAGGATCTCAATGTGAGAAAGGAATCCATCAAAATCCTTGAGGAGAACACAGGCAGCAACCTCTTCGACCTCAGCCGCAGCAACATCTTCCTAGGAACATCGCCAAAGGCAAGGGAAGCAAGGGCAAAAATGAACTATTGGGATTTCATCAAGATCAAAAGCTTTTGCACAGCAAAGGAAACAGTTAACAAAACCAAAAGACAACTGACAGAATGGGAGAAGATATTTGCAAATGACATATCAGATAAAGGGCTAGTGTCCAAAATCTATAAAGAACTTAGCAAACTCAACACCCAAAGAACAAATAATCCAATCAAGAAATGGGCAGAGGACATGAACAGACATTTCTGCAAAGAAGACATCCAGATGGCCAACAGACACATGAAAAAGTGCTCCACATCACTCGGCATCAGGGAAATACAAATCAAAACCACAATGAGATATCACCTCACACCAGTCAGAATGGCTAAAATTAACAAGTCAGGAAATGACAGATGCTGGCGAGGATGCGGAGAAAGGGGAACCCTCCTACACTGTTGGTGGGAATGCAAGCTGGTGCAACCCCTCTGGAAAACAGCATGGAGGTTCCTCAAAATGTTGAAAATAGAACTACCCTATGACCCAGCAATTGCACTGCTGGGTATTTACCCTAAAGATACAAACGTAGTGATCCGAAGGGGCACGTGCACCCGAATGTTTATAGCAGCAATGTCTACGATAGCCAAACTATGGAAAGAACCTAGATGTCCATCAACAGATGAATGGATAAAGAAGATGTGGTATATATACACAATGGAATACTATGCAGCCATCAAAAGAAATGAAATCTTGCCATTTGCGACGACGTGGATGGAACTAGAGGGTATCATGCTTAGCGAAATAAGTCAATCGGAGAAAGACAACTATCATATGATCTCCCTGATATGAGGGAGAGGAGATGCAACATGGGGGGTTAAGGGGGTAGGAGAAGAGTAAATGAAACAAGATGGGATTGGGAGGGAGACAAACCATAAGTGACTCTTAATCTCACAAAACAAACTGAGAGTTGATGGGGGGAGGGGGGTTTGAGAGGGGGGGTGGGATTATGGACATTGGGGAGGGTATGTGCTATGGTGAGTGCTGTGAAGTGTGTAAACCTGGCGATTCACAGACCTGTACCCCTGGGGATAAAAATATATGCTTATAAAAAATAAAATTAAAAAAAAAAAGAAAAGAAAAGGAACAAATCTGGAAAGACTCACAATTCCCAATTTCAAAACTCACTGAAGGCTACAGTGACTGAACCACATGGTACTCACATGAAGACAGACACATAGATCAATGGAATAGAATAGAGAACCCATCAATAAACTCTTGCATATCTGGTCAAATGACTTGACAAGGGTGTCAAGGACATTCAATGGGGAAAAAACAGACTTTCAACAAATGGTATTGGGAAAATTAGATATCTGTATGCTAAAGAGTAAAGTTAGATCCTTATCTTATACCCTATAAAAAATTAACTCACAGTGGATTGAAGTTCTTCAATCTGTAAAATTCTTAGAAGAAAATATAGGGGTGAAGCTTCAAGACATTGGATTTAGCAATAATTTCATGGCTACAATACCAAAAGCACAGGCAAAATATATACTATACCCAACCAGGTTAACATAAAAACCTCACACTGAAGGCCTATTTATTTATTCAGTTCCTATTCCAATATCACGATCTGTGGCAACTGATCACCTCTTTCTTTTTTTTTTATATAGTGTAGATATCACTGTCTTTTTTTATTTATTTATTTTTATTTTATTTTTTCAGTGTTCCAAGATTCATTGCTTATGCACCATACCCAGTGCTCCATGCAATTCATGCCCTTCTTAATACCCACCACCAGCCTTACCCATTTCCCCCTCCAAAACCCTCAGTTTGTTTCTCAGAGTCTGCAGTCTCTTGTGGTTTGTCTTCCCCTGCGATTTCCTCCAATTCGCTTTTCCTTTCCTTCTCCTAACGTCCACAATGTTATTCCTTATGCTCCACAAGTAAGCGAAAGCATATGATAATTGACTTTCTCTGCTTGACTTATTTCACTCAACATAATCTCCTCCAATCCCATGCATGTTGATTACTTGTTTCTTAAATTGTCACTAAAGCAAATTTGATGTGAAACACACTTGGACCAGTTTTTTTTTAATTAAAATATAAATGATACATAGATAGATCAATTGCATATGGACCAGGAAGGTGATAAGCAAAGTGAAAGAGTATGAGAATGACCATGATGCCTTCCCATCTATCATTTTTTAAACCTTCTTTGAGAATGGCAAGAGTACAATGAAATGTTTTCTTCCTTTAGATAACTGCACATGTGCAGACACATAGCCTCAGTGTGGGGAGTGGATAGGGAGTGGTGGGGACTGGGGTGAAATTGAGCACACATGCTTCTTCAAGGCGGGCACAGTTCTCACCTAAACAGTTCATTATGGCCACGTGGAAGCAAAGGCCTGGAGTCTGTAGCTCTTCTGATCGCTCCATAAAAAGCAGAAATCCATATTCTCATGTAAAAATCAACCTATTTTTCATTGTAGTTCAAAGTTTTGTTTAAAGACACTTTGCAACAAACAAAACATTCGTGGAACCTGGCTGGGAGCTGAGGGCTGCATCTGGGAAAAAACATCCCTACCAGGTGATATCTGAAATATCGTCCTGTATCACACACACCTGTACAGACACACACTCCTCTACTAACATCACAGCAAAGCCCCTATCACCTTATCCGTCAAGTGTCTGCTGAAAACCTCAGAATATTGTTGCCATCCTGTCACTGAAAACTTTACAACTGTATACTTTACAGGGGTGAATTTTATGGTGCATGAATTATACCTCTAAAAAACTAAAATTTTTATTTTTTAAAAATCCAAACATGTTCAAATCTAACCGCAAACTTGAGGAACTCAGGTGCCTTCTGCCAACCACAGTAAGGCAACATCCAGGGCTTCAATCTTTCCTTCTTATGTCACACAGTACAGAGTTAATTCTCAGTTCCCATTAATTATTGATTTTCTCCAGATAATACTTGTTAAAGAAGAATTAATACTATTGTTTAAGAACAAATACTGCCCAAATGTAGTCTTTAGTGGGTTTGTAATCAGCTTTACCCACTTTCCATCTAATCTGATTGAAGCAGATTTTGTATGAAGTCTTTTTTCTTTTTTTTAATTTTGTTGCTATTAAAGGTCACCTATTTGAATCTGTCTGAAATTCTTAAGTTCCTGGGATCAATTTGTAAGTTCATAGATGACCTGACCAGGGATTGAATTACTATACTTTTAATTAAAATAGGGAAAAAAGGGGGAGAGAAAGGGGGAAGAGAGAAAGAGATACATTTTCACATATAGAGGGAATCTATGGGGGAAATGGGTGTTGCATTACTGAATATACTGTAGCCTATTTTCCCGAGCTCTGTGTTATAAGTCTGTTCATCATAATGCCTTTTGACCCTCTGCACTTACTCCATCATAATTATCCTTTAATACTCTTATAAATGAACTTTTAGCTTATCTTCCATTAATTCTCCAGAACATGCAAAGCCGTCTAACATAAAGTGTTTAACCCTTCCATGGTCTTCCTGTTCACAGAGGCAAGAAGGAAATTCCCATCACACTCCCGTGTGGACATAAAGATGAGTTGCAGCCACCTGCCTCTCCTCCCAATGCCAAGGAGAAATTCACAACTTGTATGAGGAGTTCAGTGAGTGTCATTGCAAAGTGAACAACTTTTTAAAATTTTTTAAAGAGAAAGGAATTCTTCCTTTCCAATAAGGACAGCTTCCCAGGGTATAAAATCTTCACAAAGAAGAGAGTGCTCAGGGGAAGGAACATTTGGTTCAGGGTTATATATGTTTTTTACATAAAGAGTTATAAGTCATCATAAAAGTTAGACTTTATCTTATGTTTTTAGCATGTACAAGGTTGTAGAACTTGACTTTTATGGGAGTCAGGGAAGTATTTTTTTTTTTCTTATCTTTATGTTTGGAATGCTCCTTTTTGCTTGTTTTGCTTTAAAAGCAGACATACAATGTGTGCTCAGAGCTGAAATAGAGGCCATGCTTGAGGTTTTGCCCAGTCATTTTGACTGTGGTAAATGTTAACATATAGCTCCCCTGGGAACCCAGAAACAGGGCCTATGAATATTAAATGTTGAATATTCCTTTATCATGAGTGAGGAAGACCTCCTGGCATCAGGTATGGGGAAGTCTAGATAGGAGAGCTAAGAACTGGGATTCTCAGTCCCAAAGCACAGCCCTGGGAGCAGGGCCACTTCAGGGCTGCAGTGGTCCCAAGATGGGATGTATTGATCCATAGAGGGTGGAGACATGTCCTTGCCTTCATAATATGTGGGGAAGCTCAAGTTTAGACTCCAAGCAACTCAGATGGTGGTAGGACAACAGCTCTAGGCCAGGCTGACTGGAGTGCCCACTCTGCAAGTTGAGCTGTGCAACCCCCAACAGCTGATGTCACCCCTCACAGCCTTCATCAGTGTCCTCATCTGTAAAATGAGAGCAGACTCATGTATTCCATGGGTGGTGGTAAGAACAGAAGGAATGAAGTGTTAAGACATAAGACAATGAGTTCAAAATGGAGTCACTTATGCTCAGCTCCATATCACCAAACCAAGACCTAACCTAATTACAGCTTCACCTCTCCCAGAAATGGATCTTAAACCAATCAGTTCAGAATTGCTTGATCAGCACTAGCAGGGTATTTGCCTGACACAACCCTGCCATCCCCTGCAGGAAAGTAACTTTGCAATAACCAACCCACTTTTCACATTCTATAACTTCTTTGCTCTTGCTCCCTTCTTCCTAAAAGCCTTTCATTTTGTGCAGCTCCTCTGAGTTCCTTTTTATTTGCTGGATTGGATGCTGCCCTGTTCAAATTTATGTTTGCTCAAACAAACTCTTAAAACTTTTAATATGTCTCCTTTATCTTTTAACACAGGGCAAGTAGAACATACTACCAGTAAGACTCACCAGCCAGAACCCCTCCGTACCCGTACGAGCTGAAGGTGCTTCCTCTATCAACAGAGAAAAGAGGAAGAAGTAAAATAGAATGAGAGCACTTATTTGGGGTCCCAGAACTATAATTTGGGGAACACAGATAAGGGGAGCAACCCAAATTTCATTCCCTAGGGAACAAAAGTAAGTCAAGGATTTATTTTTTTTATTTTTTCAGATTTTTATTTACTCATTTGAGAGAGGGAGAGGGAACATGAACCACAGAGAGGAGCAGAGGGAGAAGCAGGCTCCTTGCTGAGCAGGGAGCCTGACATCGGGCTCCATTCTGATCCTAGGACTCCAGGATCATGACTGGAGCTGAAGGCAGATGTTTAACCAGCTGAACTACATAGGCACCCCAAGTCAAGGATTTTCAAAAGACAAAAAGAAGGCTTGTGCATGTTGTTTACAAAGAATTTTGATTGGTTGTGTTGACACAAAACTAACCTTGGCTAAATATGATTGGTTGCTAAGGTTAACACTAAGCAAACTCTCTCACTATGGCAACTTGCAGGTGTTCTGGCACAGTCCGTGGAATATTTGCTGTTTGGCACAGGTCAGAGTTCAAGATTCCACATGGTTAGGATGTGCATGAGGACCATTTCTTTAATGGCCTCCTGGTGCCATTTTAAAACCAGCTGATACAAGTGACTCCATTTCATTTCTCCTTTCGCTCTGTGAATACCTGTAACTTTGCCCAGGGTGTTTTATCTGGCCTAGGCACTTACCCAACTACTAGGAGTGCCAGAGAGTTAATGGTCCCAGAAATAGCCCCCACTTCTCTGCTCCCTGGCTGGGGTTTCCTAGAATCACAAGTAACACTAAGCTATGGCTTTTTTGTCCTGGGCCCATCTTCCCTTCCTCACCAACACTGAGTGCTGCAAGTTTCCTCCCCTCTATTTTCCAGCTTCACATCTGGTTTGCATCTCCTGTGCAACCACTGACCAACAGCCTTGATCAATCAACTTACCTTGGTCACCACCAAGTGAACTGCTCTGCTCCCTGGGGAGGCTGAAAACATCTTCCACCACCTTATTTTGGTGGTCTTTCTCCAGGTCAGTGCAACCACTAATGAGAGTGCACATCCCCTGCCCCCAGGGAGTTGGAGAAACCAACATGGCTCAGAATGGATGTCCTGGACTGGGGTCCACAGAAGCAGAATGCAGACAGGATTCACATGTGTGCTGTTCATTGAGGGATAAAACTTGGAAAGGAGTGAAGAAGCAGGGTAGGGAAAGGAAAAAAGCAAGAACGTGATCTCAGATGAAGTCTGGCTCCAGCCTAATCCCACAAGAGCACTGGAGCCCGGACCATGCTATTGAGATAGGTAGCAAGGGATTTATTTGTACTCCCATGGCCCCCACCCCAGCCAGGCAGTCAGAGGCTATAAGCAACCAGGTCCCAGGGGTAAGAGGCAGCAGCTCCAGGCCAGGCAGCTTCAGCACCCCAGAAATTTCCAGAGGCGGGTGGCAGGACTGAGACCCAAGCCCCAGAGAAGCTGGAAAAACACATCTTCTGACCATAAAAGGAGATCCCTGGGTCTCTGGGTAGGACACCAAAAATATCTGTTACAATGGTTTAGATGTTCAGAGAGTAAGCAAGAACTTGTCTGGGGATGCTGAAGGTCTGGAAGGCTCCAGAAGATTCAAAAGTATCAGATATCAAAATCAAGTTTCTGATTCAAATCAATTCAAATCAAATTCAAATCAAAGTTTTTGATTCAACTGTTCTGTTCGTATGAAAACATTGCTTACAAAGGATTACATACAAATAAATTACATTTAGTTATACAGTTAATGAACCCAATCCTATCGAAAATGTTAAACTTCATGAAAGTAGGACTGTTCCAGGAAACCCCAAGCAGCTGTGACTACCTGAGTGGCAAGAGGCTTCCATGGAGAACCTGGGAAATGTTCAATAGAGGGGCACCGGTCTGGAGGGCTGGGAAATGAGTGATTTCTAGGGCAGCTCCCCGCTGAATCCAGGTGCTCCCTCCCTTCGATCATTGGCCACCACTCCTTCCCATAGACAAAACTCAGAGAAACCATACTTTCTCCCACCTTGAACCATGTGCACACTGTTCCCACCACTGGATATACCCTCCTCTTTCTCACTGGCCAACACCCTTGCATGGTTTCAGCCTCAGCCCAGAGTCCCCTCCTTAAGAAAGCCTCCTCCAGTCCAGCTGAGCGAGGCACCTTCCTCTAAGACCCCTTCTACCCAGAGATTCTCCTAATCAGATGCTGTGGGATCATGAATACCCTGCGGGGGCAGGCTGGTGTGATGATGGAATGACCACCATAGGCTTATGCTCCATACAAGCTATGTGCACTTTGAGCAGTTCACTCAACCTTACTGAGCTCCAGTTTCCTTCTCTATAAAATGGAGATAATAAATGTACCCTTTTTTGATAGGCAGTTACACCTCATTCCATTGGGCATTACTTTGTTGCACTTCACAGATAAATACTTTTTTTACAAATTGAAGGTTTGTGGCAATCCTGAATCAAGCAAGTATATTGGCACCATTTTTCCAATAGTATTGCTCTCTTTGTGTCTGTGTCACATTTTGGTGATTCTCACAATGTTTCAAACTTTTTAATTATTACTGTATTTGTTATGGTGGTCTGTGATCAGTGATTATACCTGCAGAAGGCTCTGATTGTAGTTAACATTTTTTGACAATAAAACATTTTTAATTGAGGTAAATACACTAGGGTTTTTTTAGACAAAATACTCCCTGAACAGACTACAGTATAATGTAAACACAACTTTTATAAGCACTAAGAAGCCAAAAAATTCATTTCACTTTTTTTATTGCAGTGTTCTGGAACAGAATATCTGTAATATCTCCAACATATGCCTTATATGGTTATACTGCTGTTGGTAGTCTATTTAGCACAATACCTGGATGTTCCACACATGGTCTAGATCATGTAAATGACTGTTAAACATTATAGAATGGAATAAAAATCACTAAAGGTATCTAAGACTCCCATTTGCAAAAGCTAAAATACAGAACTGAGAAGAAGAAAGTTGTTAAAAGTTTTATAAGTTAACAAGTGTTATAGCTCAGGTAGGTAATCATGTCCTGGACTTTAGTTACTCAGCACCACAACCACCACTCTGCTATTATTTACTGTGTTTTATGCCATGTAGATAATGGCTTCAAGCCTTTGAAAGCTTCACAGAGAGCCCTCTTTCCAGCTCAGCCTGTGTTCACCCCACATCTTATCACCTGGGGCATTCCTATAAAAAATGGAGTGCAAAGAGTTGGCAAACACCTTGAAAAGTCCAAACAAGTGATGACAAAGAGAAATACAAATTGGAAAACCCAGATTATAGTCCTAACCTCATGGTTCACTGTCCAGCCCTTCACTGGCTTCCGTTTTGATCAGTAAAAGGGAAGTTAAATTATATTTGTATACTTTGTGTTTTAACTTTATTTTTGAAAAATGAATAAATGAGATGGTTCAAGCTTAAAATTACAAAAGGATATTCTTTGATAATCTCCCTCCCACCCCAATGCCACTTGTACATGTTTCCAGAGGTAGTTCATGCACTTACTAACAAATGCATGGGTCATTTTATTCACACAAACTTCCCACATCATGCATTTTTCACTCACAATACACCATGGATTGTGCCATGCCAGCTCACAAGTATGTGTTGTTCATTTTTTTATATTAAATATTTTCACATTTCTTTTTATAAATTTAATTTTTTTTCAGTGTTCCAAGACTGATTGTTTATGCACCACACCCAGTGCTCCTTGCAATACATGCCCTCCTTACTACCCACCACCAGAGTCACCAAACCACCCAACCCCCCAGTCCAAAACCATCAGTTTGTTTCTCAGAGTCCACTGTCTCTCATGCTTTTTCTCCCCCTCCAATTTTCCCCAACTCACTTCTCCTCAACTTCTCCCAATGTCCTCCGTGTTATTCCTTATGCTCCACAAGTAAGTGAAACCATATGATAATTGACTCTGCTTGACTTATTTCACTCAGCATAATCTCCTCCAGTCCCGTGCATGTTGGTACAAAAATTGGGTATTCATCCTTTCTAATGGAGGCATAATACTCCATTGTATATGTGGACCATATCTTCTTTATCCATTCATCTGTTGAAGGGCATCTTGGTTCTTTCCACAGTTTGGTGACTGTGGCCATTGCTGCTATGAACATGGGGGTAGAGATGGCCCTTCTTTTCACTACATCTGTATCTTTGGGGTAAAAACCCAGTAGTGCAATAGCAGGGTCATAGGGTAGCTCTATTTTTAACTTCTTAAGGAATCTCCACACTATTTTCCAAAGTGGCTGCACTAGCTTGCATTCCCGCCAACAGTATAAGAGAGTTCCCCTTTCTCCACATCCTCTCCAACACATGTTGTTTCCTGTCTTGCTAGTTTTGGCCATTCTAACTGGTGTAAGTTGGTATCTCAATATGGTTTTGATTTGAATCTCCCTGATGGCTAATAATGATGAACATTTTTTTCATATATCTGTAAGCCATTTGTATGTCTTCTTCGGAGAAGTGTCTGTTCATGTCTTCTGCCCATTTTTTGACATGATTATCTGTTATGTGTGTTGAGTTTGAGGAGTTCTTTATAGATCTTGGATATCAGCTCTTTGTCTGAAGTGTCATTTGCAAATATCTTCTCCCATCCCATGAGTTAAAATGTCTATACTGCCTAGAGCAATCTATACTTTCAATGCCATCCCAATCAAAATTCCACGGGCCTTTTTCAAATAGTGGGAACAAACAATCTGAAAATTTGTATGGAACCAGAAGAGACCCCAAATTGCTAAGGAAATGTTGAAAAAGAAAAACAAAACTGGGGGCATCACATTGCCTGATTTCAAGCTTTATTACAAAGCTGTGATCACCAAGACAACATGGTACTGGCACCAAAACAAAACAAAACAAAACAAAACAAAAAAAAAAACCCCACACACATAGAATGGTGGAATAGAATAGAGAGCCCAAATATGGACCTGCAACTCTATGGTCAAATAATCTTTGACAAAGCAGGAAAAAAATATATAGTGGAAAAGAAACAGTCCCTTCAATAAATGGCATTGGGAAAATTGGACAGCTATGTATAGAACAATGAAACTTGACCATTCTCTTACACCATACACAAAGATAAACTTGAAATGGATAAAAGACCTCAATGTGAGGAATCTATCAAAATCCTACAGGAGAATGTAGGGAGTAACCTCTTCCATATCACCCACAGCAACTTCTTTCAAGACATGTCTCTAAAGGCAAAGGAAACAAAAGTGAAAATGAACTTTTGGGACTTCATCAAGATCAAAAGCTTCTGCACAGCAAAGGAAACTGTCATTTATTTTTGTTTTATGTGGCAGAGTCTCCCACTAGAGGGAGGCACTATAATTTTAGATAGCTTTTTAGGCTCCCTTCTAGCTCTGAAAATCCAAGTCATCCATTCAAACCTGCCTGTCGGCCTGCCCCAAGTGGGCAACAGGAAGTCTGCCACCCAGGAAGGCTCACTTCTCTGACCAGAAGGTGCTCTGGGAAGGACCCCTCCTCTTCACCAGCCCAGTCCTCTCTTCAGAACTAGGACTGCCATTGTGGGGCCAGGTAGTGTGTTGACAGCAAACCAGGCCTGAAAAGGTTTATCTCTATAGGTGAACTAATACATGAAAGGAGGCTTCCCTTACCAAACATTGGAACTCAGTGATTTAATCCCTTTTCCAGAAAATGCCTGACCCCAAAGGACAGCCTCTGTCTTTCCCCAAAGCTGGTCTGGCCTCTTGTGCCAGAATAATTTCCCACCAGTCTGGTTCATCCCCTAGGAAAAAAAAAAAAAAGAAGAAGAGAATTGAGTCCTGAAGACAAAAGAGTCTGTGTCCTCCTTGGAACCCCTCATCCAGCTACAAAGTTATGTAAGAGTTGGCCCACAGTATTGTAATGGCTGCCACAGTATGCAAGGGGGAGGCTTGAGCACACCACAGGCATGCTGATGATCTTTCCTCATCCTGGGAGCAGGCCAAGGGGTAGGGTCCTCACAGGCAGGTAGGTAAAGAAGAGCAATCAAAGCAGACTGAGCCAACATCAAACACAGATGTTGGTATTGTATGCTGATTGGAGTAATACAGAGATCAAGGACAATTGAAATCATCAGATGCCTGTGAAGGGAGGGTGACTAGGAGAATCCCCCAGCAAATTGTGTAACAGATTACCACACAATTGAATGGTATAAAAGAGCAGTAATCATTTATTATCTCTTATCATTTCTGTGGGTCAGGAATTCACTAGGTGGTTCTGGGTCTCTCACAAGGCTACAGTCGCTGTCTGCCTGGACTGCCATCACCTGAAGGCTTGGCTGGAACTGGAGGGTTCCCTCCCACTGGGCTGCTGAAACAGTGCTGGCTGTGGGATGGGCCTCTCCAGTGGGCCGCTTGAGCATCCTTAGGGCACAGTGGCTGGCTTCCCTCAATGTAAGCCATCAAAGAGAACAAGATAGAAGTTGCAATGCTTTTTCTGTCTGGGTAGTTTGGAGGCCAGCCGTGATTCTGTGTGGAAAGGAGAGTGTGGCTTGCAGGAGGCAAGGATCCCTGGCAGCCATCTTGGAAACAGGCCACCGCAGACAGAGATGTGGCAGCCTACAGAAACAGGAAATCCTGAGCCCCCATGTCAAGTTCATGATGTAATATCCCAGAGTTGTCCTTTACAGTTCTCTCTTTGTGTTACATACCATGTGTGTGTATGGGGGGGGGGGGTATGAAATGGATTTAATTTCACAAAAAAAGGTAATTTCATTTCATGGGTTTTTTTTTTTTCCATAACCTCTATGTAGTGTATCAAACTACTTTTTCATTTATCAACATGTCTTGGACATGATTCCATGCATATGTATATAATAAACCTACCTCATTGTTTTTAACTGCTGAGTGGCATTCTATACCATGGATGTACCATGGTTGTGACCATTTGCCTAATGAAGGCGATTTGGTTGTTTGCATTTTTCCTATTACTAACAGTGATAAACTTTGTATATGCATCTTTGTACAACATTTATGTAGTTTGTCATTTCAGTGTATATTTATATATACATGTATATATATATATATATATATGTATACATATTTATATATAAAATCTTCAGTTGTCATTTCTTAATTTTCATTTCTTAATTTTATTGTGTTGTGATAAATGTGCCCTATATTATGGTTTCTATTTTTTTGTTGTTGTTGTTGACAATTTCTTTATGGCTTAACACACACCCAGTTTCTGTGACCATGCTGGGTACTGCTGAAAAAAAAAAATTGTAGATTCTCTGATGGGTCAACAAACCTACTATCTATTATATGAAGCATGTCATCTGTGTTATTCAAATAGTCTGCTTATTTTTATCTTCTTGATCTCTGTCAATTTTGAAAAATGTCCATACAAATCTCACACATGATGGCGAATTTACAAACTGATAGTTCCACTGGGGGCGGGGAGGGTTGGTGAAATAGGCAATGGGGATTAAGGAGTGCACTTGTGATGAGCATTGGGTGATGTATGTGCTGAATCACTATATTGAACATCTAAAATGAATATAACACTGTATATTAACTAATTGGAATTAAGGCAAAAACTTAAAAAAACTTAAAAATTTAAAAAGAAATAAATTTTTCTTTGTATTTCTATCAATTTTTATTTTAGATATAAAAGTCACTCAAGTTTATTCACTACCTGGTACGTATCAGACCCTGTGCCGAGGACCTTCCATACATATTATCTCATCCCATCTTCACAGCCATCTATGGGGGAGGCATTATTGTTATCCTTGTTTTTTAAGTAAGACATCCAAGGCAAAGAAGGACTCTAGATCACAAACCTAGAAAACAGCAGGCTTAGACTTAGACTCCAAGATACGAGTCCTACTACTTCAGCTACTGTTCTTCATTGAGCTTTGCTATTTTTTTATATGCCACTGAGGGGGGGAAAGTTAGCAATTTTTATGACTCACTGCTTTCTCACTGGAGAATTTTTACATTTAGTGAAAGAGTTCTTCTAGACTTAGTTGTAAATCATTTTTATCATATATTTCTCTTAAGTATATTTTAAAAAGCCAGACCTAAGTGAAATAGATTGGTTAATGTGTTCCTAAGATTTGTTATCCTTCAGAACCTGATGCTTCTGAATCACTGTTTGAGTTGGGGCCAATGCTGTCCGTGTGTTCCTGCACATCTTGTCTTCTGTTCCCTGAGGAGCACTGGCAATTTAGGATTTCTTTGAAAATGCATCACTGTTTACTGAGTTTTCCTTCCCAGGCATTTGCATTCATTCACACCAAAGCTGTTGCTTCGTTAATGTGTTCCTGGAAGGTCTTCAGACAGTGACCCTCCCCCATGGCCCTTGCCTGGTTTGCTGACAGACAAGCTGAGGGTTGCCGTCACCCATCTGGTCATTGGGAGTAACAGGCCAGCTTGTGTGTTCACAAGCAGTGAATGCTGCCTGGCCAATAGCCCCTGGGAGACATTCTGATCATGGCACATTCTCATTCTGGAGATGGTAGAGATGAAAAGACATGTGTTTCAGGCATACATTTCAACTATGTAGTTAGATACATGAGGTTTTTATTATAGCCTCTGGGAAGCTTGTGCATTTATCATTATGATGCACAATGCCTTCCAGGGGAACTCTAAGGGGAAAATATTATGTTAGAAATGCACTAGGGGCACCTGGGTGGCTCGGTGGGTTAAAGCCTCTGCCTTTGGCTCAGATCATGATCTCAGGGTCCTGGGATCGAGCCCTGCATTGGTCTCTCTGCTCAGCAGGGAGCCTGCTTCCTCCTCTCTCTCTCTCTCTCTGCCTCTCTGCCTCCTTGTAATCTCTGTCTGTCAAATAAATAAAATCTTTAAAAAAAAAAAAGAAATTCACTAAAGTTTGGTTTCTGTTTTGGTATTCAGCCTAAATCTGATGCCTGTACCTAAACTTGACACATGTAAACAGAAATGTGGACATGCAGTTAACCAGACAACTCTTATATAAGTTTTTCCACAAAGCACATTCACAATGCTTTAAGTGCTCCTTCTGCTCTCCTGAGTCTACCACAGATAACCCTGCACCATGTCTGAGTCTGAATAGTGAATCTGATAGAAGAAATATTTATGGTGTAAGGGCCTATTAGCCAGAGCAGCTCCACCCTGACCCTGCCCCACCCCTACCCTTCAGGGAACTTACTTAAAAACAAGTCCCAGAAACCAGTCCCAGGTAACAAAGCCCAAATACAAGGGTGGGTCAGGCCAGGTGGAGGTATCCAGTCGGTGGGGGTGCATACTGTCTCCTAGCTACCAAGGAGTATAGGCCCTGCCCTTTGGGTGCCCTTTGGGCGCCAATTCTGACCAAGGTGATAGGCTAGTTCAAATATCTACTATAGCATAAATTGTAATTCAATTGGTCACTTACGTGTGACCTAGCAGAACTGTGCAGCTTTTTCTGTGTTACAATCTCATCGGTCACCTGTGCGTGGCCAGGCCCAACCACATGGCCTTTGCCCTTAAAAGCTAGTCTGTAAAGAAGAGAGACATCACCTTTTTGCAAGAGACTTCCCTGGCCAGTCAGTTTGATTCTTGATGCTTGGCACGAAGTAAAGCTTTGCTTGACCTTCGCTTTGTATCAGTCTTGCTCCTTTGATCATGGACCCAACAATGGAATAGGAAATCAGCCAATGAAAGTGCCTGGCCAATTGCCACAGACATAGAACAAATATGACTAAGTTTCTGAGTGAATTAGAAATCACAGACATTGTTTTGCTCTCACTCTTCAGCTGTGTGAGGGAGCAATTGTAGTGAAGGGTGATGAAGGTGAACTACTGCCCTCAGCAGACAGAAAGATGAAGACACTCATTGTTCCTCAGCCAAGACCTTGGAGCTGCTGTGTCTTCACCTCTACAAATTTTCAGACCAGATGGGGAGTTGCCCTTGAATGGCCTTTGAACTGTGGAGGGGTAACAATGTTTACAAAGACTAGCAGGACCAGGGAGTGCCACCAAGGAAGACTTACTACAGTAAGTCAAGGCAGATGCCACACTGTTTTGGTTCTTCATTGTGTTCTCAGTGCATAGCATGGTCTGGGAGACAATGGCAAGAAACAGACATGGCATGAACAGGGGCCCTAGCTACCCTTGGATTGTTATAGACATTCCTGCTGCCCATGTGTCCCTGATGGAGAGAGACCCTCACAATGCTGTGATGGGCTGGGTGACTGGGACTCATCAAGCAGGTCCATGAGTACTGGTTCTTCCAGTGGAAGAACTGCCAGCAGGGCATGCGTTTTCAGGGCTTCCAAACTGATGGTACTCAAGCCTTCTATTTGAAGTCATTTGAGAGCCACACTGCAATGGCTAGCCTCTCAATCCCTCTCCAGAGCACATGGAGTGTTTACTCTCAGTGATTGCAAGTAACAAAGACCACACAGGATTCATGGTTGGGTATTTCAAGTAGTCATCATTCCCCAGCTTAGAAATTCCTTGTGTCTGATCTAGTTTCTGCCACCTGGTCTGTCCACAATAGAGATGACTAGATGAGGGTGTGGCCAAAATTAACAAGCTCTGGGAATGAATTGCAGAGAAGCAACTGTTTTGTTGGTTCATTTCTTCCCACCCCCCCAATGCCCAGCATAATGATTTTGCTGAGGAGAATGGCTCCATTATCACAGAAATGTCCAAGGTCTGTCCACAAATGTTTGAGTATGCACTGTCCCAGCCTGGTTCTGTGGTGGTTCACAATGAAGTGAAGAAAATGGTCCCTGTCTCAAGGACAGTATGCAAAAACATCAAAACTAAAAAACATACATGCACAGCAGTTTTTAAAAAGCCAGAATCACAATCATATTATTGAAATAAAGTATAGTATTCATAAGAAATCATAAATGCACAATCATAAAAGTACAGCTCTTCAAATTTTCACAAAATGTTTACACCCAGATCAAGAAACAGAAATGTATTAAAACCATAGAAACACCCTCCCCCACCTGCTAAGGATACCAATCTCCTGACTTTTTCCACCACAGATTAATGTTGTCAGTCTCTAAACATTATATAATTGGAATCCTACAATGTGAACTCTTTTCCTTTCTGGCTTCTTTCACTCATAATTACATTTGTCATTTCATCCATATTCATGTCATAATTGTGGTTGGTTCATTAAAGCTGTCACTGTGTATTTCACAATCTATTTGTCCATATCCTGGAGATGAGAATTTGAGTTTCCCCAGTTTGGGACCTTTACAAATAGTGCTGCTGTGAAACACATAATTAACATAGGTATACAAGTCTTTGCATAGTTCCCTAGCAGAAGAATAACTGGGTCATGGAGGACACACATGGTCAGCTCTCATGGATAACTGCCCAAAGTGCTTGTCCCCTAGTCCCATTAAATGATCCTTTGACTTTGGATTTAAAGGACTCTACCCCAATGGATTTGATAAAATACACATCCATTGAGCTCCTAATGTATCCAGCCATGTTACCAGGCTGCACCTCCTTTCCTCCTCACAACAAGCCTTTGGCAAAGCAGTGCTGGGAGTCATGGCTCACCACAAGATGGACTTCCAATGGGTTTGAGCAAAGTAAGACATTCACATGGTCAGAATACCCCTTTGGAAAGGGTACCTTTGAATACCCCATAGGAAGCCATTATGTGGAAGATTTATATACCACCTTTCAGCAAACTTAACCACAAAGACCATATGTCTAAGAATATTGGAATTCACTCAGTAGGTTCCATGTATCTAAGAATGTTATGTTCATGCTCAGCAGTAACACGAGTGCTGAAAATGACCAAAGAGAATGTACTGTCTCTTTGGGGGATGTGATCATTAGGTATAGTACTGGTTGAATGGCCACCACTATTTAAATTGTTGTTTCTAATTATTTCTGTCTCCCTCCCTCTGTCCTTCTCTCTCTCTCTCTCTCTCTCTCTCAAAACTTGTGTAAATGTATTTACAAAAGTCATATAACATCTCCATTTTATCCTCTTCTTAAGGCTGATATACATCTAAGGCTCAGAAAGACTAAGTAATTGCCCGAGATCATACAATATTCAAATACAAGACACTTTAATCCCACATGACATGATCTTTCAGGCATACACCTTCCCTTACAAAGCAGCTAGGATCATCTAACAGGCATATCTCAGAGATATTGCAGGTTTGATTCCAGAGCACTGCAATAAGGCAAATATCACAATATAGTCAAAAGAATTTTTTAATTTCCCAGTGCATGCAAAAGTTATGCTACAGGGACGCCTGGGTGCCTCAGTTGGTTAAGCGGCTGCCTTCAGCTCAGGTCATGATCCCAGAGTCCTGGGATCGAGTCCCGCATCGGGCTCCTTGCTCGGCAGGGAGCCTGCTTCTCCCTCTGCCTCTGCCTGCCACTCTATCTGCTTGTGCTCACTCTCGCTCTCTCTCTCTCTCTCTGACAAATAAATAAATAAAATCTTAAAAAAAAAAGTTATGCTACAGTACAATGTAGCTTATTAAGTGTGCAATAGTATTGTCTTTAAAAAACAATATACAGGGTGCCTGGGTGGCTCAGTGGGTTAAGCTGCTGCCTTTGGCTCAGGTTGTGATCCCAGGATTCTGGGATCGAGTCCTGCGTCAGGTTCTCTGCTTCGTCAGGGAGCCTGCTTCCCCCTCTTTCTCTCTCTGCCTGCCTCTCTGCCTACTTGTGCTCTCTGTCTGTCAAATAAATAAAAAAAATCTTAAAAAACAATATACATACCTTAATTTTAAAATAACTGTTGCTAACCATCACCTGAGTTTTCAGTGAGTTGTAAACTTTTTGCTGGTGGAGGTTCTTGCCTCAGTGTTCGTGGCTGCTGGCTGATTAGGATGGTGGTTGCTAAAAGCTAGTGTGGCTGTGGCAATTTCTTAAAAGAAGACAACAGTGAAGTTTGCTGAATCAATTGAGTCTTCCTTCCACAGACAATTTTGCTGTAGCAGGGGATGCTGTATGATAGCATTTTACGCACAGTAAAACTTCTTTCACAATTAGAGTCAATCCTCCAAAAACTGACTGCTGATTTATCAACTATGTTTATGTGCTATTCTAAATATTCTGTTGTCATTTCAACAATCTTCACAGTGTCTTCACCAGGAGTAGATCCCATCTCAAGAAACCTCTTTCTTTGCTCATCGATGAGAAACAACTCCTCATCAATTAAAATTTTATCATGAGTTTTCAGCAACTCAAATCCCATCTTCAGGCTCCACTTCTGATACTAGTTTTCTTCCTATTTCCACCACACTGCACTTACTGCTTTGACAAGTCTCGAACCCCTCAGAGTCATCCATGAAGGCTACAATCAACTACTTCCAAACTCTAGTTGACATTGGTATTTCAATATCTTCCCATGAATTTTGTTCTTTTTTTTTTAGTTTTTTTTTTATTTTTTATTTTTTTCAGCGTAACAGTATTCATTATTTTTGCACCACACCCAGTGCTCCATGCAATCCGTGCCCTCTACAATACCCACCACCTGGTTCCCCCAACCTCCCAACCCCTGCCCCTACAAAACCCTCAGATTGTTTTTCAGAGTCCACAGTCTCTCATGGTTCACCTCACCTTCCAATTTCCCTCAGCTCCCTTCTCCTCTCTATCTCCCCTTGTTCTCCATGCTATTTGTTATGCTCCACAAATAAGTGAAACCATATGATAATTGACTTTCTCTGCTTGACTTATTTCACTCAGCATAATCTCTTCCAGTCCTATCCATGTTGCTACAAAAGTTGGGTATTCATCCTTTCTGATGGAGGCATAATACTCCATAGTGTATATGGACCACATCTTTCTTATCCATTCGTCCGTTGAAGGACATCTTGGTTCTTTCCACAGTTTGGCGACCGTGGCCATTGCTGCTATAAACATTGGGGTACAGATGGCCCTTCTTTTCACTACAGCTGTATCTTTGGGGTAAATACCCAGTAGTGCAATAGCAGGGTCATAGGGAAGCTCTATTTTTAATTTCTTGAGGAATCTCCACACTGTTCTCCAAAGTGGCTGCACCAACTTGCATTCCCACCAACAGTGTAAGAGGGTTCCCCTTTCTCCACATCTTCTCCAACACATGTTGTTTCCTGTCTTGCTAATTTGGCCATTCTAACTGGTGTAAGGTGGTATCTCAATGTGGTTTCAATTTGAATCTCCCTGGTGGCTAGTGATGATGAACATTTTTTCATGTGTCTGATAGCCATTTGTATGTCTTCATTGGAGAAGTGTCTGTTCATATCTTCTGCCCATTTTTTGATATGATTGTCTGTTTTGTGTGTTGAGTTTCAGGAGTTCTTTATAGATCCTGGATATCAACCTTTTGTCCGTACTGTCATTTGCAAATATCTTCTCCCATTCCGTGGGTTGCCTCTTTGTTTTTTTGACTGTTTTCTTTGCTGTGCAGAAGCTTTTGATCTTGATGAAGTCCCAAAAGTTCATCTTCGCTTTTGTTTCCTTTGCCTTTGGAGACATATCTTGAAAGAAGTTGCTGTGGCTGATATCGAAGAGGTTACTGCCTATGTTCTCCTCTAGGATTCTGATGGATTCCTCTCTCACCTTGAGATCTTCTATCCATTTTGAGTTTATCTTTGTGTACGGTGTAAGAGAATGGTCAAGTTTCATTCTTCTGCATATAGCTGTCCAGATTTCCCAGCACCATTTATTGAAGAGACTGTCTTTTTTCCACTGTATATTTTTTCCTGTTTTGTCAAAGATTAATTGACCATAGAGTTGAGGGTCCATATCCGGGCTCCCTACACTGTTCCACTGGTCTATGTGTCTGTTTTTATGCCAGTACCATGCTGTCTTGGTGATTACGGCTTTGTAGTAAAGCTTGAAATCAGGTAACGTGAAGCCACCAGTTTTATTTTTGTTTTTCAACATTTCCTTAGCAATTCGGGGTCTCTTCTGAATTGTGTTCTTAATGGCATCTAGACTGGTGAATTTTTTCCAGATCCATCATAGGAATCACAATTTTATAGCACCTATAGCCTTACAAAGAGTGTTTCTTAAATAATAAGACATGAAAGTCAAAATAACTCCTTAATCCATGGGCTGCAGAATGGTTGTTGTTTTAGCAGGAATGAAAACAACTTTAATCTTTGGGCACCTGGGTAGTTCAGTAGGTTAAGCAACTGACTTGGTTTTGGCTCAGGTCATGAACTCAGGGTTGTGAGATCAAGCCCAGCATGAGGCTGGGCATGGACCCTGCTTAAGATTCTCTTCCTCTCCCTCTGCTTCTGCCCCCTGCATCTCTAAACACACACACACTTACACACACACACACACACACACAAAAACACATATCATTAATCTCACTGGACACTTGGGTGATCAGGTTCGTTGGTAATACACAGTAATATTTTTAGAGAAATATTTTTTTCTGAGCAGTAGTTCTCAACAGTGGGTTGAAAATATTCAGTAAATCATTTTTTAAAAGATTTTATTTACTTATTTGACACAGAGAGAGAGATCACGAGTAGGCAGAGAGGCAGGCAGAGGCGGGGCAGTGGGGGGAAGCAGGCTTCCTGCTGAGCAGAGAGCCCCATGTGGGGCTCAATCCCAGGGCCCTGAGACCATGACCTGAGCCAAAGTCAGAGGCTTAACCCTCTGAGCCACCCAGGCACCCCCACAGTAAATCATTTTTATAAAGAGAGGTGCAGTCATCCAAGCTTTGTTGTTCCATTATAGAGCAGAGGAAAAGTAGATTTAGCATAATTCTTAAAGAACACTAGGGTTTTCATGATAGTAATTGAGCATTGGCTTAACTCACCAGCTGCATTAGCCCCTAACAAGAGAGTTAGCCTGTCCTTAGAAGTTTTGAAGCCAGGCATTGATTTCTCCTCTCTAGCTATGAAAGCCTTAAATGACATCTTCTTCCAATAAAAGACAATTTTCATTTACACTGAAAATCTGTTGTTGAGTATAGCCATCTTTCTTAATTATCTTCACTAGATCTTCTGTAAAACTTGCTGTAGCTTCTACATTACCACTTGCTGCCTCATCTTGTACTATTATGTTACAGAGATTGTTTCTTCCTTAAAACTCATGAATCTACCTCTACCAGCTTAAAACTTGTCTTCTGCAGCTTCCTCACCTCTCTCAACCTTCTCAGAATTGAAGAGAGTTAAGACATTGCTCTGGATTAGGCTCAAGGGAATGTTGTGGCTGGTTTGACCTTCTATGCAAACCAATGAAACCTTCTCCATATCAGCAATAAAGCTGTTTCACTTTCTTATCATTCATGTATTAACTGGAGTATAACTTCTAATTCCTTTCAATAACTTTTTCTGGGGCACCTGGGTGGCTCAGTGTGTTAAGCCTCTGTCTTCAGCTCAGGTAATGATCTTGGGTCCTGAGATCGAGCCCTGCATCAGGCTCTCTGCTCATCAGGGAGCCTCCTCCCCCATCTCTCTCTGCCTGCCTCTCTGCCTACTTGTGATGTCTCACTGTCAAATAAATAAATAAAATCTTAAAAAAAAAAAAAGAACTTTATCTTTGTATTCACAACTTGGCTAAGCATTTGATGTAAGGCCAACCATTTGGCTTATCTCAACCTTAGACATACTTTCTCTCTTTTTTTAAGAAGATTTTATTTATTTATACAGAGAGAGACACACCAAGAGAGGGAACACAAGAGGGAGTGGGAGAGGGAGAAGCAGGCTTCCTGCTGGGCAGCAGCCCAATGCAGGGCTCAACCCCAGGACACTGGGATCATGACCTGAGCCAAAAGCAGATGCTTAATGACTGAGCCACCCAGGCATCCCTAGACATACTTTCTTCACTAAGCTTAATAATTTCTAGCTTTGATTTAAAGTGAGAGATATACAACTCTTCCTTTCACTTGAACACTTAGAGGCCATTATAGGGTTATTAACTACCTGATTTCAATATTGTTGTGTCTCAGAGAACAAGGATACCCAAGAAGGGGGTGGGGGGTAGAACAGCTAGTTGGTAGAGCAGTCAGAACACAGACAACATTTATCAATCAATTTCACCATCATATGGACACAGTTCATAGCCAAAACAATTACAACAGTAACATCAAAAATCATTGATCACAGATCATCACAGCAAATATAACAACAATTTAAAAAGTTTAAAATATCACAAAAATTACCAAAATGTGACACAGAGACATAAGGTGAGCAAATGCTGTTGGAAAAATGGTGCCTATAGACTTGCTCCACATAAGATTGCCACAGACCTTCAATTTGTGAAAAACACACATCTGAAAAATGAAATAAAACAAAGTATGCCAGGGTGCCTGGGTGGCCGTCAGTTAAGCATCTGACTTCAGCTCAGGTCATGATCCCAAGGTCTTGGGATTGAGTCCTGCATCTGGCTCCCTGCTCAAGGGGATATCTGCTTCTTCCTCTCTCCCTTCCCCTTGCTTGTGCTCTCTCTCTCTCTCTCTTTCGCTCACTTGCTCTCACTCCTGCTCTCTCTCAAATAAATAAATCTTTTAAAAAAAAAAAGTTTAAAAGATAAATTTTTTTTTTAAAGTGTGCCTGTATATGGCATATAAAGAGACCCCTCTACTAGTAAATCTCATATATGTGAACAAATCCCTTGAACCACTGAAAGATTTTTGCGAGATCTGCGTAGAAATTCTCTGATATTTCAGTGGTCATAATGAGTGAACACCTAATTCTTACCCATGAGGCTTTCCCCAATAAACTGAAAGGGTAGATTATACACACCAGTGTCTAGAAAACTGTTTGACAATGGTTTGTTTGTGAAGGTACACAGCTCACAATTTAACTTCTCTCATATGATTTATAGGTAAAAAGAACCACACATAGTATTTATTACTGTCCAATCTGTGGCTTTCTCCCGGTCAAAATTGTAATTATCTACTATCTGGTCTGAATAAACATACACCTTTTAGTTCTAAACATGGAACTAGGAGTAGATTCTTTCTCTTCTGAGTGGGTGTGGATCCCTAGATCTAGAAGAGTCACCTAGAAGCAAACAGGAATGCCCCCTCATCCACTCAGCTTTCCCAGAAGCTGGAGAGAGGAACATAGAGGACTCCTTTCTAATCTGCTGCTGATGGACTGAGCTCCCACTCACTTTCTTGTCTAAGAGAGGGGCAGCCTTTGTTCCTGGGAGGTGGGGTCCTGCCCTCTGGGCAGTGGCATGGGGATGGCAATTCCACCATTGTGTTCCAACAGTGTAAATACAATGGTATGAACCATGGGAAATATCCTGATGTTTCCAGCAGCCACAAAGAAAGGGTAGGGTTAAGTGCTTGTGGTCTAGGGTCTTCTCACTGGAAGGATTCAGGCCTTCAGGAGCTGTCAGAACCAGCCCTTCCAATTACATTACTAAAAAATTAAAGACACTCTTATCTTTCAAACACAGAACTTGCACTTAAATCAAACTGCTAAAACTGCTAAAATACAATTAAGTTGGATAAATCCGATTTTAATTTAAGGCCTAGTTTTCTCAAATAGTTAGGGAACACTCTGTGTACAATGGTGGGAATTTTGTCACCGACTGACATTTACTTGGAAAATCAAAGTCCCTAAAAGTGACTGTGCCAGAAAACCTTGCTAATATGTCATCGTTAGCACTGACAGCCCTTTATTCAATTTCTTCCTTTTACAAATTATTTTTCCTCCAGGGATCCTGTGACATTCTTTCTGTGTCTTTCAAGGCAAAGGAAACTATCCTTTCAAACCTTCTGCAGGCTTTCCCTGCATCGCTGGTCACACAGTGTTTACTGCAACTTTAAGAAATGTTTTGATAGGAAAAAAATCTTCCTAAAAGCATTTTCCGATCATTGTTAAAGAATTAAATCCCCTCTTTTAGCTTAGAGATAAATAAAGTCCTGATTACTAGAGCAAAGTACCTTGAGAATTTCAAATTTATTCCCCTGACGACATAATCCTCCTGCCAATGAGTTGACCATGTGACATACACGCTCCTGTAATGTCCATGTGTTAATGTCCGGGAACAAAATCACAATCTGATCTGATTTGGGTTTTGTTTTTGTTGTTTGCTTGTTTGTTTGTTTGTTTCTTTTTTTTTTTTTCTGAGGAAGGAGAACTTGAAACAACATAATGCAGCCACATAATCATTGGACACAAAATAAGCTGTTTATCTGATTTTACATATGCTCACAATTGCATCTCACTTTTGAAAAACTAAAATTACTTTTTTAAATGATTCATTTTTTTCTGATTATAAAAGCCTGCATGCCTGTTGTAGGAAATATAGGAAATGAGAAAATATCAAACACTCCAAGCTGATGATCCACAAATAACCCTGTTAATATTTTTTGGTATATTAATCAATACTTGTCAATATACATAACCTCACAACTCAATATAATTTTTGACACAACTTGTACTAATTTTTTTCACTTCATATCATTTATGTGCAGTTGTAACTGTCATTAAAATATTTCAAAATCTGCAGATACATGCTAAGGTATTGACAGTGGTCACTTCTTGGTGATAAGACTATGTTTTTACTTCTTATTTTATGTATTTTTATATAAATTTTCTAATTTTTCTGGCATGCGCATTTATTATTACAAAGAGGTTATTTTTAAAAGCAAAAAGATTGCTTTCCTTGGCTATACCTATTCTGTCTTACAGAAACACTTTGGTTTATTTAATCTTTACAAAATGACAGACACCTGCCCATTCCAAAGCCTTGGGAGGAATCCCAGCAACAGGTTCACATGGTCATATGTTTTTGTAAAATCTGCCACAGTGAACTACCATAACTGCAGGCACTTGATACCACTCAAACTGCCTCCCTCACATCCTTGCATGTTGAATGGTACTAGGTGGTCACAGGCATTTGGGTGAAGTTGAGTTGGGGATGCATTTATGTGACTCACAACCCTCTAGTTGCAGCTAAGTTACTGCAACCATTTTAGCATGGGGATGGCTTTCAGTAACACACCTAATGTCATCAAATACACAAGGACTTAAGTTAGGGGCTTCTGGGATAGCAGCAGCCGTGACAAAGTTTTGAATCTCTTTGAATCCTACACGAAAATAATATCATAATTAGAAAGCAAAACTGAAAACACATGGACAAACTTACAACAAAACTAGATGATAAATTATTTGCCCCAAAGCCACAAACTACAAGCAAATAGGATAATCACCATGTGTCCAGAGTCCTGCCTGGTCTCACCACTGTGTGGAGGAAGGAAAAGGAAATAAGGAAATTAAGGAAACAGAAGACTCAGGAAAGAATTAAAAATGAAAAAAAATCAGCTGAGAAATGAAGGCAAACTTCAAGGAACATAAGAGCATATAACAGAACAGTTAATGTTTTGGAAGAAATAGGAGGATTTTTCTTTTTTAGTCATAAGGAAATTTAAGAAGAGGCAAAAAGAATTTTCCTAGAAGGGACAAGGATGAAAAAAGTCAGCATATGGGTAACAGGAATACCTGAATTTTAAAAACAGGAATAAAGAAACAGAACGAATTTTGAAATCTGTAACTGAAAAAAACTTTCCTGAAACATAGGGCTTAAAAGAGATTTAGAGCTACATATTGAAAGAGCACAGTGTGCACCTGAGACTATCAATCCAGAATGACCAATACCAAGACATATCCTAGTAAAAGTACTGAGCTTTAAAGCCAAATAAACAATTCCTTTGGACAGCTGGGCAAAAAGAGCATGACAGGACCCAATATAAAAGCGACTGAAAATCAGATCACCATCAGTGTTGACAACTACGCATACTCCAGAAAGAATTGAAGAAATCTAGTTAAGATGTAGAGCAAGAAGGGGTGCCTGGGTGGCTCAGTCATTTAGACAGCCAGCTCTTGATTTTGGCTCATGTCTTGATCTCAGAGTCCTAGGATCAAGCCCCACATTGAGCTCCAAGTCAAGCCCTCTGCTTAGCAGGGAGTCTGCTTGAGGATTCTCTCTCTCTTTCTCTCTCCGCCCCTCCTCCTGCTCTCTCTCTCTCTATCTTTCAAATAAAATAAATACATCTATTTAAAAAAAAAAGATGGTAAGCAAGAAAATGTGATTCCAGGGTTTTAAAACAACCAAATTGCTTTTATTTTTTTAAGATTTTATTTATCTATTTGACAGAGAGAGAGAGAGAGAGAAATCACACGTAGGCCAAGGGGCAGGTAGAGAGAGAGGGGGAAGCAGGCCCCCTGCTGAGCAGAGAGCCTGATGCAGGCCTCGATCCCAGGACCCTGGGATCATGACCTGAGCCAAAGGCAAAGGCTTTACCCACTAAGCCACACAGGTGCCCCACCAAATTGCTTTTAAATAAAAAAGTACAAGGTCACAGGTTTTTCTGGGTATCTCAGTAACCTTCTCAGCCCACACCCAGAGAAAGCCAGGAAGTGCCAGGGGCACCCTCCCTGATGAGGGCAGTAAGTCTGAAATTCACTCAACTAGCTGCTGAGGATCCTGGTTAATTGGCCACCTTCTTCCTTGTCTCTTTCCCTTGTAGCCCCCAAGCCTGTTTAGGGAACTATAAAATGCAGAGGCAAGTCCTGAGGTACTGAGTTCAGAGCACTTAGTACTTGCAATCCAAGGAGCTCATCTCAATAAATTCCATGAGGCTGCCTCTACACAGGAACATAGAAAGACCTTGTTTGGGGTAAAGGGGTTAAGAAGGGTCAAAAGGAATCTTCACACCCAGCCCAGACTGGCCTGGAGCCACCACCACAGAGTCTGACATCTGCTGGGAAGAATATGAGCCAAGAGGGAATTCCCTGGGGAGATGATGAGCAGAGCCAGGCAGGTGCTAGAAGGAGAGAGCCACATCAATACACTGAAACTAAACAGTCTGTGGGGACTAAAATGTGCCCTTTCTACAGAAACACTATCCAGGGCAACCATCTCTAAATGCTTCCTATTGCTGCCTATTTTCACAGGAGCACCCTTCCAACAACAAAAGAGTGCATCAAAGCACAAATGCACAGGAAATCAATGACATTCAATTCATTTTTAGAGGTCTTTGACAATTTCGCTGCCCTGGAGAGAATGCTGATGTCCTTGGCTCTTGTAAAGTCAGGCCTCATGTACCATAAAGCCCAAAACCAACACTGTATCTACACAGTCACAGAAACAAAACAACCAACTGGTTGTCAGCCAGCTTAGCTTTTTCTAAGTTGGTAAACATACTTTTCAAAAGTTCAAGTTGTTTTTCACAAGACTGAGAAACTTTCACAAAGACTGAGAAACTGCCACAAATAGACGATGAAGGCGACATAGTGGTAGTATCCTGGATCAGGCTCTGAAACAGAAAAAATGACATTAGTGGGAAAGCTGGTGAAGTCCAAATAAAATTTGTAGTTTAGTAAATAGTCTAGTACTAGTGTAAGCTCTTAGTTTTGCTAAATGTAACATAGTTACATAAGTGCTCCCTGGACTTATCCCATGGGTCCCTCCAACAGTTGCTGCCAGTAATGGACAGTGGCTACAGCACCATTTCACCTGTGGCCCTGAATTCCAGGGCAATGAGGAAAAATAGAGGTGACACTTTCTGGAACTTTCTCTATACCCTGGAAAGAAATGACCTCAGCAACCATACTGAACACTGTTCTTCTCTCTGCCTACTTCTAAACAAGGAGATATGGATGATACGTTTGAAGTATTTCCCATCTCATCAGTACTTGCTTGCCTTATAGCCCAGTGTTGATGTTAAACTGCTTGGTCCTCCCATGGAGATTTCTGACATACTCACAAAGCACAGTCAAGTCCCCACCCTGGCCTGTAAACAAGGAACTGAGCAGGAGACCTGGTTAACTGAGAAATACAGGATGGAGATGTGACCTTTCCCTCCTGCATGGCTACCGGGTCTGAAGAATCAGGGTGGGTTCCCAGGATCTCCGTGTCTGTTTTGCCCTCTATAGCCAGATATCGGCTGGAGCAGGGGTGGAAAGATGGCCCTCAGTGGCTGGGGGCAGCATGCTAATGTCCTGTGACAGGATGTGATGTGCCAATGGGACCCACCCAGCAGCTGATGGTGACACAATAGTGAGGCATTTGAGCCCTGAATCTGACGATGCTGTGTTCCAACTCCAGCTCAGTCACTGCAGATTTGAGACAAGGATTTGGTGCAAGGTGTTTATTTGGGAGGTGACTCTGGGAAGCACTGTGAGGGATGGGGGAAGTGAGACAGGAAATACAAGGGAGCCAAGGCAAAGCACATTAGTTAGCAGCTTACTTTTGTGGGCACGTGGGTTCAAGGCTGCTGCATACTTCTGGGAGCCTGGGAAGACCAGTTTGGCTTGTGGGAAGCTGGGGTCTTTATCCTGTCCCATGAGTGTGTCCTGCAGGCAGCCAATGTAACTTTCTTCATGGGAGTTGCCCTCTGGGCCTCTTCCCCCAGTGGGGTCTCTGTTTAGCCCCCTTCCAGGGACTGAGAGTATCTCAGTGCAAGGCAGCGAATGGGCTTGCACACCTTGGGAAAGAGGTGGTACAGCTACTGCAGCGCTGGATAATTTCACATTTTGCCAAGTGGCCTCAGCAAATTGTTTATTTGTGAAAGACAAAAGGATGCTGTCATTGTTCAATAAGTGCTAACAGAGGCCATTCTGTGATCCCTGTCCTTGAGAATGGGCACCAGGCATCCTAGCCTGAGTGTTTCCCCAGGGAGTCTTCACCATGGATGCCAAAGTCCACCAGAGTGGGCCTTGAGCCCTAAGCACCATATCCGAGTTCCTCTCACAACTGACTGGGGCGGGAATTTTTCAATGTCGTGGGTGGTACACTGGGAGGCCCTGGACATTGAGCAAGGAGTCAGCCCTCCTGTGGGAGCACAGCTCCCCAGCACTTCCACCCATCCTCATGTCTGTCCTACAATCCCATCTGTCTGCCGAACCAGAGCCCCCTGAAGTCCTGCTCTCTTGGGTGTCTGTCCCTACCTCTGCCTTGTCTCATGAGCTCTGACCCACACCATTTCTTCCCAGCTCCCCTATCCTACCTTCTCCTATTTCATCCCACCCTTTTTGACAAGACACTCCTAAGGCCAAATCTAGTGGAACAGTTCCCTCCACCACCTCGGCCTGGCTCTCAAAATTGTTCTGTGATCTCATCCCTAGCAGGGGCATGTGGACTTTTGGAGAGCTCTTCCTGGCACCCCCCACCCTTGATTCATAGCGCTCTGCTTGTTGTGCATCAGATGTGGGAGCATGGGTGGACTGAGCAATGTTTGCAGTCAGCAGCTTGCTGCCCAGCCCTCCCGTGGCTTGGGCGCTGTCCCCCAGAGGAGGCTCGCAGGCAGTACTTGGACCACTGTTCTGGGACCTGCCCGGGGCAACAGACAGGTAAAAAGCCAAAGCCAGCAGTGAAAGAAGAGCTGCCACTAGGGAGGCAGTGAGGAGGATGTGCAGCACAGGCTTGGGTCGGGACCACCCTGGGTTTGAGTCCCTGGGTCAGTGTGCTGGATCCGGAGTCCTTTCAAAGCCTCAGTTCCCTCATCTCTGAAATGTGGGTGATAATCCCACCTCACGGGGTTGCTCTGGGGATGCAATGAGAGAAGTGTAAGCACTCAGCATAAGGCCAGGCCTGTGACAGGCATCTGTAATGATGCTATTATCATCACTAGCAACCATTTTTCATGTCTCTGAAGCCTCCTGGACAGAAAGCCAGCTGTTATTGATAGATATTTGAGAAAGGAGAGCAGACTTTTGAATCAGCATGATTCGAAGAATTTTCTTCCAGCAACAGTTTTTAAACACAGGAAGCCTTGAAATTTCTTTTAAAAGATGATTCCATATCACCTGATTTGGGGTTTCTGAGAAAGAAGGGGGAAGGGGCTAGATTATTGCTCACATTCTCCCTGGAGCCTCAATATCTTAATTGTAAGATTCCTCACATCTCCCTAATTAAATTGTCTGGTTAGTCCCGCTCCTCAAGCCCTCCCCCTGGCCTCAGTCCTTCCCCTGCATTGCAGCCATCCCACGCACACTAAAGAGCGGGGGACAACTCACAGCTGCCTGCTTGCCATTCGCTGCCCCTCGACAATATGCTGGGCAGACAGACTGCTTTGCTCCACGGCCACCCCCTTTGTGCGAAGGCCAACTGGGAATGGGCAGTTGGAATGTCTTCTCAGCAGACAAAAGAGCCGCTCAAGTGTGCAAGTATTTGGGAACAGCCGCCACTCCCCCAGCGGGTGGTTAGGGTCTGTGCTGCCCAGAGCCAGCTGCTGAGCCTGAGGAGAAGAATAGAGCGGGCATGTGGGCCGGACAAAAGCCCAAGGCCCCGTGCCCTGGCCAACCTGCCTCTCAGGGCATCCTCAGCATATGGGCCCCCAGGGCCTCCCTTCATTTGACAATCATGACTTCCCTTTTCGGGAGACAACAATATTTGGAGACATTAAATGGGCTGTGTGGCTAACTTAAATTCCCAAGGCAGCCAGAACCAAGATGCTAATTGGCTTGGCTCAAGGTTCTTCCCCTCCATGAAACAGATTGGCTCATTTTTCAGGCGACTAATTATTAATTGAAGCTATGAATAGAAAGCGTGGGGAGGACCTGTCACCTCCCGCTTGGTAAATGTTAAAGCTTTGTTATCTGCAGGCACAGTAGAAGGGCCTGTGGGATAGGGGTGAGGGTGCACACAAGTCAGGGATCCAGTGTGTTCAAAGTATGTCATGTTGATGCTTTTTCTCTGTAAAATGTGGTGGCAAGGCTGTTTGTGATGAACTGTCTACATCAGACAAAGTGTGTCATGTTGATGCTTTTTCTCTGTAAATGTGGTGGCAAGGCTGTTTGTGATGAACTGTCTACATTAGACAAAGTGTGGAAAGCAGAGGGGAATAACAAGGGCCATGTCATCTCAACAATTTTCACCAAAGTTTGCAGAGAAGTCTGTTTGTTTAAAACAGAGTGTAATTCTGACTGATATTTCAGAATTTAAAAATTAAAAATTTGTTCACACAATTTTCAACTTGCATCCCATTACAAGAAGCTTTGACATTATAAATTAATATTTTTAATAAATTAATATTTTTAATAAATCTAACAATTATCTTATAAATAGCACAAATTCCTTGCACTGATTTTGGTGCATTAAAAGCATTTACTTGTTAAATGCAAACTGAAATATACATAGCTTTTTCGGTAACCCATTTTTCTCCAACTTTTTTTTATGATTAACATATAATGTATTATTTGTTTCCGGGGTACAGCTCTGTGATTCATCAGTCTTACACAATTCACAGCACTTACCATAAGACATACCCTCCCCAGTGTCCATCATCCAGCCACCCTATCTCTCCCCCCACCACCCCTCAGCAACCCTCAGTTTGTTTCCTGAGATTAAGAGTCTCTGATTATTTGTCTCCCTCTCTGGTTCTGCCTTGATTCACTTTCCCTCCCTTCCCCTATGACTCTCTGTCTTGTTTCTCAAATTCCTCATATCAGAGAGATCATATGATAATTGTCTTTCACTGATTGACTTATTTTGCTTAGCATAATACCCTCTAGTTCCATCTACATCATTGCAAATGGCAAGATTGCATTTCTTTTGATGGCTGCATAGTATTCCATTGTATATATATATACCACATCTTCTTTATACATTCATCTGTTGATGGACATCTAGGTTCTTTCCGTAGTTTAGCTATTGTGGACATTGCTGCTATAAACATTCAGGTGCATGTGCCCCTTTGGGTCACTACATTTGTATCTTTGGTGTAAATACCCAGTAGTGCAATTACTGGGTCATAGGGTAGCTCTATTTTCAACATTTTGAGGAACCTCCATACTGTTTTCCAGAGTGGCTGCACCAGCTTGCATTCCCACCAACAGTATAGGAGGGTTCCCCATTCTCCATATCCTCAACAACATCTGTCCTTTCCTAATTTTAGCCATTCTGACCCTTGTGAGGTTGTATCTCATTGAGGTTTTGATTTGTATTTCCCTGATGCCGAGTGATGTTGAGCACTTTTTCATGCATCTGTTGGCCACTTGGATGTCGTCCTTGGAGAAATGTCTGTTCATGTCTTCTGCCCATTTCTTGATTGGATTATTTATTTTGGGGGTATTGAATTTGATAAGTTCTTTATAAATTTGGGGTACTGGCCCTTTATCTGATAAGACATTTGCAAATATCTTCTCCCATTCTGTAAGTTGTCTTTTGGTTTTGTTGACTGTTAACTTAGTTGAGCAAAAGCGTTTTATCTTGATGAAGTCCCAATAGTTCATTTTTTCCCTTGCTTCCCTTGCCTTTGGAGACGTTTCTAGGAAGAATTTGCTGTGGCTGAGTTCAAAGAGGTTGCTGGCTGTGTTCTCCTCAAGGATTTTGATGGATTCCTGTCTCCATTGAGGTCTTTCATCCATTTGAGTCTATTTTTTTGTGTGGTTTAAAGAAATGGTCCAGTTTCATTCTTCTGCTTGTGACTGTCCAATTATCCCAACACAATTTGTTGAAGGGACTGTCTTTTTTTATTGGACATTCTTTCCTGTTTTGTCAAAGATTAGTTGACCATAGAATTGAGGGTCCATTTCTGGGCTCTCTATTCTGTTCCATTGATCTATGTGTCTATATTTGTGCCAGTACCATACTGTCTTGATTACAGCTTTGTAATAGAGCTTGAAGTCTGGAATTGTGATACCCCCAGTTTTTGTTTCTTTTTTCAACATTCCTCTGGCTATTCAGGGTTTTTTTCTGGTTCTATACAAATTTTAGGATTATATGTTCCATTACTGTGAAAAAAGTTGATGGTATTTTGATAGAGATTGCATTGAATGTGTAGATTGCTCTAGTAGCATAGACATTGTAACAACATTTGTTCTTCCATGCCATGAGCATGGAACTTTTTCCCATTTCCATGCCTTCCTCAATTTCTTTCATGAGTATTCTATAGTTTTATGAGTACAGATCCTTTGCCTCTTTGATTAGATTTATTTATTCCTAGGTATCTTAAGCTTTTGGGTGCAATTGTAAATGGGATTGACTCCTTAATTTCTCTTTCTTCTGTCTTGTTGTTGGTGCTTAGAAATGCAACTGATTTCTGTGCATTGATTTTATATCCTGACACTTTACTAGCAGTTTTGGAGTGGAGTCTTTTGTGTTTTCCACATAAAGTATCAGATCATCTGTGAGAGAGAGTTTGACTTCTTCTTTTCTGATTCAGATGCCTTTAATTTCTTACTTTTAGTACTATGGTGAATAGCAGTGGTGATAGTGGACATCCCTGCCATGGCCCTGACCTTAGGGGAAAAGCTCTCAGTTTTTCCCCATTGAGAATGATATTCGCTGTGGGTTTTTCATAGAGGGCTTTGATGATATTGATGTATGTATCCTCTATTCCTACACTGTGAAGGGTTTTGATCATGAAAGGATGCTGTACTTTGTCAAATGCTTTTCCAGCACCTATTGAGAGTATCATATGGTACTTGTTCTTTATTTTATTAATGCACTATATCACACTGATGGATTTGCAGATGTTGAACCAAACTTGCAGCCCAGGAATAAATCCCACTTGGTTGTGGTGAATAATCCTTTTAAGGTACTGCTGGATCGTATTAGCTAGAATTTTGGTGAGAATATTTGCATCCATGTTCATCAGGGATAGTCTCCTTTTTTATGGAGTCTTTGTGCCAGTACTGTCTTGAGATCAAGGTAATGCTGGCTTCATAAAATGAGCTTGGAAGTTTTCCCTCCATGTCTCTTTTTTGGAACAGTTTCAGGAGCATAGGTATTAATTCTTCTTTAAATATTTGCTATAATTCCCTTGGGAAGTCTACTTACTTGGAAAGCCATCTGGCCCTGGGCTCTTGTTTGTTGGGAGATTTTTGATGACTGCTACAATCTCCTTACTGGTTATGAGTCTATTCAGGTTTTCTACTTTTTCCTGGTTCAGTTATAGTAGTTTATACTTCTCTAGGAATGCATTCATTTCTTTCAGATAGTCTAATATTCTGGCATGTAGTTGCTCACAAAATGTTCTTATAATTTTTTGTATTTCTTTGGTATTGGTTTTGATCTCTCCTCTTTCATTCATAATTTTATTAATTTGGAGAATGTTCCATGTGCACTAGAGAAGAATGTGCATTCTGTTGCTTTGGGATGGAATGTTCTGAATATACCTGTGAAGTCCCTCTCATCCAGTGTGTCACTTAAAAGCCTTTATTTCTTTGTTGATCTTGATCTTTTGCTTAGATGACCTGTCCACTTTGGGGGGGGGTTAAAGTCCCCTAATATTATTGGATTATTGTCAGTGTGTTTCTTTGATTGTGTTATTAATTGGCTTATATAATTGGATGCTACCATGTTAGGGGCATAGATATTCAAAATTGTTAGATCTTCTTGTTGGATAGACCCTTTAAGTATGATATAGTGTTCTTCCTCATCTCTTATACAGTCTTTGGCTTAAAATCTAATTTGTCTGATATAAGGATTACCACCCACCTTTCTACTGATGTCCATTAATATGGTAAATAGTTTTCCACCTCCTCGCTTTAAATCCAGAGGTGTCTTTGAGTCTAAAATGAGTCTCTTGCAGACAGCATGTCGATAGGTCTTTTTTTTTTTTTCTAATCCAATATGATACACTGTGTCTTTTGATTGGGGCACTTTAAACCCATTTACACTCATGATAACTATTGAAAGATATGAATTTAGTGCCATTGTATTGCCTATAAGGTGACTGCTACTGTATATTGTCTCTGTTCCTTTCTGGTCTGTTACTTTTAGGATCTCTTTTTGCTTAGAGAACCCTTTTCAATATTTCCTGCAGGGCTTGTTTGTTGTTTGCAAATTCTTTAGATTTTGTTTGTCCTCAAAGCTTTTTATGTCTCCTTCTATTTTCAATGACAGCCTAGCTGGATATAGTTCAAAGATTCATTGTTTATGCACCACACGCAGTGCTCCATGCAATACATGCCTTCCTTAATACCCACCACCAGGCTGACCCAACCACCCACCCCCCTCCCCTCTAAAACCCTCAGTTTGTTTCTCAGAGTCCACAGTCTCTCATGCTTTGTCTCCCCCTCCAATTTTCCCCAACTCACATTTCCCCTCCTTCTCCCAGTTTCCTGTGTTATTCCTTATGCTCCACAAGTAAGTGAAACCATATGATAATTGACTCCCTCTGCTTGACTTATTTCACTCAGCATAATCTCCTCCAGTCCCATCTATGTTGGTACAAAAATTGGGTATTCATCCTTTCTGATGGAGGCATAATACTCCATTGTATATGTGAACCATATCTTCTTTATCCATTCATCTGTTGAAGAGCATCTTGGCTTTTTCCTCAGTTTGGTGACTGTGCTCACTGCTGCTATGAACATTGGGGTACAGATGGCCCTTCTTTTCACTACATCTGTATCTTTGGGGTAAATACCTAGTAGTGCAATTGCAGGGTCATAGGGAAGCTCTATATTTAATTTCTTAAGGAATCTCCACACTGTTTTCCAAAGTGGCTATACCAACTTGCATTCCCCCCAAGAGTGTAAGAGGGGGGAATCCTCTCCAACACATGTTGTTTACTGTCTTACTAATTTTGGTGATTCTAACTGGTGTAAGTTGGTATCTCAATGTGGTTTTGATTTGAATCTCCCTGATGGCAAATGATGATGAACATTTTTTCATGTGTCTGTTAGCCATTTGTATGTCCTCTTTGGAGAAGTGTCTGTTCATGTCTTCTGCCCATTTTTTTGACGTGATTATCTGTTTTTTGAGTGTTAAGTTTGAGGAGTTCTTTATAGATCTTGGATATCAGCCCTTTGTCTGTAATGTCATTTGCTAATATCTTCTCCTGTTCCGTGGTTGCCTCTTTGTTTTCTTAACTGTTTCCTTTGCTGTGCAGAAGCTTTTGATCTTCACAAAGTCCCAAAAGTTCATTTTCACTTTTGTTTTCTTTGCCTTTGGAGACATGTCTTGAAAGAAGTTGCTATGGGTGATATGGAAGACGTTACTCCCTTTGTTCTCCTGTAGGGTTTGATAGATCCTGCCTCATGTTGAGGTCTTTTGTCCATTTCGAGTTTATCTTTGTGTATGGTGTAAAAGAATGGTCAAGTTCCATTGTTTTATACATAGCTGTCCAATTTTCCCAACACCATTTATCGAAGAGACTGTCTTTTTTCCATTGGATACTTTTTCCTGCTTTGCAGAAGATCATTTGACCATAAAGTTGCGGGTCCATATCTGGGCTCTCTACTCTGCCACTGGTCTATGTGTCTGTTTTTGTGCCAGTACCATGCTGTCTTGGTGATCACAGCTTTGCAGTAAAGCTTGAAATCAGGCAATGTGATGCCCCCAGTTTTGTTTTTCTTTTTCAACATTTCCTTAGCAATTCGGGGTCCCTTCTGGTTCCATACAAATTTTAGGATTGTTTGTTCCAGACTTATGAAAAATTCTGGTGAAATTTTGACCAGGATGGCTTCGAAAGTATAGATTGCTCTAGGCAGTATAGACATTTTATCAATGTTTATTCTTCCGATCCAAGAGCATGGAATGCTTTTCCATCTTTTTGTGTCTTCTTCAATTTCTTTCATGAGTGTTCTGTAGTTCCTCGAGTACAGATCCTTTACCTCTTTGGTTAGGTTTATTCCAAGGTATCTTGTGGTTCTTGGTGCTAGAGTAAATGGGATCAATTCTCTAATTTCCCTTTCTATATTTTCATTGTTAGCGTGTAAGAAAGCAACTGATTTCTGAGCATTGATTTTGTATCCTGCCACATTACTGAGTTCTGGTATGAGTTCTAGTAGTTTGGGGGTGGAGTCTTTTGGGTCTTCCATATAAAATATCATGTCATCTGCGAAGAGAGAGCGTTTGACTTCTTCATTGCCCATTTGAATACCTTTTAATTTCTTTTTGTTGTCTGATTGCCGTTGCTAGGACTTCTAGTCCTATGTTGAACAACAGTGGCAAGAGTGGGCACCCTTGTCGTGTTCCTGATCTCAAAGGGAAGGCTGTCAGCTTTTCCCCATTGAGGATGATATTCGCTGTGTGTTTTTCATAGATAGATTTTATGAAGTTGAGGAATGTTCCCTCTATCCCTATACTTTGAGGAGTTTTAATCAGGAATGGATGCTGTATCTTGTCAAATGCTCTTTCTGCATCAACTGAGAGGACCATATGGTTCTTCTCTCTTGTCTTATTGATTTGCTCTATCACATTGATTGACTGGCGAATGTTGAACCACTCTTGCACCCCAGGGATAAATCCCACCTGGTCATGATGGATAATCTTTTTAATGTACTGTTGGATCCTATTAACTAGGATCTTGTTGAGAATCTTGGCATCCATATTCATCAGAGATATTTGTCTGAAATTCTCCTTTTTGATGGGGTCTTTTACCGCCATCAAATCCGCCTGGTTTGCGGATCAGCGTAGTGCTGGCTTCATGGAAAGAGTCTGGGAGTTTTCCTTCTGTTTCTATTTTTTGAAACAGCTTCCAGAGAATAGGTATTATTTCTTCTTTGAATGTTTGGTAGAATTCCCCAGGGAATCCATCAGGTCCTGGGCTCTTGTTTTTGGGGAGGCTTTTGATCACTGCTTCAATCTCATTACTAGATATTGGTCTATTTGGGTTGCCAATTTCTTCCTGATTCAGTCTTAGAAGCTTATAGGTTTCCAGAAATGCAACTATTTCTTCTAGGTTGCTTAACTTATTGACATATAACTGTTGATAATAATTTCTGATGTTTGTTTCTATTTCCTTGGTGTTAGTCATGATCTCTCCCCTTTCATTCATAATTTCATTAATTTAGGTCCTCTCTTTCTTCTTTTGGATTAGTTTGGCCAGTGGTTTATCGATCTTATTGATTCTTTCCAAGAACCAGCTTCTAGTTTCGTTGATGTGTTCCTCTGTATCTCTCATTTTTATCTCATTGATCTCTGCTCTAATCCTGATTATTTCCCTTCTTGTGCGTGGGGTTGGCTTCATTTGTTGTTAATTTTCCAGTTCCTTAAGGTTGCAAAGAGTGCTTGTGTATTCTGGTTTTTTGTTTTTGTTTTTGTTTGTTTGGGTTTTTTGTTTGTTTTTTTTGTTTTTTTTTTTGTTTTGAATGAGGCTTGGATGGCTATGTATTTCCCCCTTAGGACTGCCTTTTCGGTATCCCATAGGTTTTGGACCGATGTGTCTTCACTCTCACTGATTTCCATGAAATGTTTAAGTTCTTTGATTTCCTGGTTGATCCAAAAATTCTTAAGAAGGGTTGTCTTTAGTTTCTAAGTGTTTCAATTCCTTCCAAACTTTTTCTTGTGGTTGAGTTCCAGTTTCAAAGTATTGTGGTCTGAGAGTATTCAGGGAATAATCTAAATCTTTTGGTATTCTTCGAGCCCTGATTTGTGACCCAGTATGTCAATTATTCTGGAGAAAGTTCCATGTGCACTCGAGAAGAATGAGTATTCTGTTGTTTTAAGGTGGAATGTTCTGTATATATCTGTGAGGTCCATCTGATCCAATGGGTCATTCGAAGCTCTTGTTTCCTTATTGATTTTCTGCTTAGATGATCTATTACTGAGAACGGCACGTTAAGATCCTTTACTATTAATGTATTCATATCAGTATGACTATTTTGATTAACAGTTGGATTATGTAATTGCCTGCAACCATATTGGGGACATAAATATTTACAATTGTTAGACCTTCTTGGTGGATAGACCCTTTAAGAATCATGTAGTGTCCTTCTGTGTCTCTGACTATAGTCTTGAGCTTAAAATCTAATTTATCTTTATGAGAATCACTACCCCAGATTTCTTTTGAGGCCTGTTAGCATGAAACATGCTTCTCCAACCCACCACTTTCAGTCTGGATATATCATTAGGTTCCAAATGTGTCTCATAGACAGCATATGGATGGGTTCTGTCATTTTAACCAGTCTTCAACCCTGTGCCATTTTATGGAAGCACTTAGGCTTTTCGTGTTGAGAGTGATTATTGAAAGATATGTTTTTATTGACATCATGTTGTCTGTGAAGTCCTTGCTTCTATAGATTGTCTCTGTAAATTTCTGTTCTATGTCACTCTTGGGTTCTTTCTTCTTTTATAGAGCCTCACTTAATTTTTTTTTGTAGTGCGGGCTTGGTGGTCACATACCCTTTTAAACCTTGCCAGTCTTGGAAGCTCTTTATCTCTCCAAACATTTTGAATGTCAAACTTGCTAGATAAAGTATTCTTGGCTGCATGTTGTTCTCATTTAGTCCCTGAATATGTCTTGCCAGCCCTTTCTGGATTTCCAGGTTTCTGTGGACAGGTCTGACATTATTCTGATAAGCCTTCCTCTGTACATAAGGAATCTCTTCCCCCTAGCTGCCCTTAGAAGTGCTTGTCTAAAATTATGATTTGTGAGTTGCACAATCAAGTGTCTTGAGGTCTTTCTAGATTCGTTGATCTTGGTGGGTGTTCTTTCTGCCTCTAGGACAGGAATGCTTGTTCCTTTCCCCAGATTGGGAAAATTTTCATGGAGAATTTGTTCAACTCTGTCTTCTAGTCTTCTCTCTTTCTCCACACCCTCAAGGATCCCAATAATTCTGACATTGGAACATTTCATGGCATCATTTATTTCCCTAATTCTGTTTTCATGGCTTCTAAGCTGTTTGTTCCAGGCCCCCTCCTGATCCTTTTTCATATCAGTTTGTCCTTGAGATCACTAATTCTATCTTCTGCCTTAGTTACCCTAGCTGTTAGAGTATTTAGATAGATTGATATTGTTGATAGCATTTTAAACTTCTGCCAGGTAGGCTTTCACTTCTGTCCTTAGAGATTCTATGTTGTCACTAATGGTTTTCTCTAACCTAGCCATTGCCTGGATAATTTTTACCCTGAATTCCTTTTCCGACATACTGTTTATGTCCATATCCAATAGTTCTGATGGAGAGGGCACAGTCTCTGAATTTTTCCTCTGTTGGGTGTTCTTCCTCCTAGTCATTTTGGTGAGAGGTGGTTGAGGGTATATATAGCTGAATATATCAACCACTATCCAGGCAAGGTGCACCCTGGAATGTTTTGGAGCAATCAGAAGTTAGCACCAAAAAGAAAGAAGAGAAAGAAAGAAAGAAAGAAAGAAAAAGAGAAAACCCAGCCAGAATGAGCGCCAAAAATAAGATTTATAAGGTATATAAACAAAAATGGACAAACAAAAAGACCAACAAAAGTAAATGACAAAAAAAAAAAAAAAATGAACCCAGCAAAATGAACCCCATGAATAAGATTTATATAATACCAGAACAAAAACAAATACACAGAAATGCTGACAGAAGATGGGAGGGTGGTTATAAATCCTTGATGTGGACAAAGAAGGTTATTTGATTCTTTCTGGGTGTATCTTGGTAACTTTGTTAAAGGACTCAACTTTCCAGAGATAAAGGGAGATTAAAACTGATTTACATATAGGGGTAGTATTGATTAGGGAAAAAGGATTACCTTGAAGCTTATATCTATATGTATATATTTTTTAATTTTTTTATTTTTTAAGATTTTATTTATTTATTTGACAGACAGAGATCACAAGTAGGCAGAGAGGCAGGTGGGGGCGGGGGGGGTGGAATCAGGCTCCCTGCTGAGCAGAAAGCCTGATGCAGGGCTTGATCCCGACCACAGGATCATGACCTGAGCTGAAGGCAGAGGTTTAACCCACTGAGCCACCCAGGCACCCTATATGTATATTTTTAGAAAGAAGAAAAGAAAAAGAAAAACACAGGTGTATGTATGAAAAAAGTTCAAGTTAAAAGGTTATTATGGAATATGTTGTATTAAACCTCTAGTTGTAATGGTAAGTAGGTTAAAAAATTAAAAGAACAAGAATAATGAGAATGAATTTTTTTTTTTAAATAGTCATATCTATGAAATATACAGGTTTTAGGGCAATACTGAGAACTTAATATATTCTTTTCTCCATATGTTGGGGTTTTACATTTTATGGGGACCCTGTGGTTGTTGTCCTCTCATTTTTTTGGCTTACCTTCTGGGAAAGGGGCCTGCCATGTTGTTTTTCAGTCAGTCTTGCTTGGGTTGATTCATCCTGCCCTCTTTCAAGGGGCTGGGCTCTGTGGAAACCGGTTTTTCAGGCTTTTGTTCTCTGGAGGTTTTTTTTTCCTTCGGAGGCTTTTTGCAGCTTTTTGGAGGTTTAGTGAAAAGTAAATGGCACCCAGACCTCCATCTCAGAGAGAAGCTTCAGTCTGCTCCCCTCTGGATGGTCCAGAACATACAGACTCCCCCTCTGCAAACTGTGCTAAACAGCACAACCTTCTACAGGTGGTGTGCATCCCTAGCCATTGTCTCAGTGGTCACCTGAGGTGCCTGCTTGTCTCTGCACCCTCTGCCACTAAAACGACAAGCAACATTGGTCCAGGGAGGCCGCTTCTGTTGGCTGCCTTTGCTGGGACTGCTGTTTGGGGTCCAGGCCCATGCAGGGTGTGCTCAGACCCCCTGGTTGCACAGGTCGCAGAAGGCTGCCACCGAGGTATCCTGATGAGAGATCATGCCAGGTTCTTCCAGGTGCAGGCTGGGAGCATCCAGACCCTCCACTGGTGGCAGAAGGCCGGGGTCCTAAAGAGTGCTGGCTGGCACCCACACCAAGCTTTCTCAGGCATGGGCAGGAGAGTGCTCACACTCCATGGTTCCGCAGGGCACACAGAGCACAGAAGGCTGTGGACCTACAAAGCACCAGCTGGCGCCCACACCAGATTCTCTCACATTTGGACGGGAGTGTGCCCAGCCAAGCAGTGGTGGAGGCAGTGCAAAGGGAGGGGCTCAGGGACCACAAACTGGAGGCTCCGCCACACTCTATCTGGCACAGGTGGTCACTGGATGTGGCTGTCCTGGGTCTGTGGGCTTAGGCTGGTGCCCATGACAGCCTGATTCCTCCATTTGCCCCTTAAGATCTTTTGCTCTTTTTGAGTACCATCAACCAGACTCCAAGTTAATGTTGTTCCCCAACCACAGGGCACTTACATATTGGGGTACTACTTTCCAATGGGTCACTTTGGGTGACTCCCTCCCCCTTTTGCTTATCCTCTGATATCAGTCTGAGCATCCCCACTCCGCTTTGCCTCTCCACTGATGTCTTCTGCTCCTGTAGAGATCCAGAAGTGTATAATCTTACATCTCAGGCTGATTTCATGGGTGTTCAGAGTGTTCTGGTAGATATCTAGCTCACTTAGGGGACCAGTTGAAATAGGGTCTCCTATTTCTCTGCCATCTTTGTTTGGATATAGTATTCTTGGCTGCATATTTTTCTCATTTAGTGCTCTGAATATATCATGCCAGTGCTTTCTGGCCTGTCAGGTCTCTGTGGATAGGCCTGCTGCCAATAGAATATTTCTACCATTGTAGGTTACAAACCTCTTGTCACAAGCTGCTTTCAGGATATTTTCTTTGTCACTGAGACTTGTAAGTTTTATTATTAGATGACGGGGTATTGACCCATTTTTTATTGATTTTGAGAAGGGTTCGCTGTGCCTCCTGGATTTTGATGCCAATTTCCTTCCCAAATTAGGGAAGTTGTCTGCTATAATTTGCTCCAATATACCTTCTGCCCCTCTCTCTCTTTCTTCTTCTTCTGGGATCCCAATTATTCTAATATTGTTTCATCTTATGGTATCACCTATGTCTCGAATTCTCCCCTCATGATCCAGTAGTTGTTTATCTCTTTTTCCCAGCTTCCTTATTCTCCATAATTTGGTCTCCCATATAATTAATTCTCTCTTCTGTCTCATTTATGCCAGCAGTAAGAGCCTCCATTTTTCATTGCACTTCATTAATAGCCCTTTTTATTTCAACTTGATTAGATTTTAGTTCTTTTACTTTTCCAGAAGGGGATTCTCTAGTATCTTCTATGCTTGATTTCAAGTATCTTTATAATCATAATTCTGAACTCTAGTTCTGACATCTTACTAATGTCCTTATTGATTAGGCCCCTGACAATCAGAACTGCCTTTTGTTCTTTTTTTTTTTTTTTTGAGGTGAGTTTTTCTGTTTTGTCATTTTGTCCAGAGAAGAATAGATGAATGAGAGAACAAAATACTAAAAGTGTAACAATTACTTCAGAAAAATATACACTAAACAAATCAGGAGAGACCTGAAACCAAGGGGGAAAGAAGCGGGGGGGGGGGGGGGGGGGAGAAAACAGAATATGATCAGGTTGGTGGATAGAACAGAGGAACATACTAGATTTTGCATGTATTTTGTTCTTTTAGAAGAAACTGCCTCCCAAAATTTTAAAGAAAGAAAAATCTATATATATATATACACAAAAATAAGGGTAAATGTGTTGAAGGGATGGACTATGACTATAAAGATGAAAGTTTAAAAACATTTTTAAAAAGGAATTGATAAGAAGTTGGTTGAAAGAAGAAAGAAAAAAAATTTTTTTAAAGAAAAAAGGAGAGAATGTGATCAGGTGGGACACTAGAACAAAGCCATACCCTAAATTTAGGTATATTTTGGGCTGCTAGAAGAAACTGTATCCCAAAATTTTAAAGAAAGAATATATATATATACATATATATATGAATATATACATATACAAAAAATACATATATATAATCCATGTATTATATATATGTAATACATGGGTTATATATATGTATATATATATTATATATGATATATAATATATATATACAAAAAATACAGTGAAGGGACAGAATATGAGTGTAAAAAAATTTTTAAAAAGGAATTGATAAGATGGTTGAAAAAGGAAAGAAGAAAATTTCAAAAAAAATAGAAAAAGAAAAATTAAGAAAATTTTAAAATTTTAAAAATTAACTTTGAAAGACTAAAGAATCATGGGGGAAAACCCATAAATTCTATGTGCTGTATTCCCCTAGCACTGGAGTTTTTCAGTTCATTGACTGGTAGACTGGGTCTTGGCTGGATGTTCTTGCTGATCTTCTGGGGGAAGGGCCTGCTGTAGTGATTCTCAAATGCCTTTGCCTGAGGTGGAATTGCACCACCACTTCCAGGGACCAGGCTAAGTAATCTGCTTGGGTTTGGTCTCAGTAGCTTTTGTTCCCTGAAAGCTTTCTGTACAGGTTTGAAGAACAATAATGAAAAATGGTGGCCTCCCAATCTCAGACCCAGAGGAGCCAAGAGCTCAGGGCCTCACTCTTCAGTGCACCCTCAGAGAAAAGCAGTCAATCTCTCTTGTCCCCCTGGTCTCTAGCCATGCTCCATTCTCACCCAGCCTGTGACCAAGTGTTTCTATCTCTAGCACATGACCCCGTTTGGAGTTTCAAAACCCCGCAGAATCCTGTGGTGTGCTCCTGTGCTGCTCCTGCTGGGAGGAGGAAGGGGAGTTCCTTGGATCTACCACTCCTGGGGTCCCTGCTCAAAGAGTAGTGGTCCAACTGTGCCATGGATCATGGTTTATGTAAACTCCAAGCTGAGAGCTCTGTCAGCTCTGTCTTTGCAGCCAGATTCCTCTCTCTGATACCTGAGAGTTTTGCCACACTCAGGTACCCCTGGTCTTTCTGTGACCCTGAGGGTCCTGAGACCATACCGTGTCAGCAAGTGTTCCACCCCCTGCTTAGCCAATGGAGCAACGTCTCTCAGCAGAGCAGACCTCTAAAAGTTCTGATTTTGTGCTCCTCTGTTCTATCACTTGCTGGTACTGGCTGATGGAGGCTCCTTCCCCCACCCCCTCTGCTGCCTAATACCAAATGTCACCTTGGATTCACTTCTTCATATGTCCTACCTTCCAGAAAGTGGTTGCATTTCTGTTCATAGAATTACTGCTATTCTTTTCTTCAATCTCCTGTTGAGTTTGTAGGTGTTCAGAATGGTTTGAAAACTATCTGGATTCATGGACCAGAGGAAATTTAGGTCTCCTACTCCTCTGCCATCTTGCTCCTCCCCCTTCCTTCAACATTTTATTATGAAAATTTTCAAATATACAGAAAAGTTGAAAGTGAAAACTCATTTAGCCCCCACTTACATTCTACAATTGTTAAAGTTTTGGACGCCTGTCTTATCACAAATTTATCCCTCTGTTTACCTATCCATCCAATGACGTCAGCATCTAAGTTAAGCTGACATCATTGCCCTTCCCTAAATGTCTCAGCATGTGCATCATTAACCAGAGCTCAGTATGTGTTGGTGGGGATTTTTAGGTAAAACATATTATAATGTAACACTTGACGCCATGGTGTATCATTCCATTTAAGATACACAAAATTCCATTACCTTAAAAAGTTCTCTGGCTTTTTCCAGGCAACCCCAGCTCACCCTCACCCCCACAGGTAGTAACTATTGATCTTTTTTCTACCAGAGTCACAACCCACTTTTGTTACTTATGTTTTAATATTCCTGAAATCTCAACAAATAAAAGTTGTCCAGGACCCTCTCAACCTCTGTGAAGTATAAAAACATTCCAGGGTGCACCTTGCCTGGATAGTGGTTGATATATTCAGCTATATATACCCTCAACCACCTCTCACCAAAATGACTAGGAGGAAGAACACCCAACAGAGGAAAAATTCAGAGACTGTGCCCTCTCCATCAGAACTATTGGATATGGACATAAACAGTATGTCAGAAAGGGAATTCAGGGTAAAAATTATCCAGGCAATGGCTAGGTTAGAGAAAACCATTAGTGACAACATAGAATCTCTAAGGACAGAAGTGAAAGCCCACCTGGCAGAAGTTTAAAATGCTATCAATGATATAAATAACACTACCTTAGTGTTATTTACAATAATTACCAAATCATCAAAACACCCCTACAAGTCTAAGAAGGCAGAGGGCAAACTCCCAAAAATTAGCTGGTGTTAAGCCCCTGAGTCAAGATGTCATCATCTTCTCTGCAAATAGGGATGATTAAACCTGGATAATTTGGCTATTTCTACGTTCCCTTCAAAATAGGCAAGCCAGGGGCGCCTGGGTGGCTCAATGGGTTAAATCCTCTGCCTTCGGCTCGGGTCATGGTCCCACGTTCGTGGGATCGAGCCCCGCATCGGAGTCTCTGCTTGGCGGAGAGCCTGCTTCCCTTCCTCTCTCTCTGCCTGCCTCTCTGCCTACCTGTGATCTCTATCTGTCAAATAAATAAATAAAATCTTAAAAAAAATAGGCAGGCCAATGCTTGACTATACATCTTTTAAAAAACTCAAAGCTCTTTGAGTCTTTTAAATCAAAATAAAACCCACCAAAACAAAAATAGGAACTGATATGAGTCTGAATTTTTCAGGCAAAAATCTTCAACTCCACTCAAAGGGATGAAAATTTGAGGATATTTACATAGTCATACATGTATTTTTCCACAAGGTACATATTAATTTCACAAGAAAATATAACACCTTGACAATGGAAAAACCAAGCAGACACCGCCTTACATCATCAGTGACAGGATAACCAACCTCCACTTGCCCTTTGCTAGGATACACAGCAAAGAAAAGGCACATTATCACTTCTGTGGTATTCCTGACAAAAATGCATAATCTGAAACTAATCATAAGAAAATATCAGAAGAAGCAAAGTGAGAAGCATTGTACAAAATAATTTACTCTTAAAAATGGTCAAGGGTCTTATCTTCTTTTTTTTTTTTTTTAAGATTTTATTTATTTATTTGACAGACAGAGATCACAAGTAGGCAGAGAGGTAGGCAGAGAGAGAGGGGGAAGCAGGCTCCCTGCTGAGCAGAAAGCCCCATGCGGGGCTCCATCCCAGGACCCTGAGATCATGACCTGAGCCGAAGGCAGAGGCTTTAACCCACTGAGCCACCCAGGTGCCCCAAGGGTCTTATCTTCTGATAAGAAAATATCAGAAGAAGCAAAGTGAGAAGCATTGTACAAAATAATTTACTCTTAAAAATGGTCAAGGGATGCCTAGGTGGCTCAGTGGGTTAAACTCCTGCCTTCAGCTCAGGTCGTGATCCCAGGGTCCTGGGATTGAGTCCCACATCAGGCTCCTTGCTCAGCAGGGAGACTGCTGCTCTCCCTGCTTGTGCTTTCTTTCTCTCTGACAAAAATAAATAAAAAAAATTTTTAAAGTTGTCAGGGGATGGGAAGGGCAGGGAAACTGAGAAACTCTTCCAGATTAAATGAGATGAGACATGAAAACTAATTACAACACAAGATCAAAGACTGTCTTTTGCTATAAGGGGCATTAATAGAACAAATGATAAATTCAAACTAAGATATATGAATTATATTACAGTATTACATTAGTGTGTTAACTTTCTCATTTTAATTATTGCACTGTGGTTATAACAGAGAAGATACTTGCTATTCTATAAAAGGTTTATTGAGCGGTAATTCACAAACCACACAATTCTCCCTATTGAAGTGTACAGTTCTGTGATTTCTAGTATATTCAGAGAGCCTTGAAACCATTATTGTTATCTAGTTTTAGAACATTTACATTACTCCAAAAAGAAAGGCATTAGCAATCACACCCCATTCCTCCCTCACACCAGCCTCTGCAATCATTAATCTACTTGTGTCTACGTGACTTTGCCTATTCTGCACATTCCATAAAATTGGAAACTTCTGATACAATGTGTAGACTTTTGTGTCTTCTTTCACTTATCACAATGTGTTCAAGATTTATCCATGTCACATCATGTACCAGCACTTCATTCCTCTTTAGGGCTGGGTAATATGTCACATTATAAATGGATACATTTATCAATTGGTGGACATTCACCTTTCGGCTATTGTGAATACTGTTGCTATGAACATTCACAAATAATTGTTTTAAGCATGTGTTTTCAGTTCTTTGGGATTTCTACCCAGAAGTGGAATTCTTAGATCATATTGAAGATATATTTTTAAATTTTAGAGGAGCTACCAGTCTGTCTTCCACAGCAGCTACATCATTTTACATTCAAAACAACAATGTTCAAGGGTTCTATTTCTCCATATCCTCATCAATATTTCTTCTCTTTTTTATTGTTGCCATCCTAGTGGAAGCGAAGCAATACCTCATAAGGGTTTTTTTTTCTTTTTATTTAAATTCAATAATCCAACATAGAGTACATCAATAGTTTCAGATGTAGAGTTCAATAATTCATCAGTTACATATAACACCCAGTGTTCATCACATCATGTGCCCTCCTTAATAACCATCACCCAGTTACTCCATCCCACCACCAACCTCCCTTCCAGTAGCCCTCAGTTTGTTTCCTATCATTAATAGATTCTCATGGTTTTTCTCCCTCTCTGATGACTTACATTCAGCTTCCCTCCCTTCCCCTATGATCCTCTGCACTGTTTCTTATATTCCACATATAAGTGAAACCTTACGATAATTATCTTCCTCTGATTGACTTATTTCACTCAGCATAATACCCTCCAGTTCTATCCACATCGATGTAAATGTGAAGTATTCATCCTTTCTGATGGGTGAGTAATATCCCAGTGTTTGTGTGCGTGCATGCGTGTGTGTGTGTGTGTATACCTCATCTTCTTTATCCATTCATCTGTTGATGGACATCTCAGCTCTTTCCCGAGTTTCCTTCTTGTGGACATTGCTGTTATGAACACTGGGGAGCAGCTGCCCCTTTGGGTCACTGCATTTGAATCTTTGAAGATAATACCTAGTAGTATAATTCCTGGGTCATAGGATAGTTCTATTTTTAACTTCCTGAGGAACCTCCATACTGTTTTCCAGAGTGGCTGCACAAGTTTGCATTCTCACCAACAGTGTAAGAGGGTTCCCCTTTCTCCACATCCCCTCCAACACATGTTGTTTCCTGTCTTACTAATTTTGGCCATTCTCACTGGTGTAAGGTGATAAAAATTTTTTTAAAAAAGATTAGCATCCAAAAAACATATAAAGAACTTACACATCTCAACACACACTCAAAACTCCCAAACAATCCAATTTAAAAATGGGCAGAAGAAATGAACAGAAATTTCTCTAAAGAAGACATACAAATGGCCAACAGACACATGACAAGATGTTTAATCTCACTTATGATCAGGGAAATACAAATCAAAACCACAATGAGATATCACCTCACATCATACCTGTCAGAATGACTAAAGTCAACAACACAACGAACAATAGGTGTTGGTGAGGATGTAGATGGAAAAGAACCCTTGTGCACTGTTGACAGGAATGTAAACTGATGCAGCCACTCAGGAATCCAGTATGAAGTTTCCTCAAAAAGTTAAAAATAGAGCTACCCTATGACCCAGTAAATACACTACTGGATATTTAACCTCCCCAAAACACAAAAACACTAATTCAAAGGGATACATACACCCTGATGTTTATAGCAGCATTACCTACAACCTAAATTATGGAAGCAGCCCAAGTACCCATCACACACATAAACACACACACACACACACACACACACACACACACACACAATGAAATATTATTTGGCCATTAAAAAAAAGATGAAATCTTGCCATTTTCAACAACATGAATGGATCTAGAGAGTATAATGCTAAGTGAAATAAGCCAGGCGGAAAGATAAATACTATATGATTTCATTCATATGTGGACTTTAAGAAACAAAACAAATGAACAAAAGAAAAAAAGAGAAACCAACCAAAAAACAGATTCTTAACTACAAAGAACAAACAGATGGTTACCATAGGGGAGGTGGGTGGAGGGACAGGTGAAACAGGTGAATGGGATTAAGAGTACACTTATCTTGATGAGCACTGAGTAATATATGGAACTGTCAAATCACTATATTGTATACCTGAAACTAATATGACACTGTGTTATCTACATGGGAATTAAAATTTTTTAAAAATAAAAACAAATTTTAAAATAAAATTAAAAAAAAAAAGTGAAGTTTGGAGAAATCCAGAAAATTCAGGAAATTTTCCCATCTGAGTTTCCTCTTTATAAATGCAAGGTTTATCTGTGATTCCATTGGGGGAGAGGGAGAAAGTGGACTAGATGGTCTCTAAACTCCTTTTCTGCTCTAAAATCCTAAGAGCTTATGAACCAGGTTGCCACTGTTCTCATTAGTAGCCTTCAGACCCTTACTTTTCCAGTATCAACTAGAGTCAGTCCCATCTGCCTTATCTGATCTCTGTGCCTAAGGGCTCTTTCAGAGCATGCATGTACAGCAGGCCAGATATGCAGGAAAATTAAAGCTTAACAAATGACTGACAGGAGCTGATGTATAACTACTCTAGTTCCCTCCTTCCCCAGACTTTCCTTCCAGGGGGTCCAAACTAAGACTGAGAATCTGGAAATACTGCTGTGAAGCAGAAGAAACTTGACTGAGTGAAAGCTGGAGCTGTGCCAGATGTGGAGAAGGAGTGCATGGTAAAGTGTATCTTGTGAGCACATAGTGAGTCAGCAGTTGGGGAAGCAAGGGAGTGAGCAGATGACCAAGAGCTTTTCAAGGGTCAGGAAGGGCTTAGGAGAAGCCAGGTCAAAAGAACTGGAGGAAAAGAACAAAGGATCAGGAACAGGTCTGCTCAAAGCCTTGGTGCTTGGGAGCGTCTAGCCCTCAGTGAGCTTGGACACAAACAGACAGGGAGTTATCTGTGAAACAGGTCTGTATCTCTTGTCCACACAGAATTCCAAAATATAGATCAACTCTTTTTGTTCATGACTCAATTATGACAACTTTTTCACTATACTTCTATAACACAAATCATGGATGTAGCCAAGAAACCAAGATTGGGGGCACATCATGACCTCTGAACAACTACAAGGAACTTACCCCTAGAATGGGGATTTGGAGTAGTGGCATTCTCAAGCAGTCCAGCCCTGCCATTCCAGAGAAGGCCCAGGCCCATACAAATCACATATTTGGAGTAATACACCAAGCCCCAAGCCAGACATACTAATAAAGAGGCTTAGCCCATTACATTTCATGTTTCTTTTTTTTTTTTTAGAAAGTTTTTTTTTTTAAGATTTTATTTATTTATTCGACAGACAGAGATCACAAGTAGGCAGAGAGGCAGGCAGAGAGAGAGAGAGAGAGGAGGAAGCAGGCTCCCTGCTGAGCAGAGAGCCCGATGTGGGACTCGATCCCAGGACTCTGGGATCATGACCTGAGCCGAAGGCAGAGGCCTTAACCCACTGAGCCACCCAGGCGCCCCACATTTCATGTTTCTGTCCATCCACATATTCCCTGCCCTCCAACAGTTCTCCACAGGCCAAGAACATCGTCTTCCAGCCCCCAAAGTCTCCCTTTAGTTTGGCAGGTAAGAGTGTTTGCTTTGGAGGCAAAAGGGCTGGGTTGAGATTCTGGCTTATGAGTATGACTTTGGGCAAGTTATCTACATCTTTGTGCCTCAGTGTGCTCATTTGTAGAAGGAAGATTATAATAATTTTCTGAGGAATTAATTTAAACAGTGTGTGTAACAAAGTGAAGAAACCTAGCAGATACTATCTCAACCAAGTGATTTAAGTTAACATCACCAATAATGAACCATCACAAGCTCCTAACACAATGCACTGAGAAGTGCACAACATCACTTCTGTGGTATTGCCCAAAATATACAACCTGAATTGAATCACGAAGATACATCAGACAAACCCACATTGAGAGATACTCTACAAAGTAACTGGCACATACTCTTCAAAAATGGCACTTATCGGGGCGCCTGGGTGGCTCAGTGGGTTAAGCCGCTGCCTTCGGCTCAGGTCATGATCTCAGGGTCCTGGGATCGAGTCCTGCATCAGGCTCTCTGCTCAGCAGGGAGCCTGCTTCCCTCTCTCTCTCTCTCTGCCTGCCTCTCTGTCTACTTGTGATCTCTCTCTGTCAAATAAATAAATAAAATCTTTAAAAAAAAAAATAAAGAAAGAAAGAAAAAAAAATGGCACTTATCTTTGTGTGTTGTATAAGAGAATAGTCCAGTTTCATTCTTCTGCATGTGGCTGTCCAATTTTCCCAGCACCATTTATTGAAGAAACTGTCTTTTTTCCATTGGATACTTTTCCCTGCCTTTTCGAAGTTTAGTTGACCATAAAGTTGAGGGTCCATTTCTGGAGTCTCCATTCTGTTTTCACTAATCTATGTGTCTGTTTTTGTGCCAATACCATACTGTTTTGATGATCACAGTTTTGTAATATAGCTTGACATCAGGTAATGCAATGCCCCCAGCTTCAGCTTTGTTTTTATTTTTCAGCATTCCTCTGGTAATTTGGGGTCTTTTCTGGTTCCATACAAATTTTCGGATTATGTGTTCCAGCTCTGTAAAAAAAAATGTCAATGGTATTTTAATAGGAATGGCATTGAAAATGTAGATTCCTCTGGGCAGCATAGACATTTTAACAATGTTTATTCTTCCAATCCATGAGCATGGAATGTTTTCCATCTCATTGTGTCTTATACACACTACTGAATCACTGAAAACTACATAAAAAACTAATGATGTACAATATGTTGGCTAACTGAACTTAACAAAAATCAATAAACAAAAATAAAATGGAATGGGATTTTAAAAATGACAATGTTACAAAATATAAAGAAAGGCTGAAGGACTATTATAGATTGAAAAAGACCGGCAGAACAGACACATGAGAAAATGCTCCACATCACTTGTCATCAGGGAAATATAAATCAAAACCACAATAAGATACCACCTTACACCAGTTAGGCTAAAATTAACAAGACAAGGAAAAACAAATATTGGCAAGGATGTGGAGAAAGGGGAACCCTTTTACACTGTTGGTGGGAATGCAAACTGGTACAGCCACTCTGGAAAACAGTAGAGAGGTTCCTCAGGAAGTTAAAAATAGAGCTATCTTACTACCCAGCAATTGCACTACTGGGTATTTATCCCAAAGATACAGATGCAATGAAAAGAAGGGCCACATGCACCCCAATGTTCACAGCACCAATGTCCACAACAGCCAAACTGTGGAAGAAGCCGAGATGCCCTTCAACAGATGAATGGATAAAGAAGATGTGGTTCATATATACAATGGAATATTACTCAGCCATCAAGAAGGGATGAATATATACCATTTTCATTGACATGGATGGAATTGGAGAGTATTATGCTAAGTTAAGTAAGTTGATCAGAGAAAGACAATTATCATATAGTTTCACTCATATGTGGAATATAAGAAATGGCACAGAGGATCATAAGGGAAGGGAGGAAAAACTGAATGGGAAGAAACCAGAGAGGGAGACAAACCATGAGAGACTCTTGACTCCAGGAAACACACTGAGGGTTGTGGAAAAGGAGGTAGGTGGGGGATGGGGTAACCGGGTGATGGGCATTAAGGAAGGCATTTGATGTGATGGATGTTATATGCAACTAGATGTTATATAGATGTTATATGCAACTAATGAATCATCGAAAACTACATCAAAAACTAATGATGCACTATATGTTGGCTAATTGAATTTAAATTTAAAAAGAAAAGAAAAAGATAGGCAGAGACAACTAAATTCAGTACATGATCCAGGATTGTACCCTGGACCAGAAAGGAAGAAAGGTGAAGGAAAGAATTTTTGTTCTGTTTTCTTTTGCTATAACAGACTCTATTGGTGCAATTGGTGAAACTCGGTGTGTGGATTCCTGGTAGTATTGCATTAGTGTTAAGTTTCTAATTTTGGTGAGTGCATTGCCTATGTAGGAGAGTGTTATAGTAAAAGCCTTAGTAAGAAGAACTAATTATAGCTATTAAATTAAGCAATTAATCTGCTCCATAGTCTATTATGTATGATTTTGTTGTTTATCTGTTTAGCAGACAGATGTTTGACCCTTGGGAGTGTTACACATTTTTAACAATCCTAAAATCTAATATATTGGCATACAAATGTGTTTACCAAGCTGACACTGAATTTGATCTGGTTTTGCCAACCACTGGGCCAAGCATAGGAATGCAAAGAGATGAGTCCCAGGTCCAGGCCCTTAGGGTGTGTCTGTTCTAGTGAGAGAGGCTGAAGATTGCCTTAAAGGCAAGAGCAAGAGGATGCAGGGTATTGATTGGTGAGACAAGAAGAACAATAGGAATTCAAAGGAGGGAAAGGAATCTGTATAGAAAAAAGATAGAAATGAAAGGAACACATAGCAAGACCAGACTCTGTTTAAAATTACCTTATATGTGTTTTCTATAAAGTGAGTTTGGGCTTGCCTATAAAGGTAAAAAGACAAGAGGTGGCTTGTGTTCAAGGATAGTCCAAGTATCCTCATTTATAATAGCAAAAGATTGGAAACTCATGGCTAAAGTCACATCCATACATGAGATTACCATGCAGCCATTAAAACAGTTGATTTCCTCCCTGTAAGTCACAATTGTCGTAACTTGGAGGAAGTTGCAACTAGAAGGGGGCAGGAGGGGCAGGCTGGGAGCTGGGACATGTTCTATGTCATGAGGGGTTGGTAGTGACACAGGTGTGAACCCCTGCAAAAAAAGCATCAAGCACCACACATAAGAATGCACTTTACTGTATGTAAGTTATAGCACAATTTTTTAAAGCTTTAAAAAATTATTCTCTTTGTATATTCATGAGTAATTATCCAGGGTATATGTTAAATAAAAAAGTATACACAACAAAATATAGAATGCAATCTGTGATGGGTGAGGGGGTTCCATAACGGAAATACACACACTTTGATCCTTATGTTTCCTCAAACTTCATTAGAAAAGAGTAGGAGAAATGAGGGAGGCAGTCACCAGGACAGAAGAGAAGGGGTGGCCGTGGGTTTGGTGAGAAAAGTAATCATGTGAGAAAAATGGTCAAGGAAAGGAAAATCTTAAAGCAAGGGAAAACTTAAAGCATGGAGAAAGTAAGGGTGCTTCCATTGTTACTTTAACACCTCAGATTATGTATGTCGTGTGGGTTTAAATCATTTTAGGCTAACAATTCTGAGGGATGAGACTAGGCATATGTATGATCCTGGAGGGTGTACTGGGGAGTTTGGATTGGGAGTGGCTTTAAAATTTTGTTATTTTCAACAAATAAGTTCCGTGTCAGGTTCTATAGCTCAATTTGTAACAGATTTAAAACTCAAACAAGAACTCATTTATTAAAATTGGATAGACATTTACCCACACACCAACACAGACAAACATGGCCAGGGTGGCTCAGGAGACCTGCTGTGCAGAGGACAACCATGTGAAACCCCTATTTAAACCCCCGACACACAACCCACGCCTATTCCCAGCCCCAGCTGGCCTCCAGCTTCTGGTTGTATGCTGCCATCTAGTGTCCCTTCAACAGACTGACACCAAACACTTTCCCAGAAATGTGAATTCAGAAATAATGGAATACCTAAGGGGAAGAATAAGGCATTTTATTATGATTGAGAATACGTCAGAAATTATTCTATACAGAGGCACCTGGGTGACTCAGTCTGTTAAGCAACTGACTTTTAATTTTAGCTCATATCATGATCTCGAAGACCTGAGATGGTGCCCATGTAGGGCTCCACACTGGGTGTGGAGCCTGCTTGGGATTCTTTCTCTCTCCTTCTGCCCCTCACACACACACACACACACACACACACACACACACACACACACACAAGTGCGTGCATGCTCTCTCACTTTCTTTCTCTCTCTTTCTCTCTTTCAAAAAAAAAAAACCTATACATATGCATGGTTGCTTGTGTATGTATAAAATACCTCTGGGGAATATAAACAAGCTGTTACCAGGAAGGGGAATTGGGTAGCTAGGAAAACCATCACTGTATACAATTTTATATCTTTTTAAAATTTAAGCCACAATTATGTATTGTTAATTGAAAAAATAAGCAAACTTTAAAAAGAAAAAAAATATATTAAATTTTGTTGGTATGTTAATTAAGGGACCATTCTTTCTTCATTGATTCATGTACTTAACAAATACTTAGTGAAAGCTTACTATGTGCTGGGCACTGTCTGAAGGAACAAAGGCAAAGAAAACAGACACATTCCTGCCCTCCCAGAGTGTAGACTCTACTGAGAGGATGGTCTTAGACAGCACATTTGATAGTTAACAGAGCCCAGTGAATCTGGGTCTTAGGATAATGGACCATGGGGAGCTGAGCTCCCCATTCTGCATCACTGAAATTACAAACAATCATCTTCTATTTGCTTTAGACCTATGGTGGGGTCTCCTTTCAGCACTTTAGCTTATTAATATCACAAGGGTGATCTAATGGGTATTTTATTCACTCTAAAACTTAGACACACACATTCTTCTCAAATACCCATGGTCAATTTACAAATAGTAGCTGCAAAGCTAGTCTCAAAAAATTTCAAAGAATAGGTATTACAGAGATTACATTCTCAGACTACAATTTAATCAAGTGCGAATTTACTAAGTAAAAGATTAATTTTAAAAATTAATTCAAAAATTTAAAAACATGTTTCTAAATAACTCACAGGACAGAGAGTTATTATAGTGGAAATCAGAAAAAAATTTCAAGCTGACAATTATAAAAAGACAATATGCAAAATTTGTAGGACACGCTAGTATGATACTTGAAAATTTAAACTTTTAAATGCATATATTAGGGAAGAAGGTTGAATATTAATGAGATGATTAATTAGAAAAAGAAAAAAACAGAAAACACTCAAAGAAAGTAGGACAAAAGAAATAAGATGGGATAATTTTTAAAATATTAAACAGACACAACAGAGGTATTTAACGAAGCCAAAAGTTAGTTCTTGTAGGGAAAAAGCAACAAAATTTTTAAATTTCTAGGAATCTTGATCAAGAAAAAAAAGAGAGAGGGCACAAATAAGTAATATTATAAGTAAGAGAGAGACTATAACTACAAATGCTAGTGTGATAAGATATGAACAATGTTATGCCAATTAAGTTCAAAACATAGGTGAAATGGACAAAGCTCTCACTAGAAATACACCAAAACTGCCTGAAAAAGAAATAGAATACTTGAATGATTAGAAATGGAATTAGCAATTTAAAATAGCCCACATAGAAAATAGGCATATTCTCTCAGATATGCAAGGAATAGAAAATTCAAACCATACACAAACTCTTAGTTGTTTTTTTTTTTAATTTCCAACTCCCTTGGTAAGGCTAATATAACTATGAAAGTTATCCAAATAAGTACAATATAAGAAACAAAATTAAAACCTAAGCTCTCTCATGAACACAAAAACAACCTAAACACCATGTTAGCAAATCAAATCCAGCAATGTATAAAAAATGTGCTTTCTGGGGAACCCTCTTACACTGTTGGTGGGAATGCAAACTGGTGTAGCTGCTCTGGAAAACACTATGGAATTTCCTTAAATAGTTGAAAATAGAGCTATCTTATTACCCAGTGATTGTACTACTAGATACTTATCCAAAGGTTATAAATATAGTGATTCAAAGGGGCACGTGCATCTCAATGTTTATAGCAGCAATGACCACAATAGACAAAATATGGAAAGAGCCAAGATGTCTCATTATCCAGATGAATGGATAAAGATGTGGTATACATACACCATGGACTATTACTCAGCCATCAAAAAGAATGAAATCTTGCCATTTGCAACATCCTGGATGGAACTGGAGGAATTATGCTAAGTGAAATAAGTCAGTCAGAGAAAGAAAAATACCCTATTATTTCACTCATATGTGGAATTTAAGAAACAAGACAAATGAATGTAAGGGAAGGAGAAATAAAACAAGATGAAAATTGAGAGGGTGACAAACCATAAGAGGTGCTGAACTCTAGAAAACAAACTGAGGGTTGCAGGAGGGAGGTGGGTGTGGGGATAGGGTAATTGGGTGATGGTATTAAGGAGGGCACTTGATGTAATGAACACTGGGTGTTATATGCAACTGATGAATCACAAAATTCTACCTCTGGGAAACAGGAAAAGATGGTGGAAAAGTAGGGAACCCTATTTCAACCAGTCCCCTGAATTGAACTGGATATCTACAAGACTATTCTGAACACCCACGAAATCAGCTGAGATGTAAGAAGATATATCTGGATCTCTACAAACAGAATGTCTCTGGTGGGTGGTCAGGAAGATATCAGAAGATACACGGAAGGGGGAGGGAGGCTCTGTGATCCTGTGCCACCATAGCACAAAAGCCTCCTGCCCTGGGGACCAGGCACAGACTCACAGACCTGTAGCAGTAGTGGCAGGGAAAGGACTTTAGGGCAGCCCCCAGACTGAAACCTGGAGCTGCAGGGGTACACGTGCAAACTGAGGGTGGCTGGCAGTTTTAGAAACACAAAGGGCAGAGATGTGTCTGGACCTGGAAGCAAGGGCTGGGAGTGTTGCTATGGGGCACACAACCCAGGTTGCTGCAGTTTGCAGCACAGAAAGAAACAGAGATAATGTGGCCTGGAGAGCTCAGTGGAGAGCAGACTGCTATCTCTCGGTTCTGAGACAGAAGTTTGGATACAGTTACTTCTGCTCTGACTTTAAGAAGAGACACTGAAAGTCACCAGGGAAAGACACCAGAGAAAAAAAGCCCCCCAAAACTAGTTTTCACAGAGCCCCCCCCCCAACACACACACACACACATACACACAGGGGCAGGGCTACTCTCTCCAGAGTTGCCTGAGTAACAGGATGGCAGATCGTTCCCACAGAAGACAGGCTGGAAGAAAAGAGGCCGACAACCCTAAGGTCCCTATAAAACAGGTGCATCTTGCTTGGGTTGTGGTCAATAATTTGGATTCTGTACACTCCCTCAACCACCCATCAACATAATGACTAAGAGGAGGAATCTCTAACATAGGAAAGAGTCAGAGACTGTGACCTCTGCCACAGAACTAATGGATATAGATATAAGCAAGATGTTGGAAATAGACTTCAGAGTAACAGTTATGAAGACAATAGCTAGAATGGAGAAAACCATCAATGGCTACATAGATTCTCTAAGGGCAGAAGTGACAGCTAATCTAGCAGAACTTAAAAATGCTATCAATGAGATCCAATCTAATATACTCTAACAGCTAGAGTAAATGAGACAGAAGAACTAATTAGTGACTTAGAAGACAAACTGATAGAAAAGAAGGAAGAGGAGGAGGTCTGGAACAAACAGTTTAAAATCCATGAAAACAGAATTAGAGAAAAATAAATGACACCATGAAATGTTCTACTGTCAGAATTATTGAGATCCCTGAAGGGGTGGAAAGAGAGAGAGGACTAGAAGATATATTTGAGCAAATAATAGCTAAGAGTTTCCCTAATCTGGGGAATGAAACAAGCATTTGTGTCCTAGAGGCAGAGAGGACCATTCCCAAGATCAAGGAGAATAAACCAATGCTCCAGCATGTAATAGTAAAACTTGCAAATCTTAGAACCAATGAAACCACCTTAAGGGCCGTTAGGGGGAAGAGATTCCTTATATACAGAGGGAGGAACATCAGAATAACATCAGACCTGTCCACAGAGAACTGTCAAGCCAGAAAGTGCTGGCAAGATATATTCAGGGTACTAAATGAGAAGAACATGCAGCCAAGAATACTTTACCCAGCAAGGCTATAATTCAGAACAAATGGAAAGATAAAGAGCATCCAGGACTGGCAGAAACTGAAAGAATATGTGACCACAAAAGGAGAAAGACCCCAAAAGTGATATAGAACAGAAATTTACAGAGACAATCTATAGATAAAAGTCTTCACAGGCAACATGATGACAATAAAATCATATTCTTCAATAATCACTCTCAATGTGAACAGTCTAAATGCTCCCATGAAATGACACAGGGTTGCAGACTGGATAAAAAGACAGGACTCATCCATATGCTGTCTACAGGAGACTCATTTTGAACCTAAAGATTCGCCCAGACTGAAAGTGAAGGTATAGAGAACCATCTTTCATACCAACAGACCCCAAAAGAAAGCTGGGATAGCAATTCTCATAACAGACAAATTAGACTTTAAGCTAAAGACTGTAGTTGTAAAAGGACACTATATCATTCTTAAAGGGTCTATCCAACAAGAAGATCTAACAACTGTAAATATCTATATCCCCAACATGGGAGCAGCCAAATACATAAGCAAACCTTTAACCAAAATAAAGAGACATATTGATAATATGTTAATTGCAGGAGACCATATCACTCCACTCTCAGCAATAGAGAGATCAATTAAGCAGAAAATCAACAAAGAAACAAGAGCTTTGAATGACACATTGGAACAGATGGACCTCATATATATATAAAAAGAACATTCCAGGGGAGCCTGGGTGGCTCAGTGGGTTAAAGCCTCTGACTTCAGCTCGGGTCATGATCTCGGGGTCCTGGGATCGAGCCCTGCATCAGGCTCTCTGCTCGGGGAGCCTGCTTCCCTTCCTCTCTCTCTGCCTGCCTCTCTGCCTGCTTGTGATCTCCATCTGTGACGTGAATAAATAAAATCTTAAAAAAAAAAAAAGAATAATACTTCCAATAATACTTTCCAAGACCAGCAAGGCTTAAAAGAGTATTGAGACAAGAAAGACTTCAAAGGAAACACGATGTCACTAAAATCGTATCCATCAATAATCACTCTTAAAGTGAATGGCCTAAATGCGGCCATAAAATGACACAGGGTTGCAGGTTGGATAAAACGACAGGACCCATCCATATGTTGTCTACAAGAGACCCATTTCGAACCTAAGGATACACCCAGACTGAAAGTGAAGGGATGGAGAAGCATTTTTCATGTAAATGGGCTTCAAAAGAAGGCCGGGGTAGCAATTCTCATATCAGATAAATTAGATTTTAAACTAAAGGCTGTAGTCAGAGATACAGAAGGACACTACATCATTCTTAAAGGGACTATACACCAAGATAATCTAACAATTGTAAATATCTATGCCCCCAATATGGGAGCAGCCAATTACATAAGAAGACTATTAATCAAGATAAAGAGTCATATTGATATGAATACATTAATAGTAGGAAATCTTAACACGCCTCTCTCAGAAATAGATCATCAAAGCAGAAAATCAATAAAGAAACAAGAGCATTGAATGACACACTGGACCAGACGGACCTCATAGATATATTCAGAACATTCCACCCTAAAACAACAGAATACTCATTCTTCTCGAGTGCACATGAAACTTTCTCCAGAATAATTGACATACTGGGTCACAAATCAGGTCTCCACCAGTACCAAAAGATTTAGATTATTATCTGCATATTCTCAGACCACAATGCTTTGAAACTGGAATTCAACCACAAGAAAAAGTTTGGAAGGAATTGAAACACTTGAAATCCAAGATAATCCTGTACAAGAATGTTTAGATCAACCAGGAAATCAAAGAAGAACTTAAACAATTCATGAAAAAGAATGAGAATGAAAACACATCCATCCAAAACCTATGGGGTATGACAAAGGCAGTCCTAAGGTAGAAATACATAGCCATCCAAGCTTCACTCTATTTTTTTAACAGAAAAATCCTGGGTACAAAAACTATCTGTACACTTTAAAGAACTGGAGAATGAACAAAAAATTAAGCCTAACGCATGCACACGAAGGGAAATAATCAAGATTAGAGCAGAGATCAATGAGATAAAAATGAGAGATACAGTAGAACACATCAACAAAACTAGAAGCTGGTTCTTGGAAAGAATCAATAAGATCGATAAACCACTGGCCAAACTAATCCAAAAGAAGAAAGAGAGGACCTAAATTAATGAAATTATGAATGAAAGGGGAGAGATCATGACTAACACCAAGGAAATAGAAACAAACATCAGAAATTATTATCAACAGTTATATGTCAATAAGTTAAGCAACCTAGAAGAAATAGTTGCATTTCTGGAAACCTATAAGCTTCTAAGACTGAATCAGGAAGAAATTGGCAACCCAAATAGACCAATATCTAGTAATGAGATTGAAGCAGTGATCAAAAGCCTCCCCAAAAACAAGAGCCCAGGACCTGATGGATTCCCTGGGGAATTCTACCAAACATTCAAAGAAGAAATAATACCTATTCTCTGGAAGCTGTTTCAAAAAATAGAAACAGAAGGAAAACTCCCAGACTCTTTCCATGAAGCCAGCACTACGCTGATCCGCAAACCAGGCGGATTTGATGGCGGTAAAAGACCCCATCAAAAAGGAGAATTTCAGACAAATATCTCTGATGAATATGGATGCCAAGATTCTCAACAAGATCCTAGTTAATAGGATCCAACAGTACATTAAAAAGATTATCCATCATGACCAGGTGGGATTTATCCCTGGGGTGCAAGAGTGGTTCAACATTCGCCAGTCAATCAATGTGATAGAGCAAATCAATAAGACAAGAGAGAAGAACCATATGGTCCTCTCAGTTGATGCAGAAAGAGCATTTGACAAGATACAGCATCCATTCCTGATTAAAACTCCTCAAAGTATAGGGATAGAGGGAACATTCCTCAACTTCATAAAATCTATCTATGAAAAACACACAGCGAATATCATCCTCAATGGGGAAAAGCTGACAGCCTTCCCTTTGAGATCAGGAACACGACAAGGGTGCCCACTCTTGCCACTGTTGTTCAACATAGGACTAGAAGTCCTAGCAACGGCAATCAGACAACAAAAAGAAATTAAAAGGTATTCAAATGGGCAATGAAGAAGTCAAACGCTCTCTCTTCACAGATGACATGATATTTTATATGGAAGACCCAAAAGACTCCACCCCCAAACTACTAGAACTCATACCAGAACTCAGTAATGTGGCAGGATACAAAATCAATGCTCAGAAATCAGTTGCTTTCTTACACGCTAACAATGAAAATATAGAAAGGGAAATTAGAGAATTGATCCCATTTACTCTAGCACCAAGAACCACAAGATACCTTGGAATAAACCTAACCAAAGAGGTAAAGGATCTGTACTCGAGGAACTACAGAACACTCATGAAAGAAATTGAAGAAGACACAAAAAGATGGAAAAGCATTCCATGCTCTTGGATCGGAAGAATAAACATTGATAAAATGTCTATACTGCCTAGAGCAATCTATACTTTCGAAGCCATCCTGGTCAAAATTTCACCAGAATTTTTCATAAGTCTGGAACAAACAATCCTAAAATTTGTATGGAACCAGAAGGGACCCCGAATTGCTAAGGAAATGTTGAAAAAGAAAAACAAAACTGGGGGCATCACATTGCCTGATTTCAAGCTTTACTGCAAAGCTGTGATCACCAAGACAGCATGGTACTGGCACAAAAACAGACACATAGACCAGTGGCAGAGTAGAGAGCCCAGATATGGAGCTGCAACTCTATGGTCAAATAATCTTTGACAACGCAGGAAAAAATTTCCAGTGGAAAAAAGACAGTCTCTCCTCTTAATCTCAGAAAACAAACTGAGGGTTGCTGGGGGGAAGGGGACAGGGAGAGGGTGGTTGCATTATGGACATTGGGTAGGGTATATGCTATGGTGAGTGCTGTGAAGTGTGTAAGCCTGACGATTCACAGACCTGTACCCCTGGAGCTAATAATACATTATTTGTTAAAAAAATTTTTTAAGGTAGTCTCTTCAATAAATGGTGTTGGGAAAATTGGACAGCTATGTATAAAACAATGAAACTTGACCATTGTCTTACACCATACACAAAGATAAACTCAAAATGGACAAAAGACCTCAATGTGAGGCAGGAATCTATCTAAATCCTACAGGAAAACATAGGGAGTAACATCTTCCACATTGCCCACAGCAACTTCTTTCAAGATATGTCTCCAAAGGCAAAGGAAACAAAAGTGAAAATGAACTTTTCAGATTTCATTAAGATCAAAAGCTTCTGCACAGCAAAGGAAACAGTTAAGAAAACAAAGAGGCAACCCACGGAACAGGAGAAGATATTAGCAAATGACATTACAGACAAAGGGCTGATATCCAAGATCTATAAAGAACTCCTCAAATTTGGGGCGCCTGGGTGGCTCAGTGGGTTAAAGCCTCTGCCTTCGGCTCAGGTCATGATCCCAGGGTCCTGGGATCGAGCCCCGCATCAGGCTCTCTGCTCAGCAGGGAACCTGCTTCCTCCTCTCTCTCTGCCTGCCTCTCTGCCTACTTCTGATCTCTTTCTGTGTCAAATAAATAAATAAAATCTTTATTAAAAAAAAAAAGAACTCCTCAAATTTAACACTCAAAAAACAGATAATCACGTCAAAAAAATGGGCAGAAGACATGAACAGACACTTCTCCAAAGAGGACATACAAATGGCTAACAAACACATGAAAAAATGTTCATCATCATTAGCCATCAGGGAGATTCAAATCAAAACCACATTTAGATACCACCTTACACCAGTTAGAATGGCCAAAATTAACAAGACAGTAAACAACAAATGTTGGGGAGGATGTGAAGAAAGGGGAACCCTCTTACACTGTTGGGGAGAATGCAAGTTGGTGTAGCCGCTTTGGAAAACAGTGTGGAGATTCCTTAAGAAATTAAAAATAGAGCTTCCCTATGACCCTGCAATTGCACTACTAGGTATTTACCCCAAAGATACAGATGTAGTGAAAAGAAGGGCCATCTGTACCCCAATGTTCATAGCAGCAATGGCTACAGTCAACAAACTGTGGAAAGAGCTGAGATGCCCTTCAACAGATGGAGGGATAAACAAGATGTGGTCCATCTATATAATGAAATATTACTCAGCCATCAGAAAGGATGAATACCCAACTTTTGCATCAGCATGGATGGGACTAGTTAATTATCAGATGGTTTCACTTATTGGGGGAACATAAGGAATGGCATGGAGGACATTGGGTGAAGGAAGGGAAAAATCAAGGAGGAGAATCAGAGGGGGAGATGAACCATGAGAGACTCATGGCTTCAAGAAACAAACTGAGGGTTTTAGATGGAAGAAGGTGGGGGGAGCCTGGTGATGGGTATTAAGGAGGGCACATATTGCATGGAGAACTGAGTGGAGAACAAAAACAATGAATCATGGAACACTATATCAAAAAGTAACGATGTGCTATATGGTGACTAACATAACTTAATAAAAAAAAGAAAACAAAGGAAACAAAATTAGTATCTTGAAGAGATATCTATACTCCCATGTTCATTACAACGTTATTCTCAGTAACAAACATGGAAACAACCTAAGAGTCCATCAATGGATGAATGGATACAATGGATACAATGCCATGAGAAAGGAGATCCTGCCATTTGGAAAAAGGATCTCCACTCAGCAGGGAATCTGCTTGTCCCTCAACCCCCACCGAGGCTAGCGCACTCAAGCAAACTCGCTTGCTCGCTCTCTCTCAAATAAATAAATAAAATCTTTAAAAAAAATTCTACTTGTGAAACTAGTTTTTAAAATGTGTTTTCTATTGGGAATCAGGAGTGATTCAACATCAAAATTCAACTTCCCACATTCACAAAATAATGGAGAAACTCAGATGATTGCCTTAATAGATTAATAAAATATACAAAATAAAATTCAACATCCTCTAATGATTTTTTTAAAACTATTAAACTGGATTAAAAGCTCTTAAAAGAAAGTTTTCTTAATCAGATGAGGGGTACATTAATATTTAATGATTAAAAAGTTAAGGGACTCCATGGAAGGGAGAACAGCAAATACGCAGCTGCTCAAGGAGTTAAACAGAACAATCTTTTTTTTTTTTTTAAGTTTTTTTTTTATTTGTTTATTTGACAGACAGAGATTACAAGTAGGCAGAGAGGCAGGCAGAGAGAGAGAAGGGGAAGCAGGCTCCCTGCCGAGCAGACAGCCCGATGCGGGACTCAATCCCAGGACCTCGAGATCATGACCTGAGCCGAAGGCAGAGGCTTAACCCACTGATCCACCCAGGTGCCGTAAACAGAACAATCTTCCACATTAGTCCATCTGATAGTTAACCCAATCACCCAGAACACTACTTACTCTTGTTATAGCCACATTTCTTGGGGTCCCAACTAGATTATCACTATGGTGCAGGTGGCCTCTGTTGACCATATATCAGGAAGTCAAAGGAGACCTTGTAATGGCCAATGTGGCAGGCAGAAATAATAAAAGCCAACCTCCTCTGGGCAAGAGGAAGTTTTCCCTCACATTTTTCATGTGTGTACTTTTGGAAAATGGAGGGCTAGCCATGAATGCAGAGGATGTGACTTTTCTGGAGAGTTAAGAAAGAAAAATTTGAATGGGAAAGCAGCAATTTGTGGTTATACTCTCCAGAGAATCAGAAGTGACTAAGATATTTTGTTATCAAAATGACCTGTGAGCAATGGGTGTCTTAGAAAAAAATCTCCCCAAAACAAATGCTGAAAAAGGAGTGTAAGTAGTTGGGGAGCCTAGATGGCTCAGTCAGTTAAGCATGTGCCTTTAGTTCAGGTCATGATCTCAGGATTCTGGGATGGAGCCCCTTGTTGGGCTCCCTGCTCAGTGGGGAGTCTGCTTCCCCCTCTGGCTCTCTGCCACTCATGCTCTCTATCTCACTTTCCCTCTGTTTCTAATAAAATAAAATCTTAAATAAAAAAGGAGTGTGTGACCCCAGGAAACACTAGTAGAGTGGGAAAGACAGGGACAGGGAGTAAGCCAGTATGGGTCATTGCTCTGGGCAACTGGGGCTCAATTACACTGTACAACTTGCCAGAGTGTTGTTCTACTTGAGGTTCAAGGGAGGGAGAGGTGAATGATCCAGGGTATGCACACCTGTCATTGGCTAAGGGGAAGCATTAGCTCCCTGGCGCTTCCAGTTGTCGGGCATGCTTGGGCCAAAAGAAAGCTGTTATGGGGAGAATCATTGGTGATTGAAGTGGGAAGGATATGGGGCAGGGAGGGTGCTGGTACATTCTGCTACCAGGGCAGTGTGGAGTCCATGTTTTTCTGTTTCATGTAACAGATCTGCAGATGTACCCCTGGATTGATGTGAGTAGGTAGATAAATCTGAGCAAGCATCTGCACAAAATAATGGGCTTCTGCCACTCTGTCCTTAGTCACACTGGGTAAACTGAGGCAATTTAGTAACTCATTTACCTCTTCTAAAACTTCCTTACCTCCCAAAGGTAGGGCCAGTCATGCCTCCCTCCTGTCAGAGCACTTGCACACATTTTCTGCCATCCCATATCGTTGGTATCTGTCCCATTTCCTGTATGTCCAGAACAGGTGCCACTTGGCTTCCATCATCTTTCACCTGAAGGACTGAGCTGCTGCTTCTTGGCTGCCAACTTGGCTTCTTGGCTGAAAACTGCCAAAGCACTACAATTAATCTACGCATTCCTTCAACAAGTACTTATTGAGCATTGCCTTGGTTTGGGTTTCCCCAAAAGCACTCTGGACAAGAGCTTAGATCTAAGTAGTTTATTTGGGACAGGGGGTCAAGGAAGAAGAAAAAGTCAACCCAGTGGGCTGGACATGACTGAGCTGGTTACCATTGTGGGAAACTCAGGCTCAATCCAACTCTCATGAAGCATGGAAGGCTGAAGCATTCAACCCCAATTAGTTAAGGGTTAACTTCCCTGAACTTCCAGATTATTCCTGCTCCCAGGGCTACCAGAGAAAGTTCTAAGGTAAGCTCTACAGCAGACAGCAAAGAGTTACTTGAGGTGGCAGCATTCATGAGAACTCTCCTCCACCACTGGAGTTGAAGTCAGAAGTGGACTGAGGGAATAAGATAAAAACAGTGTCCGCTACAGGTACCTACCACATGCCAGGCAGAGTGCTAGGTGCTACCCATGCAACAACCATCAGGACAAACCACTTCCTCATTTCCATGGAATTCACCTTTCAGTAAGGTATAAGGAATATACCAATGTACAAATGAGCAAATAATGATGGGTTTGAAAAGTACTATTAAGTAAATTTAAGAAAAAGATTATTGGGGGAGGGGGAAAGAACCACTCTAGATAAAATGTTTTGATGACATTTGAGTTGAGTCTTAAAGGAGGAGAAAGAATCTATGTCTCAGTCCATTGGGACTCCTATATGACAAAAATATCATACACTGAGTGGTTTATAAATAGCAAACATGTATTTCCCACTGTTCTGGGGGCTTGGAAAGCTAAGATAAAGGCACTGGCAGATCTGGTTTCTAAGGGCTGGCTTCCTCAGAGGGCTGCCTTCTGGCTGTAACTGCACATTACAGAAGGGGCAAGGGAACTCTCTGGAGTCTCTTTTATAAAGACATTAATCACATTCATCTCCCAAAGGCCCTAATACTATCACCTTCAAGGTTTATGATATGAACATATAAATTTGGGGAGAATACAAATATTCATACCATAGCAGTTTACTAAGCAAAGACCTGGGGTAAGAGCTTTCCAAGCAGTGAATGGCATATACAAAAGCCCATGTCAGTGAAATTGACAAATTCTAGAAACTCTAGGAGTGAAATATGGTGAAGGTGATGTTACGGGTGAGGTGGACAGAACCAAGGTCATCACGGTTTCATGAAAAGAAATTTCAAAATATTAGAATAAATGTAAATTTAAACTGTATGTGAGATAGAATTTTTCAAACAGTGGGTTGGCACAGATACAAAGGTTTGTAATGATTCTACTGGGGAAAGTGGGGAAACCCACACTCCCATATATTATTGTGGGTATGTAAGTACAATGTCTAAGAAGCAATTTAGCCACATGTATCTTAATATTTAAAAGAAAAAGGGGAAGGAGGACATAGTCTTTACCATAGCAATTCTAAGAATTTTTCCTATAGATATACCCACATGTGCACACAAAAATAGTCCTCTAGGATCCTTGTAGCATTATTCATGACAGCAAGCACCTGGAACAAGGGACCATATGTGCTAACTGCTGTATAAACAACCAAGTCTCAGCAGTTTGACCTGGTGAAGAAGGGCAGAGCCCAAGTAGGTGCTCATGGTGATGACATGCCCCGTGCCAACTCCTGGTCTATGTATGTTGTCCCTATGTGCTGTCTGGTTAGCACTGACTCACTTTCAAAAGTGCCACCATCTCAACCACAGACCTAAGAGCACCGTGTGCTTCTGGAATCCACTAAGGACCCTCCCAGGGTCTCCCCCTTCCCCTGCCCTACACCACCTCAAGGTGGGGGGGGGGGGTTCCGAACCAGCTCCAGAGGAGGCACACACTCGGCTCGTTGGCCAGATGCTGTCACATGGGCAGCCCAGCCGCCAGGGAAGCTAGGAAGGCAGCTCCAGCACTGGGCTGAGCAAAAAGGGGACTGACTGAGCAGACATCTGGCTGACCCTTCCACCATGATCCTTAAATAAACCGGGAGCCTGCGTGGATGCCTAACCGAACTCAGGAGCTCCAGACAACCTTGGCAGCACCTGGGAAGTTAGGAAAATGGGGGTCAAGAACAAGAGAGATTCATCGCACTGCCTGTCCTGTTGTAGTTGCATTTTCTGTCTTGTATGACCTTCAAAAGAGAAGGCCGGGGTGGGGGGCTGGCTTTAGGTGTGGAGGGACCCAAGGAAAATTCAAAACTTCCTCAGGCTAGTCAAGGTCAAGGTTGTGAAGTTAGGGCGGTAACTCCTTGGCCAGCACCACAGCCTGCCCTGCCGCCCAGAGGAACCCCTGCGAGCTGGGAAAGCAGCCGAATCCGGCCGGCGAGGGCCGGACTGGCGCTCTGGAGGCTAGACGGGCCAAGATCCTGGCCAGGCCTGACAGTAGGCAAACCTATTCCGAAGGGAACCGCAACACCTACCGGCCGGAACACACGCCCGCGTCTGCGCAGCGAGGCCCACCCCGCCCCGCCGGTCCGCCGCGCCTGCGCGCTGCGCCCCCAACGGCCCGTTCCGCCCGGCCGGTGACGCGAGGCGCACGTGGGCGGGACTCCTGCTCCCGGGATCCGCCGGATCGCGGCTTGTGGGCGGAGGCCCCGGTAACGCCGGCTGGGAGCGAGAGCTGTGGAAGCTTACTCTGGCGCCCGCGCGCTCCCGGGAAACAGAACCTCCCTCGGTGGTAAGGCAGAGGGGACCCTGCCGGGTAGGGGCGGTCCGGGGGTGCGTGTGGGGCTGGCGGAGTCCGCAGGGCCCGAGCAGCTTCACGTGGGCAGCCCGGCGTACTGCGCGCTGCAGGAGGGGGCCGGAGTGGAAGAGGGTCGGGGTCTTGGGGATCTAGACCCACACACCTGTCAGCTCCTTGGTCTCTAGCAGCGGCTCCAGCAGGCGGACTCTGGGTCATTCGCACGCGGGTCTTCCCTCTTGCTGGCCTTCCTGTCCTGGCTCCATTAGTCCTTCCAGAACTCTGGGTTCGGCTGACCTGTGAGGGAAGCGATCCGCGTTCTGGTTACTGGGTGGGCCAGACAGCAAGGGTCTCTACCCTGAGGAAACCTGGAGCTGCTGCATTCATTCATTCAGCGTTTGCTGACCCGCTTCCCAGCTCTGCGCCAGCTGCAGGAGATCCAACAGGGGAAGGACTGGCGAGGCCCCCTTCTTTCCTGGGCCTCACAGCCCAGTTGGAAAGCCCAGGTAACAGGCAAGACCATGCCATTCTGACACTACTGCAGATGGGAGGACAGTAAATTCTGACATTGCTGTGGTGACCAGAAGAGCTCAAGGCGGTTCTGCCTGAGCTGAGGCATGAGTGAACAGTGCTCCAGGCTACCAGAAAGAGAGAGAAGGAGAAAGACACCCTGAGGTGGATGGAGCTGGACACCAGGCTCTACTCCCTTCAGTGGAAATCCTTGAGTCAGGAAAATGAAAGAGGAGGGAGAGATGGACAGGGGACCATGGAGGAAGGAAGGGTGGTTGTTATCTTAAGTTCAGCTCGGAGCCATAGAATGGTTTTAAGGGTTAGGGGAAAGCCTGACTTGTTTTTGTTGATTATGATGAGCACAGCGCTCCATATCCCAGGCGTCCATCCAACAGAATCAGCCACCCAGAAGTGTCTGGGTAGCTCCAGTTGTCCCTCCAGACACGTGCATTCCAAGATCATGCATACCAAGCCATACATTGTACATCCTTCAAGATCCTTTGGTGGTCCTAGCCCATAGTCCTCCACCCCCCCAGTGAGGGAATCTGAAACTCTAGAAGGGAGGTTCTTGGGGATAGATGGCAGCTGTGATTACAAGGGCTTTCTGACCCACTGTGCAAGAGCCATGATGGGTGGGGAATTCGGTTTTGTCTGGGGGAGGTTCTCCTGTTGGTGTTACCAATAGGATAACAAGGTTCGTGGGGGGTGGGGTAGTGGGGGGCATAGTAGTATAAATCCAGAAATTGTTTTCTTTACCCCCCCCATTCCTTCCCTCGTAAGCATCAATTGGCTAATATGATGTGTGTCTCTCTCCCTTGTGGAACCTAATATGAAAAATCAGAGAGGTGGACAACCATGTAAAGAGATCTGGAAGAGCTTCCCGGCCCACTGTGTCTTGTGGAAAGGAAACAACCGGTGGTGTTAAAAGGGCTGACTCATGTATGTATACTTTTTTTCAGAAAAGGAGAGAGAAGTCAGTTTAAACCTCCAGGAGAACAAGTAGTGGTTTGTTAATGTCGTTAAATTTTGGATAGGTTTTTAGCATATGTGGAAGTCATTTGCACACATGGCTCTTTTGTATACTTTAAAGGAAAACCTTGAAGAAACTGGCTAACAGTTTGTGTGGCCACTGATCCATATCAGATAAAGATTATATTTCCAAGAGCTCACCTGCCTTCCCCAGCTCCTAGAAAGCTAGCTGAGGGATGGGGCAGGCACCTGCCTCCGGCACCACTGTTCCACACCCAAATTCTCTCTGACCCTGACCTCCATCTGACAGAGGGTAGCCCCCGACAGGAGCCAGATGAGTACAGGTTTGCTGAGCCAAACCTCTGTTTGCCTTTGTGCACCTTTCATCATGCCCCACCCTACTCCCAGCCTACTCCTTATTCCCCACCTGGCTTACCCTTCCTTATGGCCTTGTTCTAGACTCTCTCTCACTTATAAAGGACAAAACTAAAGCTGAGTCGTTTTCTTGAGCGGACCTCTAGGAAGGACCTAATTGACACATTTACACTATGGTGTTAGTGGTGCCCATGGAAATGCAGTTTGCTCCTCTGGAAATTGTCTTACAGTGCTTAGTATTACTGAACACCTTAACCCAATGGAGTGAAGCTGGCTTTTAGGTTTGCACCTCCAGGACATGGAGGTGCCTGTGGGCCAGGCTGTTCCAAGCTCTGTGCTCCCTTAAATGTTTTCTGTTTGGCCTCTGTTTATGTCGGGCTGATCTTGTTGGTGTGTAACTGTAATGATTATATGCATGTAATTTCATGTGAGTATTTTTTGGTTGTCTAAAGTAGAGTCTTAATGTTAATAGGGAAAGTGAAATGATGGAGCACATTTGATTTGGAGACAGAAGCCACAAAGTCTTGTCTGTGCCTCACCACATGATTCCAGGCAAGTCTGTTTACGGATACTCCCTGGGTCTTGGCACTGTTATATGGAAATAAGTTGTTGTCTGTTGTGTGGTGTAAGTGCTGGCTTTGTGGGTCTCTGGCAACAGGATATAGCATATGTAAAGGGTATTTTTTTAGTGGGTAGACAAGTTTATTTATTTATTTTAAAAGATTTTATTTTTTTGTTTAATTATTAGAGACAGAGCATGAGAGGGGGAAAAGGTCAGAGGGAGAAACAGACTCCCCGTGGAGCTGGGAGCCCGATGCGGGGCGCAATCCCAGGACTCTGGGATCATGACCTGAGCCCAGTTGCTTAACCAACTGAGCACCCAGGCGCCCGTGGGTAGACAAGTTCAATAAAGAGCAACCTTTGCCTCAAAATTTGTTCTACCACCATGATCAGATTAATCTGATCATGTAGGTCATGGTTCTTAGACTAACATAGGACATAATAAAAGTTGGTTATGTAAAAGGGTCTTATACCGGTGCTGCACTGGCCCACCGGCAGAGAGGAACAGGAGAGCAAGGAAAAAAAAAAAAAAAAAGAAGAAAAAAGAAAAAAAAAAAAGAAGAAGAAGAAGGATCTTTTAAAACCGTGTCAGATTATAAGATGTTAGTATTACTTTTGTGTCCTTATTGTTCATCCTTAGGAATAGCTGCTTTAGAACATTGTCTATAAATACTTTCTGTTTAATGATCTCTTAGCAATGGAAAACGCTGGATTACAGTAACCTAATGAAAGGAGGCCTGTGAGAAGTTTAGCTGTGTGGTGAGTGCTGGCTGCCTGGGAACAGGCATTCCCCAGGTCACATTTCAGCCTCTGCTCGTTCCTGGGTCTTCTTTTTCTCATTGATATCTTCACTCCTGATCTTAGCTAACATCCTCTTGATGCAGATCATTCCCTAGGTCCCAACCCCAAACCTGCTGTCTCACAAGGGTCAGTTCCATTTCTGACCAATGTCCTGCTGTCATTTCAGATTTAACATATTGAAAACCTGGTCACAATCGTCTCCTGCCCAAATAGCCCCTTCCTAAATGGCCTGCTTCTGTTGGTGGCCATCATCTGGGTCCTGAAGCATTGTTGATGGCTCCATCAGCTAGACTCTCAGATAGCCTTCTTTACCAGCAAGTATTGACCGAATGGCTACTAGGCTCTGACCTTGTTTTGGGGTTGGAAGACCCAGGACAATGGGCTGGTCCCTGTTTCTAGAGAGGCACTCAAACCAGGGGAAAGAAAGGCGAAAGGAACAACTCCACATACTGTTTACTCAGGGACACTGAAAAGCCCAAGAGAGAAGCCTCTAGCTGCCAAGGTTCAGAGTGGCAGTAAGCATCTTGGGTAGATTTTGTAGGAGTATGGAGAAAGGACCAAAGAAACAAGATCTTTAAAAAAAAAAAAAAAAATGCTTAAGGTGGAAAGAATCACATTAGGACATGACCTGCTGCTGTTGTTGAGAGAGTGAGGTGAGGCAGGATTGAAACTTTAAACGTTTGATGCAATAAGCAGGCCCAGCCCTCTTCCTTCTCCCCCCACCACTGCCTTTAGTCCTGTGCCCACAGAACTCATTTTTGTTACCTGTCTGGCCTCAGAGCCATTAAAGGATTTTTTTTCTTGTGAAAATATATATAACATAAAATTTACCCTTACAGCGATTTTAAGTTTACAGTTAGTGGCATTCATTACATTCACATTGTTGTGCCCATCATAGCTATTCATCTCCAGAACTTTTTCATCATTTCAAACTGAGTCTATGCACTCATTAAACATTCCCTGCCCTACCCCAACCCCTGGAACCACTATTCTGCACTCTGTCTTTGAATTTGACTACTCTAGATAATTGATGTAAATGGACTATGAGTTCAGTTGTGACTGACTTATTTCATTTAGCATTGTGTCTTCAAGGTTCATCCATGTTGTAGCATGTGTCAGTTTCCTTCCTTTTTAAGGCTGAATAATAATCCATTTTGTATGTACACTACATTTTCTTTATCCATTCATCTATCAGTGGATTTTGGGGCTGTTTCCATCTCTTCGCTATTGTGAATAATGTGGCAGTGAACATGGGTATGCAAATTATCTCTTCAAGACCCTGCTTTCAATTCTCTTTCTGATATATACTCAGAAATAAGATTGTTGGATCTATATGGTGATTCTATTTAGTTTTTGAGGAACATCTGTACTAGTCTCCATAGTGGTTCAACCATTTTATAATCCCACAGAGGGGGACATCTAGGTGTCTCAGTCAGTTAAGCATCTGCCATGGGCTCAGATCATGATCCCAGAGTCCTGGGATCGAGCCTGGCATTGGGCTCCTTGCTCAGCAGGAAGCCTGTTTCTCCCTCTCCCTCTGCCTGCCACTCCCCTTTTCTCACTGCTTACATGCACACACTCTCTGTCAAATAAATAAAATCTTTAAAAAATATATATAATCCCACAGAGGTTCTGATTTCTCCATCCCTTTTCCAACACTTTAGTGGCTATCCTAATGGGTGTGAGATGATACGTCATTGTGGTTTTGCACATCTAATGATTAGTGCTGTTGAGCATCTTTTCATATGCCTGTTCGTCATTTATGTATCTTTTTTCTTTTTTTTTTTTTAAAGATTTTATTTATTTATTTATTTGACAGAGAGAGATCACAAGTAGGCAGAGAGGCAGGCAGAGAGAGAAAAGGGGAAGCAGGCTCCCCACTGAGCAGAGAGCCCGATATGGGGCTCAATCCCAGGACCCTGGGATCATGACCCGAGCCAAAGGCAGAGGCTTTAACCCACTGAGCCACCCAGGCGCCCCGGTCATTTATGTATCTTTAAAGAGGTGTGTATCCAGATGCTTTGCATGCATTCATGCTATGAATTAAGTTCAGTTTTTTTGTTGTCGAGTTTTAGTTCTCTATATTCCAGATATTAATCTCTGAGCAGATATGATTTGCAAATATGTCCTCCTATCCTGTGGGTTGCCTTTTCTCTCTGTGGTTAGTGTCCATTGATGCATAGTTTTTTTAATTGTCACATTTGTCTTTTTGCTTTTGCTGTCCTGTTTTTGCTTCTGGTACTTATCCAAGAAATCATCGCCAAATTCAATTCTACAAAGCTTTTCTACTATATTTTCTTCTAGGAGTTTATATAGTTTTAGGTTTTATACTTAGGTCTTCAATCCATTTTGGGTTAGTTTCTGCATATGCTGTAAGGTAAGGATCCAACTTCAGTCCTTTTTAGGTGGATATCCAGTTTTGTCAGTACTATTTGTTAAGGAGACTGTCCTTTCCCCTATTAATGGTCTTGATACCCTTGTCAAAGATCATTTTATCATGTATGTGAAGGTTTATTTCTGGGGTTTCTGTTCTGTTCCATTTTTTTGTGTGTCTGTCTTTATACCACTACCACAAGTTGTTTATTAGTGTGGCTTTATAGTATGTTTTGAAATCAGGAAGTATGAGGCTTCCAACTTTGTTCTTTTTCAGGATTGTTTTGTAATTTGGGGTCCCTTGAGATTCCTTGTATCTCCTATGAATTTTAGGATTATTTTCCCTGTCTCTACAAAAAAAAAAAAAAAGTCATTTGGATTTTTATAGGGATTGAATTGAATCTGTGGACTACTATAGCTAGTATTGATATCTTTATTAAGTCTTCCCATCCATGAACACAGGATCTATTTATTTGACTCTTAATTTTCTTTCAGCTATGTTTTGTAGTGTTCAGGGTACAAGGCTTTCACTTCCTTGGTTAACTTTATTTTTAAGTATTTTATTTAAGTATTTTATTCTTTTTGATGCTATTGTAAATAGAATTGTTTTCTTCCTTTTCAAATTGTTCATTGTGATGAATAGAAACAACTGATTTTTGTGTGTTGATATTATGTACTGTTGAAATTATTAGTTCTAACAGTTATTTTCCTTCCCTGTGGAATCTTTAGGGCTTTCTACATATAAGATCATGTAATCTATGAACAGATAGTTTTACTTCTTCCTTCCCAATTTGGATGGCTTTTATTTCTTTTTCTTTCCTAATTGATCTGGCTAGAACTTCCAGTACTATGTTGAATGGAAACATTGAAAACAGTCTTTCTTGGTCCTGATTTTAAAGTAAAAGAGTTTTCAGTCTTTCACCACTGAGTATGATGTTAGCTGTTGGATTTTCATATATGGCCTTTTTTATGTTCAGGTAGTTTCCTTCTATTCCTGTTTATTGGTTGTGTTCATTATGGAAAGGGATCAGGTTTTATTAAATGCTTTTTCTGCATCAATTGAGATGATCATATTGATTTTCCCCTTTATTCTGGGTGTTTTTTTTAAGATTTTATTTTTATTTATTTATTTGAGAGAGAGAGAGTGTGTGTGTGTGTGTGAGAGAGAGAGAGAGAAAGAGAGAGAGAGAGAGAGAGAGAGAGCTGGAGAAGAAGCAGAGGGAGACAGACAGGCAGATTCTGTGCTCAGCACAGGGTCCAGTGGGCCAGATCTCATGACCGCAAGATCATGACCTGAGCTGAAATCAAAAGTTGGATACTTAACCGACTGAGCCACTGAGGCGCCCTCCCCACTTTATTCTGTTAATGTGATATATTTGCCTTGATGGATTTTCAAATCTTGAACCATCCTTGTATTCTAGGAATAAATCCCACTTGGTCCCTTTGCTCTGTGGCTGAATTCAGTTTGCTGCTTTTTTTTTTTTTTTTTTTTTATTTTTTTTTTTTTCTGCTTTTTTTAATTTTATTATTTTGATTTTTCTTTTTTTTTTTTTTTTTTTTTTTTTTTTTTTTTTTTTTTTTTTTTGAGGATTTTTACATCACTATTCATAAAGAATGATGGTCTGTATCTTTTTGTAGTGTCTTTGTCTGGCTTTGGTGTTAGGGTAATGCTGGCCTCATAGAATGAGTTAAGAAGTGGTCCCTTCTCTTCATTTTTTGGGAAGATTTTGGAATTCTTCTTGAAATGTTTGGTAAAATCAGAGGTGACCAACAAATCAGTATTCATTTGGGCCAGGGCTTTTCTTTGTTGGGAGATTTTTGAATACTGATTTGGTCGCCTTACTGGTTATGTGTCTTTAGATTTTTATTTCTTCATAATTCATCTTGGTAGATTATATGTTTCTAGGAATTTGTTTATTTCATGTAGGTTATCCAATTTATTAGTGTACAACGGTTCATAATACTCTCATAAGCATTTTAATTCTATAAAATCAGGAGTAATGTTTTCTCTTTCATTTCTGATTTTAGTTATAATTTGAGTCTTCTCTCTTTATTCCTTAGTCAAGATAGCTGAAGGATTTAGTTATGGTGATCTTTTCAAAGAACCAAACTCTTGGTTTCATGGATATATCTCTGTTGTTTTTCTATCCTCTATTTATCCTGCTTTAATTTTTATTGTTTCTTTTCTTCTAGCTTTGTGTTTAATTAATTCTTTGGGGGGCACCTGTGTGGCTCAGCATCCAACTGAGCTTAACTGAGATTAAGTATCCAACTCTTGATTTCTACTGAAGTCTTCATCTGAGGGTCCTAAGTTCAAGCCCTGTATTGGGCTCCATGCTGGATGTGGAGGCTACTTAAAAAATAAATAAATAAAAATTAAAAATGTTTAAAAATAAGTATGTGGGTGGGGGGGATGAGGTAACTTAGTAATGGGCATTAAGGAGGGCCCCTGATGTGATGAGCATGGGATGTTATATGCAACTGATAAATTACTGAACACTACATTTGAAGCTAATGATGTACTATATGTTGGCTAATTTAATTTACATTTTTAAAAAATGTTTAAAAATAAATAAGTTGTTCTTTTTCTAGTTTCTTAAGGTATACAGTTAGGTCGTTGGCTTGAAATCTTCTCTTTTAACGTAAGCATTTACAGGTATAATTTTCCCTATTAGTACTGCTTTAACTGCATTCCATAAGTTTTGATATGTTGTGTTTTCATTTTCATTTGTCACAAGATACTTTCTGATTTCCCTTTTGATTTCTTTTATGACCCATTGGTTGTTTTAAGAGTGTGGTATTTAGGGGCACCTGGGTGGCTTAGTTGGTTAAGTCTGCCTTTGGCTCAGGTCATGATCTCAGAGTCCTGGGATTAAGCCCTACATTGGGCTCCCTGCTCAACAGGGGAGTCTGTTTCTCTCTTTGCCCCATGCTTTCTCTCTTGTTCTATCTCACATAGATCCTTTCACTCTTGTTCTATCGCAAATAAATAAAATGTTTTTTTTTTAAAGTGTGGTGTTTAGTTTCCAGGTATTTGGGAATTTTCTAGTTTTCCTTTTCCTGTTAACTTCTAGTTTCATTCCATTGTGATCAGAATATATCCTTTGTGATCTTTTAAAATATATATCCTTGATGAACAAGGATGCAAAAATTCTCACCAAAATACTAGCCAATAGGGTCCAACAGTACATTAAAAGGATTATTCACCACAACTAAGAGAGATTTATTCCTGGGCTGCAAGGTTGGTTCAATATCCACAAATCAATCAATGTGATACAATACATTAATAAAGAACAAGTACCATATGATACTCTCAATAGATGCTGAAAAGCATTTGACAAAGTACAGCATCCTTTCATGATCAAAGCTCTTCAAACTGTAGGGATAGAGGATACATACCTCAATATCATAAAAGCCATCTATGAAAAACCCACAGTGAATATTATTCTCAATGGGGAAAAACTGAGAGCTTTTCCCCTAAGGTCAGGATCATAGCAGGGATATCCACTATCACCACTGCTATTCAACATAGTACTAGAAGTCCTAGCCTCAGTAATCAGACGACAAAAAGAAATTAAAGACATCTGAATCAGCAAAGAAGTCAAACTTTCACTCTTTGCAGATGATTTGATACTTTATTCTACATAAAACCCAAAAGACTCCACTCCAAAACTGCTAGAACGCATACAGGAATTCAGTAAAGTGTCAGGATATAAAATCAATGCACAGAACTCAGTTGCATTTCTATACACCAACAAGACAGAAGAAGGAAAGTAAGGAGTCGATCCCATTTACAAATGCACCCAAAACCTTAAGACACCTAGGAATAAACCTAACCAAAGAGGCAAAGAATCTATACTCAGGAAACTGTCAAGTACGCATGAAAGAAATTGAGGAAGACACAAAGAAATGGAAAAATGTTCCATGATCACAGATTGGAAGAACAAATATTGTGAAAATGTCTATGCTACCTAAAGCAATCTACACATTTAACACAATCCCTATCAAAATACCATCAATTTTTTTTTTCAAAGAAATGGAGCAAATAATGCTAAAATTTATATGGAACCAGAAAAGACCCCAAATAGCCAGAGGAATGTTGAAAAAGAAAAACAAGTTGGTGGTATCACAATTCCAGTCTTCAAGCCCTATTACAAAGCTGTAATCAAGACAGTATGGTACTGGCACAAAAATAGACACATAGATCAATGGAGCAGAATAGAGAGACCAGAAATAGACCCTCAACTCTATGGTCAACTAATCTTCGACAAAGCAGGAAAGAATGCCCAATGGAAAAAAGACAGTCTCTTCAACAAATGGTGTTGGGAAAATTGGACAGTCACATGCAGAAGAATGAAACTGGACCATTTCCTTACACCATACTCAAAAATAGATTCAAAATGGATGAAAGACCTCATTGTGAGACAGGAATTCATCAAAATCCTTGAGGAGAACACAGCCAGCAATCTCTTCGACCCCAGCTACAGCAACTTCTTCCTAGAAACATCGCCAAAGGCAAGGGAAGCAAGAGCAAAAATGAACTGTTAGGACTTCATCAAGATCAAAACCTTTTGCACAGCAAAGGAAAGAGTCAAAAAAACCAAAAGACAACTGACAGAATGGGAGAAGATACTCACAAATGACATATCAGATAAAGGGCTAGTATCCAAAATCTATAAAGAACTTATCAAACTCAACACCCAAAGAACAAATAATCCAATCAAGAAATGGGCAGAAAATATGAATAGACATTTCTGCAAAGAAGACATCCAAGTGGCCAACAGACACATGAAAAAGTGCTCCACATCACTCAGTATCAGGGAAATACAAATCAAAACCACAATGAGATACCACCTCACACCAGTCAGAATGGCTAAAATTAACAAGTCAGGAAATGACAGATGCTGGCGAGGATGTGGAGAAAGGGGAACCCTCCTACACTGTTGGTGAAATGCAAGCTGGAGCAGCCACTCTGGAAAACAGCATGGAGGTTCCTCAAAAAGTTGAAAATAGAGCTACCCAATGACCCAGCAATGGCACTACTGGGTATTTAACCTAAATACACAAATGTAGTGATCCGAAGGGACATGTGCACCCAAATGTTTATAGGAGCAATGTCCACAATCTCCAAACTGTGGAAAGAGCCTAGGTGTTCAACAACAGATAAATGGATAAAGAATATGTGATATATATATATACCATGGAATACTATGTAGCCATAAAAAGAAATGAAATCTTGGGGCTCCTGGGTGGCTCAGTGGGTTAAAGCCTCTGCCTTCAGCTCAGGTCACGATCCCAGGGTCCTAGGATTGAGCCCTGCATCAGCCTCTCTGCTCAGCAGGGATCCTGCTTCCCTTCCTCTCTCTCTCTGCCTGCCTCTCTGCCTACTTGTGATCTCTGTCTGTCAAATAAATAAATAAAATCTTTAAAAAAAAAATGAAATTTTGTCATTTGCAACAACATGGATGGAACTAGAGGGTATTGTGCTGAGTGAAATAAGTCAATCAGAGGAGGACAGTTATCATATGATCTCCAATGTAAGGAATTTGAGAGGCAGGGCAGGGGGCTGTTGGGGGTAGGGAAGGAAAAAATGAAACAAGATGAGAGGGAGACAAACCATAAGGGACTCTTAATCTCATGAAACAAACAGTTGCTGGGGAGTGGAGAGGTAGGGATAGGGTGGCTGGGTTATTGACATTGGGGAGGGCATGTGCTATGGTGAGTGCTATGAAATGTGTAAGCCTGATGATTCACAGACCTGTACCCCTGGAGCAAATAATACATTATATGTTAATTAAAAATATATATTGAGACATGTTCTGTAGCCTGTCATTGGGGTACAGATGGCCCTTCTTTTCACTACATCTGTATCTTTGGGGTATATACCCAGTAGTGCAATGAGCATGGAATGTTTTTCCATTTCTTTGTGTCCTCCTCAATTTCTTCCGTAAGTGTTCTATAGTTTTCAGAGTATAAGTCCTTTCTTCTTTGGTTAGGTTTATTCCCAAGTATCTTACAGTTTTTGGTGCAATTAGAATTTGGATCAAGTCCTTAATTTCTCTTTGTTCTGACTCATAGTTAGTCTATAGAAATGCAGCTGATTTGCTGAATTCCTGTATGAGTTATAGCAATTCTTGATTAGAGTTTTTTGGGTTTTCCACATAGAATATCATGTCATCTGCAAAGAGTGAGAGTTTGACTTCTTTGCCAATTTGGATGTCTTTTATTTCTTTTTATTTATGATTGCTGAGGCTAGGACTTCTAGCACTATGTTGAACAACAGTAATTGAGAGTGGGCATCACTGTCGTGTTCCTGACTTCAGGGGAAAAGCTCTCAGTTTTTCCCCATTGAGAATAATAATCTCTGTGGGCTTTTCATAAGTGGCTTTTATGATATTGAGGTATATTCCCTTTATCACTGTGGAGAGTTTTAAGAAAGGATGCTGTATTTTGTTTTGTTTTTTGTTTTTTAAAGATCTTATTTATTTATTTGACAGACAGAGATCACAAGTAGGCAGAGCAGCAGTCAGAGAGAGAGGAAGGGGAGCAGGCTCCCTGCTGAGCATGGAGCCCGATGCGGGGCTCTTTCCCAGGACCCTGGAATCATGACCTGAGCCGAAGGCAGAGGCTTTAACCCACTGAGCCACCCAGGTGCCCCAGGATGCTGTATTTTATCAAATGCTTTTTCTGCATCAATTGAGAGGATTGTATGGGTCTTATCCTTTCTTTTATTGTGATGTATCTTGATTGATTTGCAGATGTTGAACCACCTTGCAGCCCAAGAATAAATCCTACTTGGTTGTGGTGAACAGTCTTTTTCTTTCTTTCTTTCTTTTTTTTTTTTTTTTTGTGAAGCGTTTTCTTAATGTATTGTTAGATCTTTTTTTAAATAATTTTTATTATTTTTTTTATAAACATATAATGTATTATTAGCCCCAGGGGTGCAGGTCTGTGAATCGCCAGGTTTACACACTTCATAGCACTCACCATAGCACATACCCTCCCCAATGTCTATAACCCCACCCACCACTCTCTCCCTGTATTATTGGATCTTAATGTATTGTTGGATCCTATTGCCTAGTATTTTGGTGAGAATTTTTGCATCCATGTTTGTCAGGGGTGTTGGTCTGTTATGTGCCTTTCTTTCAACATGGCACTTTCCTGTCTCCTTACCTCTAGGAGTGTCCACTCCATTTGCCGCAACTAACAGAGTCAGGGATGGACACAGGTGGACATTCCCCAAGGGTAGGGGATCCCTGAGAATCAGGTACCCCACTTCTTGTCCTTTGAAGCCTCGGGTTGTCAGCATGTAATCCTTAATAGCCATATTCCACTGTTTTCTCTCCAAACTTTGAAGCATGGTGTCTTACATCAGAAGCTGCTAAGAAAGCCCAAACAAATGCATTCATTTGGGGGCACAGGGGGCATTGAACAAAGACAGTGGTGCTGAGTTAGTTCTTTTGATATTCAGGTAGGATTTTCATAACCTTGGAAAGCACACAGGCATTATTTCCTCCTTGGGAGTATAGTACCTGAGTGAAAAGAGACATCTGTGAAACTTACAGGAAAATGAGCTGCGTTTCTCATGTGGCTGGGGCTCTCTGTAGTTCCCAAGGGATGAAACTTTAAGCCTTCTAAGAATTGAATATCTATAGAAGAGGAAGTGAGAATTGAAAAAATTGATTGGACATGTGTTTGTGTACCTTGAAAAGTTTGTGTGTGTACCTTGAAAAGCCATTTACATGTGGCTTTTTAAAGTGGCGACAAGTCCAAAAACCACTAGTCTAGAACATTAGTTGCTGGGGACCAGGCTCAGGCCTTAGAGCCAGCAGTTGTGGGTCTGTGCCCCAAGTCAGACCCTCCAGGACCTGCTGCCTCGAACAGGTTTTCTAGTCTTTGTAAACTCCAGTTTCTGTTCTCTTCTGTAAATTGGGCTCATACCTCTGGAAGCACTTTGAGAACTGAATGAAACTTCTGATTCAGTTTCTGGCTGAACGTCTTGTCCCTAAGCACAGGGACTTCTGACTTGCCCCAGAAGCTTGTATCCTAACATGTCTTTCCTGCCTTCCCTTCAGCAGCTGCAGCACAGTCCTCAGCAGACAGAGAAATGAGAAAAATACCAAATAATGGGAACCTGAAGATGACAAAAGTGGCGTACCCCCTGGGGCTGTTCATATGCCTGTTCATCTATGTCGCCTACATCAAGTGGCACTGGGCCTCTGCCACCCAGGCCTTCTTCAGCATCACTGAGGTGGCATCAGGGGCCCGGAGGGGCCACCAGGCTCACAGTGCCCCAGGGACAGCTGCACATGGTCATGAAGTTTTCTACGGCATCATGTTTGATGCAGGAAGCACTGGAACCCGCGTCCACATCTTCCAGTTCAGCCGGCAGCCTGGAGGTATGCTGGGTAGAGTGCCTTGGCTTCTCACTGCTAGGATCTCTTCACTCACAGCAGAGCTCTTGGGATCTCTTTCACTTACAACACAGTGGTTAGGCTGGATGCCCTGCCTCGGACTCACCTGGAAGCTTGTCAAAAATATAGGTTCCCAGAGAGGCTGGTTCAGGTGTGGGTTGGGGCCCAGGAATCTAAGTTTCCCAGGACTCCTTGACTGTCCTTACTCACAGTAGCTTCTGGTGACCACCTGAAGGCATCTGAGATCCCTGAGGGTGTTAGGTGGCTAATCTAAGGCTGTCTAATCCCAGCATTCAGCAGCAGGTCAGGTGGCCAGGATTGTGACTTAGGCCAGAAGCTGCATTGAGAGAGTTTAAGGCAGGAAGTTGCCCCTGACTTGGGCTAGTATGAGGCAGAGTCTGGGAAAGTCATGAACTAGCCAAGGACCTGGGACCTAGACTGACACAGTGCAGCCCAGTGGGTCCAGTCAGAGTGACAGATGAGAGTGGCCTCAGCAGTGAGAAGGGAGCTGGAGCCTGAGCCTCGTTATAACCTGAGTTATAAACTGCGGATGGGGGTCCACAGGCTTCCAGCACTAGGGTGGAGGGAGTTTATGTGTGTTCTCCCCGTAGCTGCTTCTGTGGGGAGATCCAGTCCACTGCGCAGCTCTGTACTCTGTCCTTTCTCCCTTTGATCTCCTTTCCTGTCACCTCTTGTACCCTCCTGCTCTGAGAGTCACCCTCCAGCTTCTAGCCTGTGAGTGTTTTCCCCCTGACTGCTCAGTAGGTCCATCGGCCACAGCTGATTCTTTGCTGACCCTCAATACCTTTTGAGTAGACACTGTTCTGGGCATTTAACAGAGCTGGTGGCAACAGACACTGTTAGTAGCTCTCTCCAGAGCTGTCATGTTTTACTTTTCATCTGCTTTATCTTTTAACTCAGTTCAGTAGTTCAGTTTTTATCTGCCAGACCTACCTACCTCCAAAAATGGTTTTTAAGCTTTTAAGACAACTTGTCAGCATGTAATCATTTAATAGCCATAGTCCAGTGTTTATCTCTAAAGAGACCTCCTTTCAAAAAGTTCTGTCCCTGATTTTTCCTCCTGGGTCTTCATGTCCAAATTCAGGCCAACATCCCTTGGCCACCAATGTGCCTCTAAACAGTCCCCTGCTGTATGCCCATGAATCCAGGGCCTTCATAATTTAGGACAACTGTTTTTTTAAACAAAGAGAAAAAAAAAATGTTCTTTAGAACCTACTATACCCATCCCAGGATAGAAAAATAAATTTTATATTTGCAGTTTAGAATCATCTGCCCTGCTCCTCAGTCAATGTAACAAGAATTAACCATATTAAAATTCAGCAGTTTAGGTGGATATAGTTTTATATGTAAATCATACCTCAGTAAAGTTGTTTTTTTTTTTTAAAGTTCTGACCAAAGCATCAGGTAGAATGCTTATTTTGTTTATCTGGGCTAAAGAGGCAGAGTTCCGGTCACTTTGGAATTGGTCTGATTTCAGACATTTGCCTTTAAAAAGGGTGGCTAGCCATAATTGTATATATTCATATATTCATATATATGTTCACACTTGTACTTTTTTTTTTAAACATGTTTTCCTCTTAGAAACTCCCACTTTGACCCATGAGACATTCAAAGCACTGAAGCCAGGTCTTTCTGCTTATGCTGATGATGTTGAAAAGGTAATGATTTTCTCTCAGGTCTATTTGTTCTTCAAATTTGTTTTCCAACTCGGCAGTTTGTTAAAGCCAACTCCCTTTCTCTTGAGTGCGTTGATCTTTGCAGAGGAAAGCATCTCTGATGGTGCTGCCCTGAAACATTTCATGCTATTTAGGATAGTCAGATGGGGGAAACTGGTACAGTGCATGGGGCCAAAGGAGGACCACTCTCCCTACCCCACCACCTTCCCCCACACTCCAGCTTCCCGGGCCCTTCCCCCAACCACCAGGCATGCCACCCAGAAGTCTTGGTGCAGTTCAAAAACACAAAGGCTACAAACTGACAAAAAAGCAGTGTTTGAGGGTTTAATTGTTTTTGTTCCAGTTCCTTCAACTGAAGATGACAAAAGTTGACAAAAAAATTGAACTTAAAATGTGTTTTGCAAAAATCCACAAAACCAAATAAAAGTGATTTACTTAAACTGTCCAATAATGATTTTTGTAAATTTGTAACTTTTATACTTCTCAACTCCTTAAAGCTTACAGCTGCACTAATACAGGACACCTGTATTTCTGCTAAGGCGCTGATGAAATGGACTGGGTAGTAACATAGCTACAAGTTCCTTTTGAGTCAAGTATGTCTTCAAAGCTAATACATCAGGGCGCCTGAGTGGCTCAATTCAAGGCATGATCCTGGGGTCCTGGGTTCGAGCCTCATGTCAGGCTCCCCACTCAGTGGGGAGCCTACTTCTCCCTCTGCCTCTACCCCTGCTTGTACTCTGTCTCTTTTTCAAATAAATAAATAAAATCTTAAAAAAAAAAGGTAATACACATTCTTGCGCACAGGTCCATCTTGATCTTAGACTGTAAATTCATAGGCCTGCTTTCCTGTGGCTTGGTTAAAAAACAAGTTGAAAACAAAAATCAAAATGAGTGATGTTAGAGTAACTATAATATTACACATGAGTAAATTAGGTAGCTTTAGAATAAACTCATAAGATTTTTAAAACCTTAGTAGTTTTAGCCGATGCATATTCAAGTGGGACATATTTCACAGCTTCACAGGGCAGGTGGTGAGAGTGCTCCTTCTGCTCCAGTCTTCCCTAGGAGGGCTGTTGATCCTGGTTTCTTTTTTTTTTTTTAAAGATTTTATTTATTTATTTGACAGAGAAGAGCGATCACAAGTAGGCAGAGACGCAGGCAGAGAGAGAGCGGGAAGGCTCCCTGCTGAGCAGAGAGCCCGATGCGGGACTCGATTCCAGGACCCTGAGATCATGACCTGAGCTGAAAACAGAGGCTTAACCCACTGAGCCACCCAGGTGCCCCCTGGTTTCTTATGTCTTTCAAGGGCTTGTTGACATACCTATGAGCAAATTCATCTGTATTCTTCCCCTTCCCCTGTTTATTTCACATAAACAATAGAATGGCATTCATGTTGTCACGTACTTACTTGTGTCACTCAACAGTATAACATAGAGAGTATTCACTATCAGAATGAGAATAGCTTCCTTTATTTTTCTGGCAATGATATTGCAGTGTGTACGGGCACATTGAATTTATGGGAACCAGTCCTCCCCTGAAGGACATTCAGGTAATGTCTGAGAAAGGCTACAGTTTGTCATCTTATTGAACTTCATTACCCACATATATAAGGGCATCCATCTCAGATGAATTCATAGAATGAGATTTCTGAGTAAGAGGAATGTACGTTTTCTCCTTGGGCAGGCATTGCCAAATTGTTCCCTCAGCTTTGTAGCTGTTGGTAATATCCAGAAGTACTTTACCAAAGTTGTTTTCCCACCTTTGCACTGACACAGGGCCTTAGTCAATTTTGGATCTCAAGCATTCTGGCAGGTATAGATGATTCCTTTGGGGTTTTCAGCACCATGAGGAACCCCAGGATTCATTCATGATGTCCAGAGGAGACACAGCTCATCTGAGATTGTCTGATGAGGGTTGGTAATGGGGCTAGGCAGGGTTTTGGTTGCCAGAGTTTAGAATAGCAGAACCCTCTTATGTGTCTTCACCCCATCATGCACCACTGCCAGGAGTGTTGCTCTGTACTTGCCTGGTCCCTATACCCCTCACACTCACGAGCACCACTTGAGTCGTTTTCTGCCAATTTGGAAAGTTAGAAGAGGATGTGTTTGTAAGTTAATAAAGCCAAAAGGGTTGGGGAGCATCTGTGACCCTGTATGCTGAGCTTTGACAGACCCTACTTTCACCACATTCACAGAGCACTTCAGGAATTCAGGAATTACTGGATGTTGCTAAACAGGATGTTCCTTTTGACTTCTGGAAGGCCACCCCCTTGGTCCTCAAGGCCACAGCTGGTTTACGTCTGTTACCAGGAGAAAAGGCTCAAAAGTTACTGCAAAAGGTGATTTTACCCATTTCCCCTGGGCGGGGGGGGCGGGGTGGTGGTGGATAGCTTAGGATAACTGAAAACACCAGATACTCAGCCAGTGTCTGAGCAGTCAAATGGGCTATGTAGAAGCTTCCTGAAGAGGAAAACACATCAAAATGTTAACAGCATCACCTTTAGCTGTTCCTGTTTTCTATAATGAACCTTGTTATGTAATAACAGTAACTTTAAGTATGTGTTGAGGCCTTTTGAAGGGCTTCCCCCTATGCAGAGACTAGATCCTTGTAGAGGGCTATAGAAGCCTGAGTTCCTGACGCTTCATTTCCAGGCTGCATGTTCTCATGGTAACTGCCAATTCTTCTCTTGGTCTGATCCACAGATGTAACTGCTGAGGAGGCCTTTACCCTTCCCCTGCCAGGATCTGACTCTCACATGGCCCAGATTGCCACCAAGCCTAGCAGCAGCCCTGCAAAAAAACTATGAACCCTGTTTCTTACAAGTGCCTGGATAGTTCTTGTTGTCAGGCCCATTAGGGAAACTGCTTTTCATCATTAGTACTGTTTCTAAACTATGCAGCTGCTAAATGATGAAATATTGTACATTGGTCAAGGTCCCTTGTAAAAGTTACCTTTACATGCTCAAGTCTGATTGTAGGTCACAGGTGTAGTTGGGATGTGCAGATGTACTGAAGTTTCTGTGTTTCAGTACTTGCTAAAAAATGGGGAAGGAAGGGCACCCAAATGCTGCTGCTCACTGCCTTTACCTCCTGGCTACAGGGCCATCTCCTGGGTCCCAGGCTGAGCTCTGCTTTGAGGAGCTTCTGGAGTCTCATCTCCAGTCTAAAGCAGGGCACTGTTTGGGGGCCTAGCAGGCTCAAGGTGCCCCTGAGCTCTTCTAGCCCAGAGTGGCTTTAAAACACGGTTCTTCAAACACACATTGGAGAGGATGTGGAGAAAGGGGAACCCCTTACACTTTTGGTGGGAATGAAAGTTGGTGCAGCCACTTTGGAAAACTGTGGAGATTCCTCAAAATATTAAAAATAGAGTTATCCGGGACGCCTGGGTGGCTCAGTGGGTTTAAGCCTCTGCCTTCAGCTCAGGTCATGGTCCCAGAGTCATGAGATCGAGCCCCGCATCGGGCTCTCTGCTTGGCAGGGAGCCTGCTTCCTCCTTTTTCTCTGCCTGCCTCTCTGCTTACTCGTGATCTTTGTCTGTCAAATAAATAAATAAAATCTTAAAAAAAAAAAAAATAGAGTTATCCTATGACCTGGCACTTGCACTACTGGGTATTTACCCCAAAGATATAGATGTAGTGAAAAGAAGGGCCATATGCACCCCAATGTTCATAGCAACCATGTCCACAATAGCCAAACTGTGGAAAGAACTGAGATGCCCTTCAACAGACGATGGATAAAGAAGCTCTGGTCCATATATACAATGGAATATTACTCAGCCATCAGAAAGGGTGAATACCTAACTTTTTTTTTTTTTAAGATTTTATTTACTTATTTGACAGAGAGAGAGATCACAAGTAGGCAGAGAGAGAGGGAGAAGCAGGCTCCCTGCTGAACAGAGAGCCCAATGTGGGGCTTGATCCCAGGACCCTGAGATCATGACCCGAGCCGAAGGCAGAGGCTTAACCCACTGAGCCACCCAGGCGCCCCAATACCTAACTTTTGTATCAACATGGACGGGACTGGGGGAGATTATGCTGAGTGAAATAAGTCAAGCAGAGAGAGTCACTTATCATATGGTTTCACTTACTTATAGAGCATAAGGAGTAACATGGAGGACATTAGGAGAAGGAGAGGAAAAGTGAAGGGGGAAAATCGGAGGGGGAGATGAACCACGAGAGACTATGGACTCTGAGAAACAGAGTTTTAGAGGGAAGCGGGGGGGGTTTGGGTGAGCCTGATGGTGGGTATTTTGGAGGGCACATATTGCATGGAGCACTGGGTGTGGTGCATAAACAATGAATCTTGGAACACTGCTAATGATATATGGTGACTAACATAACACAATAAAAAATTTTAAAAAGAAGGCTTTCTTCAGGGTAGCATCTGCCTCCACCAGTCCAGGCAGTAGATAAGGATATCACTTGCAGAGGATTCGAGAAATTTAAAATAAAACATGAATTTTATTACTTCACAGCACCAGCTGACACCCTCTGCTGTTTTATCATGACCTGCTGAAAGCACAGTGTAATTGGGGAACTTTGAGTTTTGACTGTAAAGGATAACAGCGTGTCTCCCTTTACATTCAGGTGAAAGAAGTGTTTAAGGCATCGCCCTTCCTTGTAGGAGATGACTGTGTTTCCATCATGAACGGAACGGATGAAGGTAGGGTCTCCAGAAGCTCTCTGTGCAACGAGGCTGTCCTGGGAGACAGGCTGTGTGCAGGGCTGCTGTGGGAGCTTTCTCCTCAGTCAGACATGGGCAAGCAAGAACCAAAGTGACAGTCCCATTATATTCACAGTGTCACTGTCTTCAGAGGATCTCTGGGGGGCCAGTATTAGAGACAGATTCTCATCTCAACGAGCTCCAAACCTGGCACAGATGAAGTTTCTGAAAACAAATCATCTTTCAGCTTTAAGAGCATTTAGAGAGAATCCCCAGATTTTAGAAGTTTGCTGTTGTATTGTTAATGCTGAGATAGAGACCATCAGGTTCTTCACCAGCTCCTGATTTTAAAATATGACCAGGGGAGAGGGAGAGCAAAATTCTCTTTCCAAAAAAGAGGAAGTTCATGATAAAGAATAGGAGGGAGACATGTGACATTTGGCCGAGTATTGTAGTGTTGTAGTATGGCATCTTCTGGAATAGTCTGCCAGAAGCTGCTGGGTGACTTGATGACCACTGCCTCTTCCTGTAGCTGATCTGGAGCCTGAGGAGGGAGGGACGCTCACTTTGAGCTCCTGGAATCTCAAAGTGGTCATTTGAGTGCATGTGTTGTTTACAGCCATCTCAGGTAATTCACATGCTGTCTATGACCCTCTCTTGTAGGCGTTTCAGCGTGGATCACTGTCAACTTCCTAACAGGTACATTCTTCCTCCCTCTCCCTGAAGCAGACAGTCCACAGATGCCATTCTTGATGGCAGAGGTCTTATTTCTACTCTTTCAAATAACCCCTTGGGTTTCTGAAGTGGTACTGGCTCAAAGTAGGGCATTAGGTTGGGTGAGGGCTCATCAGGGCGAATATCAAGCTTCCAGATAAAAATGCTGGGGAAAGGAGCTTCTTTGTTGGCCTGGATTTCTACAGCATAGCTCCTGCTTCCTGTATCCACTTCAGCCAGGGGCCCTGTCCTCTCATTTCTAAGGGAAGTCATGAAGAAAACCTGTCATACTTTCAGTTATTCAATGTGGTGGGAATGCTCTTCACCTTAAAATTGAATTCCTCTTCTCTAGGTAGAAGAGGGAACAGAAACATCTGTTCTTGGAACAAGATGACAAGGAATCATTTTTCTTAGATTATTCTCAGTATAGGTTGCTTTTGTACCTTTGTTGTAATTATGGCAAAGACCAGTGTGTGTGAGATGCATGTATGAAAAAGAAAGAAGCTTTGTAACAGAATCTGCCCCTTGGGGATGGAAAGCCATGTTAAGGGACACATTAGGAGCACAGTGCTGGGGGAAGGCATGCCTCTGGGCATGAAGGGACGTGATGAAAGTCAGTGTCCCTGGGGGTGAGCAGTAGATAAGGCAGGCACTGATTGATTCTCTGCTGAAGGTCAGTATTGTTTTACATTGTTGAAATTAAAGCCACAGCTGGCAGAGCCACATTCATGTCCGTCCCTTCAACATGTGCATCCTTCCATGGAGATTGTTAAATACCCACAGTTGCTTGTCTATTTTTCTTTCCACTGTGGGGCTTGGCTCTCAAACTAGCTGTACATTTTCACCTGTTCTCATCTATTTACTATGTGACAGTGCTGTGTTGGTTTCTACTCTCTCTGCTCCAGGCAGTTTGAAAACCCCAGGAAGGAGCAGTGTGGGCATGCTGGATTTAGGCGGAGGATCCACTCAGATCACCTTCCTTCCGAGAGTTGAGGTAACCAGCCCTTGCTGCTCCACTGTGGCCCCCACCCTCCAAAAGCCACCTGCCACCAGGAGTTGCAGTCCCTCAGGGAAGGCCCGTTAACCTGGTGCCTCTGGGCCTGTGCATTCAGTTTCTGTCCTGAAGGCCAGATTCATTCACAATTAATGCTCCTTCACTTGATTTTAATTCTGCCTGGGGGGAGAAATGGAAAGTTGATCTTCAGTGCGATGATAAATTAGGTACTACCTAGAACCCTCAGGGCCAGCCACAGGATGTGCGATGTCCCCTTTTCCCCCAGGACAAGCCAGAGAGGGGGCCATTACTTAGTCTACTCCTAGAAGGGGAGAGAGCCTCAAGCCCTGTGGGATGAGATATTGTAAAGGAGATGAAAATGCTTCTAGTCTGGACCGTCTGCTGCTCTAACCACAGTGCATTCCTCACCCACCACTTTCTTATTATTATTTTTAGTTTACAGTGGAAGCGTACTTAAATTTATTCACAGTTGTCTTGGTTGGGCCATATTTGTCAGAATGGTAAATGTAGTTAGGAGGAAGAAAAACATTTTTTCATTTTGGTCATTTTATTTTTCATTGCTTGCTCAAATTCTTTCACAACATGTGACTTAATGAAAAACTAATTTAATTGAATACCTCTATGAATACCCTGGTATTTTCAAAAGAAAGACCAGCAGGAAGGATAATAACCTTCATGTTCTTCAGGACACCCTCCAGACCTCCCCGCCTGGCTACCTGACGTCACTCCAGATGTTTAATCGGACCTACAAGCTCTATTCTTACAGGTTTGTTTGGGAGTTGGGGGAAGAGGGAGAGGCTGCCCATCCAGGATTGTTGCTCAGCCAGCCCTGTGCTGTGACCCAGAGCACCTGGAAACCCCACTGCTGGAGGCTCTCCCTCTAGCACTTCCTCCTCCCTTGCTGTTCCTTTCTCCTCCTGCCTTCTCCCCACTTCATTTTTTAGTTTGCCTACAGTAAAATCCCATTTCTTTTTTTGTGTTTTTATTTTGTTCTGCTTTGGAGGAGGTTTCTAAAGGTGGGGACGAGCCCATGGATTGTGCAGGAATTTTCTTGGCCATTTGTTTACCACATGGCACCTTCAGTCGATTCTTGGTGTAAAGCATATGCACTCCATAAAGATCAGGACACATTTGTGCCATGTGTCATTCACTGGCATCTGAGGCTCCTTGGCAAGCTCCTGTTAAGTAACAGGCTTTCATTTGTTGAGCTGAATGCCCTAACCTCCATAAAGAAAGGCTTCTAGAAGTGGAAAGTCTGCTGCCTCGCCACAGGTTTCCTCCCTTTCCCACTTGTTTTGGATTTAGGACAGGTGAACTGGAAGCAGGAATGAAGATGTTACCCAGCGGTTGCTGTGGCAGGCCAGCCCCTCACCCAGAATTTTCTTTCCACAGCTACCTGGGGCTCGGTTTGATGTCGGCACGGCTGGCGATTCTGGGTGGCATAGAGGGGAAACCTGGTGAGTGGAATGAGAGTTGAGAGTCTTCCTTGCTCAGCAGGCTTGAGGAACCCTTCAGGAAATGTGCCCCTGCCCTCCATCATCACAGCAGCCCACTAGACCCTGCTCCGCAGGACTAAGGGAGCCCAGGAGGGATGTGTGGGGAAGAATGCACCCCACATCGTGTCATTGGGCACTATGAGAGTGACAAATGGTTATGTGTTTTACTTGTGTATGTATGCTGTTATTTTTTAAAAGGAAGAGATGCTGGAGAATTCATTTCTCAAACACTGAGCTGTGGGCATTTAGCCACCAAGTAACTGTTTAGTCATCCCCTGTGTTTGGAGTGGACTGGTTTTTAAGCATCTGAAGGGAATTTATTCTTTATGACAGTACAGCAGGGACCATGAGCAGATGATTCTGGGGCTGCTGCTGTGGAGCTGGGGAGACTTTTCCCCTCATTCACAGAGATTCTAGTGTTATGAGGATGTCTCTCCATCTTCTCTTGCTCTGTGAAGGATCATTAAACATGAACTTGGCCCTTCCTACGGACATGGCATTGAACTGGAGATGGAGTCTATGTCAGGTCAGGATGTTTCCTCCCAGGCCTTCTGTGATCATTCCTGACTGGCCTGGCTGAGGAGAAACCTGGTGCTGGCCAACAGGTACATGAACTCTAAGGAGGTCTTAGGGGATCACTGTGTCCCAGTTTGGGAATAGGGGAACGTTGCTCCAAGGGTGATATGGCCTGTCTTTCCTGACGACATCGATCAGGGCCTGAAGGCCTTGACACATGCCTCTGGTCCAGATGTGTGCCTATGGGCCCATACATATGCTCCAGCCACATGCCTCTCCTTGCCCCACACCTGCTCCCCTCCACAGGCCTACCACTTCTCTGCACTTCTTCCAAGGGCCTGGTTGTTCTGATTGGAATTTTTGTTTTTCACATACATCTTATTTCAAATCTTGGTGTTTAACCTCATTATGGTATTCCTCTATTGCAAACCAAAAACATTTCCATGTCTCAGAAACACTTGTAACTTTCATTTTGTGGCCAGATAACACCTATTTAGCCGGCAGGAAGAAGGCAGTTACCCATTTGCTTGTTGAGGGCTAACCTTAAACCCATCAACTACATGAAGTGCCTACCTGGGACACATAGGGCTGTGACACCTGCCAAGAAAGGTGTGGACAGCTCCTTGCCCCAGAGGAAGCATCTCCCTATTGTATTATCTGTTGTTGCACAAGTACACACTAAAATGAGTGGTCAAAACTAGCAAATAGTGATCATTTTATTACAGTATCTTGTGATTGCACAGGCTTGAGCTGGGAAGTGCCTCTCCTGGGATCCCTAGAGTCTTGTATGGTGACAGCTGGGGTGGCTGCATGAATGTCTTACACCTCAGTGTTCCCCCACATGGCGTCCCCCAGCAGAACAGCCTGCACTTCTCTGGCAGCTCAGGAAGGAAGACTGGCCTGAAATCATATGCCATCATATCTTACACATTCTGCTAGTGAAAGCAGGCCCCAGCCAGAATCAAGGGCAGGCATAGGAACTCACTTAGCCTGCACATCCTTGAGGGGTGGCGTCATGAGGCCAACCTTAGAGGCTAACCACCATATGCCCTTTGTTACTTGTGGGGCCGCAGATGTTGTGTTGTGGGGCAGCACAGATACATGGCATGGTGGCATTGTCCTGGCCCTGCCAGGTTTCTAACAGCCTCATTCATCTATAAAATCAGGTAGTGTTTGTTTCCCTTCTATTAGGGTGGTTTTGGCGGTTGACTGAACGGCACTTGGCCCAGTGCCTGGAACCCTGAAGTGCCTCAGAGCATGTAAGCTAGGAGAGGCTATGTCTAGAACTGATGAGGCTTTGCCGCAGCTTCTGTGATAGAGAAAGCCTTGCATCTCCTAGTTGACCTAGAATGCTTACACAGGTCAGGTCTCATCTGGCAAAAAGGAAGAAAGTGCCTTCATTACTAGTATTGGGGAGGAAGAATTTTTCTTCTGCCTTTCAAGATTCTTTTGGCCTGTCTACCAATTAAATTCACATGAGATGGATTAATGGGAGAAAATTTTAATTATGTCTATACAAGAGCCCTATAAGAATATGACATCCAAGGACAGGTCAGGCAATTGAGGCTTATGTGCCATCCTGAACTAGGGAATAGGATAGGGTTCTGGAGCTTTAAAGGGGAGGAGGATAATTCACAGGACAATGAAAAGAGTGGACGTTTGGTCATTAGATGTTTACCCTTGCATACAGAAGTCATTCTTAAAACCTTATGTTAACAGCTCTCTTTCTGGGCCAGACCCCGCATCTGAATTCTTTTAGATAGTTAAGAGAAGGGTAAAAGTTTTTCTTGAATCTGCTGGGTCTAGATTGTCTTTAGCTCAGAATAGTCCACATGACAAAGTGGCATAGTTTGGGGTAATGTATTTTACTTCCTCTCGGTCCTGTCTTTGAAATTTCCCTAGGAAGTTTCACAGTCCAGAAGTCAAGCTGCTAGATTGCTCCATCTCACTGAACCAGGCTCTTAGTCCCAATAATAAATGGGTTCAGTTAGACAGTTGTGTCTCATTTCAGGAGGCAGTGATGCAGGTGGGCTCCCAAGTTAGGCTTGTGGTACAAGAAATCAGGTATTTAATAAAAGGCATTTCTATGGAAATAAATCATGGTTAATGATTGGAACAGATTATAATCCCAGTTTTTGCATTCTGAAGGCATCCAGTTGACAAAGATTTCTAGATCTCTGGCTTGAAGCACCTTCAGACAGAGTGAGGGCAGGCAGCAGCAAACTGATAGGTTTTACTGTTGCAGTTTCAGTGTCTTTGGTAATCTTTCGGAGTGGTCAACATAGCAGGAGGCATGAAGATTATCTCTACTTGAGCTGCTGTGGTGATTTTTCTGAAGTTGTTATCAGAGCATCTAGCCTAGGTTGCATGACTTTGAAAAAAGGGCAGTTTTAGTTCTCAGTGATTCCAAGTCAGAGGGGTGAGAGATAAACTGGAAATATTATTTTGGAGAGTTACAGCCAAATATTGGAAGAAGGTAGAATAAGGAGGATCCAGTCCAATTAATAGGCAGAAAAGAAAACCTCAAAGACAGCAGGAGTAGAATCTAATACCCACAAGTGTATACTGTGGTTTCTACTGAAACATAATTTTTCTTTCTACAGTCTACTGAAGATAACAACAGTAAGACTAATTTGTTTGCAGATTAAGTCTAGTGTCAATAAATTTGGTTTGATTACTTGTATAAGTGCAGTAAGAATAGGGACTGGCCATTTAGGCTTTTTTTTTTTTTTTTTTTTTCCATTTAGGCTTTTTAAATTCTCTTTGCTGGAACTTTTCATAAGGAGTCTCAGATTGAAGTTCTTAAAAACTTCTTAAAGCCAGAAAGGCAATCCTTGGCCATCAGACTTAAACTGCCATACCTTTAGATTTGGGTGAATTCCTTTCTTCTGGAGATCCCGAAAATATCATGGGCTTCTGTGCCTGCCAGGAAAGGACCTTGTTTACTCACCTGGTAAAAATGCTGTGAATCCTGCGAGCAAGGTACCAGGCTAATTTTTCCAGGGGCTTCATTGGTTTCATAAAGTCACCCTTAGTTCCTTAAAGCTGTCTGGTCATATCTGAATTTCACACATCCTTCTCAAATATGACATTCCAGTCAAAGCCTTGGTAATATAACCGGCATTTGCAGTTGTGTCCTGGAGACACAAGGAGAATAGATTCCTCCTGAAGTTATGTATATAACTATATTGCCATGAAAATAAGAATATTCACTGTTTCCAAATTGTGGAAGGGTCAGGTAGAGAGAAAAAGCAATTGTTTCATCTTTGTTCACAAAGGTATATCTTACCAAATTGTTGATAGCTTAGGAAAAGAGTAAAAGGTTTCCTTCAATCTGGAAAAATGAAACAGAACAGGCAGTGTTTCAAACAAAAACTCATAAACATTATAATCCTCCTCCTCCATTTATTCAGTTCCATATGAGTAGTGGTTGTTCTCCTTAAATCCAGTTTTCCCTTTAGTTCTGGAAATTCTTACCCGGCCCAGTTTTATGGCCTTTAAGGTTATAAGAAACCTGGAGGTTTCTGACAAGTTTTTGACAAGTTCACTTGTCAAAAGTCCTTTTCTTAATTCTCCTTGAAGGGAAGTGCTTTTGCAGGAACACTTTTACCCAGAATCATAGCGATACAGTAACTGTAATTGACAAAAGACTTAAGATGCCCATTATTAAAGATATAATGAGAGTCCATTGTAGCAGAATTGACAAGTCTGGTTATTTCTGTGGTGTGCAGTATTTTAAGGTAATAGCTAGAATTATGACTGATAACATTATACCAGGGCATATCAGAATTTTAGGAATTTCATAAAATTTCTATAATTCTTATGTTAATAACATTTACCTGTACATTATTTTTTTTAAGGATTTTATTTATTTATTTGACAGATCACAAGTAGGCAGAGCAGCTGGCAGAGAGAGAGGGGGAAGCAGGCTCCCTGCTGAGCAGAGAGCCCAATGTGGGGCTTGATCCCAGGACCCTGAGATCATGTGAGATCATGACCTGGGCCAAAGGCAGAGGCTTAACCCACTGAGCCACCCAGGTGCCCCTTACCTGTATATTATCACCTAAGAAGGCTTACCATCACTTATTTGACATGCCTACCAGGTAATTCAACATACCAGATAAACTCAGTGTAACATCTCTTTTTGTAAACAGAGAGCACATATTTTTTTATTATTATTATGTTATGTTGGTCACCATACAGTACATCTTTAGTTTTGGATGTAGTGTTCCAAGACCCATTTTTTAGGTGTAACACCCAGTGCTCCATGCAACACGTGCCCTCCTTAATACCCACCACCAGGCTCACCCAACACCCCACCCCCTCCCTTCCAAAACCCTCAGTTTGTTTCTCAGAGTCCACAGTCTCTCATGGTTCGTCTCCCTCCTCCAATTTCCCCCGATTCACTTTTCCTTTCCTTCTAATGTCCTCCATTATATTCCTTATGCTCCACAGGTAAGTTAAATCATATGATAATTGACTTTCTCTGCTTGACTTACTTCACTCAGCATAATCTCCTCCAGTCCCACCCACGTTGATACAAAAGTTGGGTATTCATCCTTTCTGATGGAGGCATAATATTCCATTGTATATATGGATCATATCTTCTTTATCCATTTGTCTGTTGACGGGCATCTTGGCTCTCTCCACAGTTTGGTGTGATATCCAAGATCTATAAAGATCTCAAACTTAACACCCAAAAAACAGATAATCACATCAAAAAATGGGCAGAAGACATGAGTAGACATTTCTCCAAAGAAGACATACAAATGGCTAACAGACACATGAAAAAACGTTCATCATCGTTAGCCATCAGGGAAATTCAAATCAAAACCACGATTTTTGGTATGTTCTAGGGGCCCTCTTGAAAATCTCAAACTGAGGTTAAGGCCATAAAAGACTTCATTTAGAATGATGTTGGAAATTTGTCAAATATACCACAAGATTTGGATACTTGACTAAATAGGTTAACAGATCCTTATGAAGCATTACTTATCTGTTTAACCAAAGTGACAAAGGATTTTAAAGGCAAATACAGAACATTACGTAGTTGTGAGCAAAACTGATCAAAGACTTGATAAAACAGGGAAAATTATTTTGATAAAATATAATTTGCTTTTTGAAGACTGGTTACTTAGAAGGTGACAAAAAGCCTTTCACAATCTTAGCAGGCCAGTAGTCCCAGAAAACTGTTCTTTCAGCAGGTGAAAGAACATTTAGTTTTGGTCTCGTATAAGTACACTACTGATTTTAAAGCTTCATTTTATAACCGTTAAAATAAATTCATTCAATTTTAACCACCTGAACCACACAAGGTAGCATTTTCCCTCTCTTTCTAGCTTTCCATTTAATCTGTCTTTATTTTCCTGTTTCCCATCTGGAAATAACTAGTTTTACCTGGGACAAATTTACTTTCCCTTATTTTCCCTTAACAAAAAATGCGTCTTCATACCTCATATCTCTTCTTACCAAAAACACATCTTACTTTCCTTGCATACAGAGTTGTTTCTCTTATATTATTTCTAGTAATTTTAGTTACATATATTAATTAGAATTAACCCTTAGAAACCTTGACTAAGAAGTAAGCAGTAGTGAACTGTCACACCAGCATTATTTACAATGGCAAACTTACGAATACATTTAATAATTTCTGGAGATGTATGTTAACTCATGACCCAAATACCTTTTAGTTCTTCTCTAAAAGAATACTGTATAAATCTTTGTTCAGCAGTTAAAAGTGTGTAAATCTATGTTTGGTGCTTTATTTAGAAATGGTATGGATATTCAGTTAATTTAATTTATCATTTCGCAAAAGTTTAAAGCTTCAGCTTACCTGAAAGTTTTGGGGAAACTATCTTTAAGTACACACACCATAAAAGATAATTATTGCTAAAAAGTTCACCTAAAAACCTTTTATACTGCTTATATATATTTACTTGTTCTTAACAACTGTTTAGACTGCTTCATGAGACACAAAGTAAGCCATCAGCCCAAGCTATGTTTCTTGCTGACAAATTTTTTTTAAAGATTTTATTTATTTATTTGACAGAGATCACAAGTAAGCAGAGAAGCAGGCGGGGTGGGGGGGGGGTGGAGAGCAGGCTCCCTGCTGAGCAGAGAGCCCGATGTGGGGCTCGACCCTGGGATCATGACCTAAGCCGAAGGCAGAGGCTTTAACTCACTGAGCCACCCAGGTGCCCTTTGCTGACAAATTTTTGTAAGAGATAGCATGAACTCATAATAAACCACGTTTACTTTAGTAAACCAAGCTAGAATAAAAGTATTATATTCCATACTGATTAACTTCTGAAGACATTCCTTTTTTAATCAACCAACTTAAACTAGTTTTTATTTACTAAAGGTTAATACTAGATAACATGAATTTGAAAAACATTTGGGTTAGTTTTCTTTTTTAAAGATCACATTTTTATTTATTTATTTTATTTATTTATTTTTTAAGTAAACTCTACGTCCAACATAGGACTTGAACCCATGAACCCAAGATCAAGAGTTACAGGCTCTTGGGGCGCCTGGGTGACTCAGTGGGTTAAAGCCTGTGCCTTTGGCTTGGGTCATGATCCCAAGGTCCTGGGATTGAGCCCCATATCAGGCTCTCTGTTCAGCAGGGAGCCTGCTTCCCCCCCTCTCTCTGCCTGCCGCTCTGCCTACTTGTGATCTCTGTCTGTCAAATAAATAAATAAAATCTTTAAAAAAAAAAAAAAAGAGTTACAGGCTCTACCAGGTGAACCTGCCAGAGGTCCCTAGTTTCTATTATATTCCTGAGAATTCAATTAATATAAGGCACTTAATTTCTTCAAATCAATTAAGTAGAGCTTTTTTACGAATTAATTTTGTTGACATGGAAGATTACACCCAACTTCAGTACGTATGTATAGAATACATAAACATACAGACACATGCAAACTGAGACTTTACAGCTTCCATACACTTAAAATTTCCCATGAGCCCAAGTTCCAAATGATAATTCCCTCTTTTGTTTTTCTGCTGGTAAGAATTATCTCCTTGAGGTTGGGCGAGCCTGGTGGTAGGTATTATGGAAGGCATGTAGTGCATGGAACACTGGGTGTGGTACATAAACAATGAATTCTGGAACACTGAAAAGAAATTAAATAAAAATTTAAAAAAAAAAAAGAATTACCTGCCCTATATGTTAATTAAAAAAAAAAAAATTACCTCCCTGAATTTTGTACTTTAACTTTTATGTTTCAGAGGCACAAGGAAAAATGCACATTACAGGTTTTTTAAGATAAATCGTGGTCGGGGGGAGTATTGGAACAGGTGAACTTTGAGCTGCCTCTAGAGCTATATATTTAGTTTTGCAGAGATTTGTAAGATGAGCACAATTGCTCTCAATTCCTATAAAGAATAGGGTTGCAGCCTAAATGGCATCACAGATTGATCTACCCATCCAACCACATTGTCCTCAGTATTTTTTTTGTATCAGAGAGCTTTGGAATGTTTTAGTAAATCTTTTTACAGAGGCTTTAGGAGGTTTTTCTTTCCTTCTGGGTACATAGTTTCATTTTAGCTTGGAGGGGAGACCTAAAAAATCTTATCAGGCTCTGAATATCAGCTTCTAGTCTGGCCAATCTCCAACCACAGAGCTATTTAAACAACTCTTTCAAATATCTTGTCATTTTTCAGTTGGGACAAACAGCAGATGTTTTCGGGGATTAATGGAGTATGCCTTTGTAAAGTCCATATAAAGCATTTTAACAAAGGCCTCCTTTCTGAGTGCACATTTCAACCTTAGACCTTTACCTTAGAATGAAAAGCCTCTATATTAACCCCTCACATGAGCCTTCAGCTGATCCTTTGTAGGAAGGCCAAGGAGAAATGCTAGTCATCTGTTTCCTCAAGGGAGGTGGTGTTGGTTCCAGGGGACCATCCGGCTTGTCTGATAACTACAATATAATCATAATCTCATGGGTGGGAAGAACACCCCTTTGCAGCCAAACAAGGTCCCTTTGAGTGGGGTTGTGATGGATATCAATCAATCAATTAAGTTTAATTCAACTTAAAATTTAATTTGGTAGGGTCCTTAAAAGTCAAGGCTTTTAAGGGCTTTATAATTTTAAAAATATGCTTTTGTCTTGGGGACATGAATTATTTGGATGGGGGCCTGGGATATAGCTGCAAAGGACCTTGCACGGAAGGCTTGAAGCTGGCAGAGCCTGACTATAGAGCCCTGCAAAATGAGCCTTCTGTATAAAGCTTATTATCTATTATCTACCTTGGGTGCTTCTGTTAAATTTGTTCTCTGGCTTTTAGTATTTACATGAATTACCTGTATTCCCTGGGCTTAGAGATCAAGCCAGAATGCTCTCTGTACATCTTATAGGAAAAGGGAGGCTAAAATAAGTAGCTGGGTGTTTAAGGGATTTTCTGGGGAAGGTAGGAGAGTTTGGGAGTTAGAATTTGCTGAGGAGACAGGGCCAGATTTTAAGAAGGGAAATTTATGTTAGACAGGGACTTTAATTTTTGTTCTAAGTCTAATTTCTCTTCTCTCCTCCTCCATCTTATTGAGTCCCTAAAGCTTAGCTATTACATCTCTTTGTGTCTATTTTTTTTAACTTGGTTTTTCCATAGGTACCAATAAGATAATTATTTAGGACAAGGGCTCTCAAAAGTATTTTTCTTTCTCTCAAATATTGTCAATTCAAAATACCCATTGTCTAGCCATTGCCATTGGTAAGCAGGATCTTATATTATTCTCTAGTGACACAAACCAATAAGCCTTTTTATGGCTTAACCATGAATATAAGAGGTGTCCCAAAAGACGGTACCAAAAAATGCAGCCCTTATAAGATCCAGAAAGTTTACTCCCAGAAAGAGTCTAAGATAGTAAAGCCCTTTGTTGTTACAGGCAGTAAGAATGGTGTAGTGAAAACACTGTCTCCAGTTTCCTGTGAGAACATGAGGCACCTCTACTCATAGACCTGTTAATCTGTGACACCAGGCAGGTACTACTAGAATGGGACCTTTCCAGCACTAACAAAAAGCAGTGAGAATGAGATGGCAGAAACCCCTTATGGACCAGGACCCCTGTAACAAACTCTCCTGAGAGCTCTCACAGTCTGACAGAAAGTACTGCTTGTGACTTAAAGTTGCAGAACCCCAGGCTACTCAACTGGCCACTAAGGTGCATGTGATACATGCAGAGAGAACATTCTCACTGGTCATAAGGACAAGCTCTCAGGACATGAACAGGATGAAAGGAAAACCCCTCATAGGCACATTAACAGCTTGAGCTGAACCTTTGGTGTCTCAGAGCCAAATTGTTCCAAAGAGGGATGTGCTGCTGGGTTGGAAATTGTGAGGTATTTTACAGAGTTCCTTGCATGGAAATTTTCTTGAGTTTGACTGGCATCAACCTAGCCAGCAGTGTGACTAACTCACCCTAACACAGGAGTCTTTGGGTTAGGCAGGGAGTGCTCTAACAGCTTTTAAGTTCTCAACCCATGCCCACTAGTTTTGCAACTTTGGTTTCCAAGCTCTTCGTTAGTAACTGCCTTCACCTTGTGTGCACATTGACCCACAGCAACATTTGTCTATACTGGCCTGGTGAGAACTGTGAAGTTACCAGTCTGTGAGTCCAGCCTGTACAGCAGGCTTATAGGGCCCAGGCCTGCATCTTACCTCGTGGTTTTCATTCTGACAAATGACACAACAGACAAGAGCAAAAAAAAAAAAAAAAGCAGTTACCATCTCCAGGAAGAAACACATGAAAAAAACGTTAAGAATACTCATAATAAATCTTTACTGGTTACTATACCAAGGAACTGGTTCCAAGATATTTTCTCCTGCTAATCTAAACTTAGAAACTGGGTGGAAAAGATTCTCACCACTTGCTTCAGCTAGATCCTGCAGGCAGAGATTCAGGAGCCTGACGTGGTAATAAGAATTCTTACCTTCTGCTGCACCTGTCAGAGGTCCCAGGCTCTCCCTGCTGCCACAGCCCTTGAATAGGCAATATGCAGCCAGTGAAGTTTCTCCTGGCTAGCTCACCAACTACGGGGGAGGAAAGATTTTTCTCCTTCTAGTTCTTTTGGCTAGTCTATTAATTAAATTGACATAAGGCAGATTAATAGGAGAAAAGCAAGTTTACATATGTATGGGAGCCCCAGAAGAAAATGACACCCAAGGACAAGTTGGGCAATTGAAGCTGTGGGTCATCTGGAGCTAATGAGTAGGCTAGGGGCCGGGGGCTTTAAAGGAAGGCGGGTGATTCACAGAACAAAAGAAGAACAGATATTTGGTCATTAGATGTTTGCCTTTCCATACAGTGGTCATTTAGATAAAAATTTATCTCTAGTAATACTTCTCTTTCTGGGCCAGATCCCCTACTTAAATTCTTTAAGGTAGTTAAGGGAGAAGTAAAAACCTCCCCTTCACTAGAATATAGACCTCCTTCCAGCAGAATCCACATCCCAGTCTTCCTGTGGTAATGTGCCTTTCTTCTTTATCTGTTTATTTCAGCTGAGGATGGAAAGGAATTGGTCAGCCCTTGTTTGTCTCCAGGTTTCACAGGAGAGTGGGAACATGCTGAAATAACATACAGAATTTCAGGACAGAAGGCAGGTAAAGTGGAGTTCTCATTTGTCATTGGTGTGTAAGGGTTAAGAATGACAGACTGTCCTCTATCCCATACCTTCCAGATACCTCTGAGAACCAGGGAGGCTGTTGTCAGATGACCTCATTCACAGACAAGCCCATACTTGTCCAGGAAATGGAAGTAGCTCTGTGAACCGTCAGGGTTGCAGGAGGCCCTTGCCAGAACACACTGGAAACCGCTGGCAAAGGGTCTCTCTGCACAACGCTCCCTTCTCTGTTGCCACATGCTTTCTTTCAAAAGACTGCATTTCCTAACAAGCCTCCAGTGAGGAAGGACCTGAGCATTCTGCCGCTCTAAGACAAATGGTCAAGTTGGGGCTGTTGGCCCAGTGGCAACATGAGCTCATCTCTGAATTGAGGGAGAAACAGCTTCTCCTTCAGCAAAATCACCGGTCACCTCGGACTGCCTGGTGAGCATAGGAGAGGCTGCTCCAAGCTGTGTAGCCCACGGCCTGTGACAGTAGGTGTGCTGTCCCACCAGCTTGGCCCCTCTCGCCCCATGTGGGTGGTCCTTGTTGCCCTGTGCTCCTTTAGTGGTGCTAATAGAAACATTCAAATACTGTTTCCAAGCTGGACACATTGGGCAAGAATTTAGTCTGCCTTTGGTGACAGAGCTATTTCCACCCACATTTCTGGCACCAAATGTGTGTGAGTTTTCCCCAAACCAGCCAATTCTCCATCCATGAATAATTCTATTCCCACTTTCCCTGGAGTTAATGCAGACCACAGAGGTTAAGGGCTCAGTCTCACCAAGGCTCCCCCTACGCACCCTCCACTTCAAATGCAAATCGCAAGTCCTAGGCCTCCTGTATTTCTGATCAGCCAACTACAAATTGGGGGTTCCTACAACCCCCCAGATAATTTGCCAGAATAGCTCACAGAACTCAGGAAGGCACTTTACTTATTATCACTATTTTATTATAAAAGATACAACTCTGGAACATCCAAATGGAAGAGATGCATAGAGCAAGATGTTGGGGAAGGGGTGCGGAACCTCCACATGCTCTCTAGGAGCGCTACTTCCCAGCTCCTCCATGTGTTCGCTACCCAGGAGGCTCATGGAACCCATCCTTTAGGGTTCTGGGAAGCTTCACTACACAGATGTTAATTAAATCACTGGCTGCTGGTTTACCTCAATTGCCAACCCCCTACCCTCCCTGGAGGTTTTGGGGGTGGGGCTGAAAGTTCCAACCTTCTAATCACATGGTTGGTTCCTCTGACAGCTAGCATCCATCCTGAAGCCACCTGGGACCCACCAACAAGTGTCCACTCATTCACATAAACTCAGGTATACTTGAAAAAGAGGTTCATAGTGGATAATGGAAGAGGCTCATCTCATCCCCATCACGCAGGAAATTCCAAGGGTTTTGAAAGCTCTGTATCCAGAACCAGGAACAAAGACCAGATATTTGTTTCTTATTATCTAGTGACCATGGAGTTCACTCTGACTCAGCCAGCCACTCATGCACGTGATAGCATCAGGTCCTGCAGCAGCCCCTGGCACCCAGCTGATACTCCAGTGTGAGGAGTTATTAAAACACGTGAGGAAGTAACTTGTAGGAAAAAAGGGAGGAGGGCTGAAGAGAAGATTGCAGTTTTAAATATGATGACCAGGGAAGGCTACATGGGTGGTATTTGAGCCAAAACATGAGGAGCTGGGGAATGGGCCACATGGATCTAAAGCAGTACTTTTCCAGACCAGAGGAGCAGCGTGTGCAAAGGCCCTGGAGTGGCTGCTGTATTTAAGGAAAGGGGGAGGTTGTATGGCTGTCCTGATACGGGAGAGTGGAGAGAAATAAGGCCCAGCAGGCAAGGGCATGCGGAGAACTGGCTGGAGCTGCCTTGAGGCTTTGGGCAGGTCTGCTGGTGGAGATGGGAAGCTGATTCTAGGGGTGGGTAGTGGGATACTGACATCTGTTTACCTCTGGGGCTCTCTGTTGTCCTTCTTCCAATCGGGTTCAATGATCTCAGCTATGTGATTGACAAGCTGTCTGTTAGGGCTCTGATTTCCTCATCTTTGACATAAGGAGGTTGTAGGCCGCACCTCCAAAGTGACTGATGGGACAGAGTAAGGCCCTGCATGTTTAGAGCTCAGCAAGGGCCAGCGGAAAATAAACGGTGTGAACCTGAACCCACTGGGCTAATGTCAGGACAGCTACCTGTGCCCAGCTGGAGGCTGGTGTCCTCCAGGCTTGAGGGCCATGCTATCTCTAGCGACCTTCATACTTTGGGTTTCTCTCCCTTGATCTGAGCCTGCAGTGCCATGGCTCCTGTAAGGTTCCTGTTGGCATGGGTGGTGTTGATGAGCACCCAGACCCAGGTGCCATGCAGGCTTCTTGTCCCGCTTCACCCTCCAGGTCCAGGTCTCAAGTCATTGGGAAGGGCCTCGGGGGTTGTGTGGCCCAGGCGCTGAGCCCCCTAACCATTGTCTTTGTGCTTTTCTTTCGCCCCAGCAGTGAACCTCCATGAGCTATGTGCCAGCAGAGTATCGGAAATCCTTCGAAACAAAGTGCACAGAACGGAAGAAGTGAAGGATGTGGATTTTTATGCTTTTTCCTACTATTACGACCTTGCTGCAAATGTAGGCCTCATAGGTAAGGGTAGGGCTGAGGTGTAGATTCTCTGGATAGAGGGCCCACAGCAAAGAGTAATCATGTTATCAGTCACTCTCACAGTAAGAGAAATAGAGGAGTGTCTTGTCATCCATATAGGAAGTAGTAAGCTCCCATTTTATAAATAAATCAGGTCTTTGAGCCACTTAGTAAAGTTACATTGTCAGTACAGGAACAGTTAATTGCTGTCAAGTTGTTCTGTTCTAAGGCAGAACTGACCTACTTATGTAACTGACCCTTGTCGTTCCTGCCTGGCCCCAGGTTTCTGGCTGAGGGAGCCCTTTGTGACATGGTCACATGGCCATCTTTTCCATATAGCACCCAGGCTGGCATGGGGAGGGGTCAGCGCATTCCACAGACCACCCTTAGGAGCTTATGGGCCCTGTGGTATCTCAAGGCTCACTGAGCCACCTGCTGCTCGGGCCCAGTGTGCAACGCATCCAGCCAGGAGTGGGTAGTCCAGGTAGAAGGTGACCTTGTCACGCCTTGCTTGGGCCCGGGTCTCTCTGGCACAGAGCAAGGTCCCTGGGGTGCCTCCCAGTAGCTGGTCCTGTAGCTACTTGGTCTCTTGGGCCTGAGGGCCCCTGTGGGCTTCCCATAACTGGAGCAGCAGTTCGTTGATCTGTACTCTCCTGGTTGTGCCACCAGCTATGGACATCACAATGCTCAGGGTCTACTACATGCAAACCTGGCCTGCAGTGTATTGGGGCTCCACCCTTTCAGGCTAGCTCAAAAGGACCCCTCTGCAGTATCACCTCATCAATTTGGGGCCCCTCACCTTGCCTTTAGATTGCCCTTCCATTAAGGGACTGACACTATCCCAGAGTGACCTCAGGAGGAACTGGGCTGTTCAGAAAGCTCTTCCAACTCCCTTTTGTGGTCACACATGGCTCTGAAGGAGCTGCTTGGGTCTGTTTTAAGAAATGGAATCCATCTTCAGTGATGATATTTGCTGACTGAGGAAATGCCTAAAGTCAAGGAAAAGTCAGCTCACTGAGAAGTTGCCTCATACAAAACGTAAATGTGTGGGACAGCTCGAGAACCCTCTATCAAATGTAGAGGTTTTCATGTGCATTGAAGAAACAGTGGCCATTTGTAAGATTTGGGGGGACACAGCTTTCATGCCTGCTTCCCTGGGAATGTCACAGAGGCCTAGGGCCACTCTCTTCTTGAGAGCCCTGTAAAGGCTCTGCCCATTTGATCTAAGACCTGACAAACCACTTCTTGGCTTTTTTTTATAGCACTTTTTTCCCCACATTCAGAAAATTGATACCCAGAATACCGTTGCTGAACTCACGGCCACAGTTCATGGAAACATCTCTGATTCTGTGCTTTTGTTTTTTTAACTTAAAATGAAGAGATTTCTCAGTCTGTGGGGCCCAGGGCTCCTGGTGACCTTCCTGTGAGGGACCCTCGAAGACCCGTGACTGCTAATCATCCCCTTGTGGTCTTGCACGGAACAGTTGCCCAGCCCCCAGCCACATCACCTCAGACACATGACCAGTGCATTGTGGGGCTGCTGCCCTGCTTATACCCAGGCTTGCAGCCAGCCTGGACTCTCCACCCCATGTCATCCTCTCACGGGTGCCAGCCTCAGGGCCTTGGTGGCATCTCTGGTTCAGGGATGCTGGTGCAGACCAGGTGCTTGTTCTTGTCTAACAGATGCAGAAAAGGGTGGCAGCCTCGTCGTAGGAGACTTTGATATCGCGGCCAAGTATGGTGAGTAGCAGTTTCCCTGCCGGCTGAGAAGGGCCAGGGTGGGAGGCAGGAACCCTGCCCCACCATGTGGCAGGTGCAGCTTGGTACTTGTGAGGCAGTACTGGAAGTTCCAGGTTTGGTTCCCGATTGAGCCAGCCTAATGTGTGTTCAGAGGTATGAGAGGGTACTTGGGGGGGTCACTGTCCTGTGGGCCCAGACCATGGTCTGCCTCATCCTATGTGACCACAGCAGAGGAAGGGGGAGCCTCAGTGTCCTTCACTTTGAAAGTGCATAGTTCTAGTTCTAGGGTTGTTAGGAATGGGCTCCCTGGATTTCACTTTTTCTGACCTCTTCACTGTAGCTCAGGTGATTGTCACAGGGATCTCCCCTGAAAGTGTCCCAGCAAATTCACAATTGTCACAGCAGACTCAGCTTGTGGGGGGTGAAGAGCTCTTCCCCTTGAATTTACAGGTGGCTGACCCCCTTCCTCTCCTTTGTCCATCACAATCCAGCCGGATGGGGTATGAAATGAAGGCTGGCTATAAATATTCTGCTCTTCAGTGCTGTTCCCAATTACAGATCAAAAGAGTTAAACTTCATTTGTTTCTCTATAGAAAGTCCTTTCTCCCCAACTCCCCCCAAGTGGCTTTTTTTTTAAGCTTTCTTATCACTTATGGGTTTATCCCATGGACACCTGGTATCCATGACTCTTCAACAGGAAAAGGTTCTGAGTGGAATTTTGGGAAATCTGTTGGTGGGTTTGTTCATCGGCTTCAAGAATAAGAATAGAATGTTCTGAGACAGTTTTGTTTGTGTTTACATTCCCCAGAAAGCCCAGATTCACACCTGGAAAAAGTGTCCAGAGTCACAGGCGCAGGGCTATGCCCTGTGAGACTGTGGCCTTCAGCTCCTGACGCTAAAACAAGACATACAAGTCCTTCTTGGTCTTGGAGGCCAGGCCCAGTGGAGGCTGGTTCGCCTTGATATCCTACCTTTTGGTGTACTCTTGGTGAATCACCTTCTTGCTATAGGCTGTAGTCTTGTCTAAACCAGTGAGGACCTGGGGCCAGCACAGAGCCTAGCATAGGGTGGGCACCTGGAAGTGTGTAGAGCCAGTCTGCCCAAGCCCTGCCCCCTCTGCCCCCACCTGGAATCTGGGAAAGGGCTCTCTCACCCCCAGTGTGCCGGACGGCAGAGACCCGGCTGCAGGGCAACCCCTTTCTGTGCATGGACCTCACCTACATCAGCCTGCTGCTCCAAGAGTTTGGCTTCCCAGAGAACAAAGTGCTGAAGGTAAGGACTGTCTCTAGATTACCCCTTTTGCCCTTTATGGCCTGAAGGGCTGGGGGTACTGCTTCCAGCCTCCCAACCATGCCCACTCTGCCCCTCCCTTTGTGTTTTCAAGCTGACTCGGAAAATCAACAATGTTGAGACCAGCTGGGCTCTGGGGGCCATTTTTCATTACATCGACTCCCTGAGCAGACAGAAGAGTCCAGCCTTATAGCAGCCAAGCCGCCCTGGCCAACCTCACAGAAGTGGCTCCGTCTCCATGAGAACAGACCTTCATGAGAATAGACCTTTGTGGAACCCCTTGACATGTTGGGAAGAAGCTGCTACTCTCCCTTTGGCCTTGCAGAGTTGCCCCTGGACGGGCAGAGGGCTGTAGTGTGACCCAGGCCCAATGTCTCTTGCCTTGGCTCCAGGTGGACAGTGAACCAGATAGGGCAAAGGACACATGCCAAGGCCAGGGTGATGCAGCCACACCATCCCCGACCTGTCCCTCTCTGCAGGATGGAGTGGTTGTAACGTGTTTCTGTGATAAGAGTCTTGTTTTATCTCCCTGCCCCTGTCTGGTCCCTCCCCCCATGCCCAGGACAGACCTTCACCTTCTCCCCAGAGACTCGGTGGGGAGTTTGTACAGGCTGCCTGGCTGCTCTCAGGGAGGGCTGGGTGGCAGCCACCATGCCCTCTGGGACAGGGGTTCTGTCAGACTTGAATGTGTTTGCCTCCTCCTTGGATGTAGATGTGTGAGGTCATCCAGAGGTCTGTTTTTTCAGGTTCTTGGATGGCTTGGAGCTGATAAGAGTTGGCCCTGTGAATGGGAAGAGGGGCTGGGGGAAATAACTCTCGTGTACCCCAGCCCTACAGAGGAGGTTTGATTGTGAGCGTGAACTGCTTGCAATATCTATGGCTGTGCTGTGTGAGTGATGTCTCCATCGTGTGGTGCTGAGTGTTTGTGTAGCAGTTGTGTTCTGAGCCCCAGTGGATGTATCGCTACCGTGAGCCATTTGCAGCTGAGCAGTGTTGAAGACACATACCAGTCCCCTGTGGGTCAGGCAGGCTGCAGTCCCTGGAGCTGCCGTTCCTGGAGCTGCCTTCTGGCTGTGCTGGGGTGTGGGGCCATGTCCATCCACAGGACACTGGGAGCTCCACAGGGCACTGGCCCAGACTCTACATTGGGGTGCAAGATCTGTGAGATCTGGTCCCCTGGATCACAGTCGTTCCTGTGGTACATGTATGGTATGTGGAATAAGCTAAACATTATGTGTTTCACTCAAAATAAAGGGTTTACAAGGGTTTCTGGCCTGGCGACTCCTCTCAGTGAGTGTCGGCAGTGTTCATCTACCCCAGCACTGATGGGAAAGCCCCTGAGGTCCCTGTTTACTGTAGCTGGAACAAAGAACTGCCCAGGCTGGGTGACAGGTGGCACATTAGGTCTCCTCAGTGTGCCTTTTGAGGAGACAACCACAAGACACATGGCGGCCACTCTCAGGCACTCCTGTGTCCCCGTGGTGGCAGGCTCTGTGGAGGCCCAGGCTGTTCCAGGGGAGCTGCTTGTTTTCCCAACAGAGCTCCCCTCCTCCCTGGGCCTGCGACCTGCAGCACCTGCTACATGGTGTGTTCAATGCAAACCTGGCTCTAATCTGGGACAGCTGGAAAGGGGTCGCATGCCAGGAAAAGACTGGGCAGGAGCACAGGGTCTGGCCCCTTGACCACCCAGGGCCACAGCAGGACCATGATGGACGTGACTGCCGAATGAGCCCACAAGTGGAGGCTCGTTGGGAAAAGGGTTCTGCAGAATGCTGCAGAAGGTTGGTTTAACTCCTCACCTCTAAAAGCCCTTTGTTCCCAGTCCCCACAGGCAGAGGCGGGGAGGAGTCCAAGCCTAAAACCTTCTTTGATGTTGAGGAAGTGCTGTGCCCACAGGACATGCCAGGGGAGCAGTTCTCCCCTTTTCTGAGGGTCCTAATCTGGTGGTCTGATCATCACTGCCCCAATTCCAGAAGACTGGAGAGAAACACCCCCCCAACCCTGGACAAAAACCACTGAAAAAATAAGGCTAACCACCCTCTGCCCAGTGGTTTCCCCAAAACTTAAACCCTGGGGCAGAGGTCCAGAGGTGTACATGTGACAGGAGCAGAAGAAAACAAAGCAGGAAAGGTGCTTCCCCTAAATAAAAAGCCACCTTTGGGCTACAAATCCTTCCCTTGACAAGGGCAGGAAAATCCAGCCTCCAGCACCTCATCACCCGTGCCTGGGTCTCCCCAGCCTTTTCCTTCCATAATATCTAACAGTTTTAAATATTTAAAGAACTCCAGAGGCCGGGAATCAAATATGCATGAAGGTAAAAGTGAAAATTTATTTGGTCCATTTCTAGGTTAGTGATCTCACATCTGAAAAAATTGAAACAACTGGAAGTCTCTCAAAAGATCACCAAATAAGTCCTGGAATATTTTTAGGCCCAGCAAAGTATGCAAGTCATTTTGCTCTGTCTTTTGTGATTATAAGGTAGGCTCTTGTTTTTTTTAAAAAGTAGCTATATAACGCATATCCGAGCATATAAAGCATGCAAACTAGGGGTACAGTAAGGATGTCATGTCATCACCTCTGCTGTGCCCCACCTCACAGAAAACATGTGCATCTGTGTGCTCAGATCTTCCTGGCACACCACACACACTACCTCCTGCCCACATGTCCTGCACCTTCCTGTTCTCAGAACAGCTGCATTATCAGTGCACACTGAGTTGCCTCTGTCTTGCAGTGGTTAGTGGCAGTCCTACATCTGGCTGACAAGACCCCATGGCATCAGGTGGTTTCCAGTCCCACATCCCTGTGCATGAGCCCTTCTGACATTGCCAGATCCAAGGGCTGAAGTGTTTTAAATTATGGCTGTGTTGTCAGTTTTCCCTTCAGTTCCACTGGCAGCTTCTGTGCCAGCTTCCTGAGCCCTCACCAATAAAGCTACAGCCAACACTGTTAACTCTACCTTACTGGAGGGTAGAAAATAACTGGTAATTTTACTGTGCACTGACCTAATTCATTTTTTCTAAGATTTTGCTTATTTGTCAGAGAGAAGGGAGCAGAGAGAGAGAGAGAGGCAGGCAGAGGGAGAAGCAGGCTCCCCACTGCACAAGGAGCCTGATGTGGGACTCAATCCCAACACCCTGGGATCATGACCTGAACTGAAGGCAGATGTTTAACTGACTGAGCCACCCATAATTCATCTTGTTTGTATGTCCAAGAGCATTTCCTTTTCAATGAAACATCCGTCCCACTGTCCCATACCAATTTTTCTGAGACACTGTGGTCATTCTCTTACTAGTTTTAGATTTTTATACATTAAGGAAATTAACCATTCTGATAGAAGTGTTGCAAATTTTTCCTCATTTTGTTATTATTTTTTTACTATATGGTGTTTTCTTCAATGCACATTTTTACTATTTTTATGTATTTATATTTTTATACAACTTTATTACAATGACTTCCAGGTTTTGTGTCATAATTAGAAAGGCTTCTCCACTGAGATAGTTGTAAAAGTCAACAAAACAGTGTTGTAGTGGGGTTTTTTTTATTACCTTAAGAACTTCCAGTGCATGCTTATGAACACCCTCAGGCACAGCAACTCATTGTTTCAAGGTAGATTTGATTTTTAGAACCATTTCAGGGTCACTGGAAAGCAAATGTGATATTCAAACTGGGATAATACCATTTTTGGATAAAATCAAGTCTGGATATAAAGTACTGAGGCTCTTTCAGAAGTGTGCGGAATCCTAGCAGTGTCAGGAACAGTCTCCCCAGGGAGCCACACTGCACGTGCAGCATAGTAAGGTTGTTTTCATGACTTGTTTGGAGAGCATGAAGCATGAGGAATGACTGAAGCCCCTGGGACAGTCAGTTCATGCTCATGGAGGAAAAACCCCCTCCTCCTCTGCTGCCCACTCAGTCCTGTGTGCTCCATACCTCCCTCTGACACTAGTTATTCAGGGTCTACCCCAGGCGCAGCAGGGCCGTGACACCAACTGGGTGGCCTGACCCTGTCTACCTGCAGTTGGTGTAGACCACACAGGTACCCCCACCCCCACTTCAGGCTCTAGGCACAAATCCAGCTTGCCACCTGTGCTTCTGACCAGCTGGCTCTAAGTCCATGGTTTCCATGACCCCTTTCTCAGATTCCATAGTTGCTAAAGAGGCTCACAGAATTCAGAAGAAAAATTTACTTACTATTGTTGATTCACTACAGTGGATACAAATGAACAGTTCACTGGAAGAGACACAGGGCAGGTCATGGAGGCAGGAGTCTGGAGCTTCCATGTCCTCTTTGGGCATGACACCCTCCTAGCACCTATATGTGTTAATTAAACCAGAATTAGGGAGCCTGGCAGGCCCTGCCCCGCTGGAAGAGCATGCAACTAGTAATCTCAGGGTTGTAAATTCCAGCCCCCCATTGGGTGTAGGGGTTACTTAAAATCTTAGAACAAAAACCAGAAGCTCTCCAAACCCCTACTTGGGATTTTTATAGAGGTTTTATTATGTGGGCTTGATTAAATAATTGGCTGTTGGTGATAAGGCCAATCTCCAGCCCTTCTTTCCTCCCAGAAGTCAGGGATAGGAGAGGCTGAAAATTCCATCCTTCTTTTTGTTGTTGTTGTTGTTAAGATATATTTATTTATTTTAGAGAGAGAGTGTGTATGGCGTGAGGGAGGCAGACTCCCCACTGAGCATGGAGCTGGACACTGGGCTTGATCTCACAACCCATGAGATCGTGATCTGAGCTGAAACCAAGAGTTGGACACTCAGCTGACTGAGACACCCAGGCGCCCCTGAAAGTGCCAACCTTCTGATTACATGGTTTCTTCCCCTTGGCAACTGTCCCCCGGCACTTTGTTCCCCAGAGGCTCTCCATAAATCACCTCATTAACATAAATTCAGATATGGTTGAATGAGCTGTGTTGAATGGAACCTGGGACAAAAGACCCAAGTATTACAACAAAGATGCTCCCATTACTCTTAACGCTTAACCCCAAGGGTTTGGGGAGCTGTGAGCTAGGAGCAGGAATGAAGGCCAAATCTGTTTTCCTGTTACAAATCACGTGTGCAGTCCTGGAAAGAGAGGCTTTAGGGTGGATGGGACCCTGACGGCATCTTCATTACTATGAGGATTGTGAGATCCTGGCCTTGCCTGTGTTGCTGCAGAGGCCAGAGCTCAGACACGTGGGCACAAGTTACAGGGAACTGTTTTCAGATTTCTGTCTAACAAGGAAAGATGTCCTAAAAGACAGGGTCTTAGCCGTGTGCATCACTGCCCTGTCAGCACACAAGGGTGCTCAAAAAGGGATTCCTGCCCAGATAAGAGGTCGGAATCAGGCACCAGCAAGGCCTCTTCATACCCAAGATCTTTGGATTCGCCTAGAAAATGATCTTGAACATCATGACCAGGTAAGCGTACTTGCATGTAATGTCCCTGAATTTGAATTGAGATAATGACAGTGGCCTTTGTTGTGGAGTGCTTTACTGTGTGTCAGGTATGAGTGATTGCATCGTTGTGGCACCCATGAGCAGGTACTGATCAGGGGGCCCCAAGGAGCTCAAGGTTAGTGAGGAGTGAATGGCGCCACTCAGACCCAGATCTGGAGGCTTCCAAACCAGTGTGCCATATTGCATGCAAAGTCAAAGGTGTTAAAAGAGGAATTCTTCCTCCTCACATCAGGCCTTGCACAAAGCTGTTTATCAAAAGCAGGTCTCCCTGCTAAAGAATCAATTATCATGGTAATAATTTGTTTTGTAATATTTAGAAACATAGTTATACAGTCAAAAGAAATTAAAACTAACTGGGCCTAAGTGTCCCTTTATTGTTTTGACTCCTGATCCTACTTTTCTGTGTTATTGATTGGTGGATAAAGGTTTCTGCCTAAGAGCTTAAGTGCAGCTCTGTAAATCTGCATGTCGGTCTCCGGATTTACATAGTGCAGAGCAGACATCCCCCTATATGGCGTCCTGCCTTGAGAAGCTGCTCAAGGTCAGAAGAGCGCCAGAGTCACGTTTATGGTGTGGAACACATGGCAGTGGGATGGCTCCAAACAGCTTCCAAGGTGTGAGGTGCTGAAAAAAGTAGCCTCGTGGTTTCCCAGATTCATCTGGAGGTCAGCTAAGGATCAGGTGGTTTTGCAAATAAAAATGCCAAAGTTTAGAAGGCCACAGGGCTTGTCCTAAAGCAACAAGGAGAAGTGGGAATGTAAACCAGTGTTTTCAGCTTGCTGGGGATGAAGAGATTTTAAGGACTCTCCATACACTGGAACATTATTTGCCAGTAAAAGTGAGTGAAGCACTGACATCTGCTGCATCATGGATGAAACTTGAAAACATTAAGCTAGTCAGTGAAAGAAGCCAGACACAGAGATCTCATGTTACATGATTCTGTATACAATGTCCAGAACAGGCAACTCGATAGTACAGCAAGCAGATTGGTGGTTGCCTGGAGCTGGGGTGAGGGGGAGAGAATCGGAAGTAGCTGCTGAGTGGTCTGGATACAGGGTTTTGGGGAGGTGATAGGAAGGTTCTAAACGATTATCTTGATGGGTGTGCACATCTGCAGATATACTAAAGACCACTGGATCATGCACTTTAAATGGGTGACTGTGGTGTATAAATTATATCTTAATACAGCACTTTAAGAAATGAGGACTGAAAAAAAAAAAAAAGAAATGAGGACTGGAGGGGCAACTGGGTGGCTCAGTTAGTTGAGCATCCAACTCATAATTTTCAGGTCATGGTCTCAGGGTTGTGAGATCAAGCCCTGTATAGGGCTCCATGCTGGGTGTGTAATCCTGCTTGGGTTTCTCTCTTTCCCACTCTTTTGCTCTACCCTTCCACAGCCATCTCTCCCCTTCTCTAAAAAATAAATAAACAATAAAAATAAATTAAAAATGGGGATGGGAACTCCAAAAGGGCAAAAACATAAAACAGCAGGTTTCCCCTAAGTGGGTATAACTGACATGTAACATGATGTGAGTTTCTGGTGTGCAACATAATGGTGTCATATTTGTACACATTGCAAAATGATCACACTAAGTCTGGTTATGATCTGTCACCATACATAGCTAGAATTTTTTAAACATTTTTTTCTTGTGATGAGAACTTTTGAGATTTATTCTCAGTGACTTTCAAATAAACAATACAGTATTATTAACTATAGTCACCATGTTGTAAATGACATCCCCGGGATCTGATTATTTTGTAATTTTTTGACCATTCTCTTCCATTTTGCCCACCCCGTGCCCCCTGCCTCTGACAACCACATATCCGTTTTCTGTATCTGTGGGCTTGGGCTTCTTTTTTTGTTTGTTTCTGGTTTTTTTTTTGTTGTTGTTGTTTGTTTTTAGATTCTACATATAAGTGAGATCATACAGTATTTGTCTTTCTTTGTCTTACTTCTTTGTCTTACTTGTCTTTGTCTTACTTGGCATAATGCCCTCAAGGTCCATCCACATTGTCACAGTGACAAGAGTCCATGCTTTTATGGCTGAATAATATTCCATTAGAAGATACACACAGACACATACACCACACACACCACATCTTCTTTATCCATTCATCCATTGATGAACACTTAGTTCGTTGCCATCTCTTGTCTATTGTAAATAATGCAGTGAATATGGGGGTGTATATATCTTTTTGAGTTAATGTCGCTGTTTTATTCAGTAAATAAAGTAGAACTGCTGGATCATCTGGTAGTTTTATTTTTAACTTTTTAAGGAACCTCCACACTGTTTTCCACACTGGCTGCACCAGTTTGTATTCCTACCAACAGTGCACAAGGGTTCTTTTTTCTCCACATTCTCTCCTAAACTCACTATTTCTTCTCTTTTTGATAATAGCCATTCTGACAGGTGTGAGGTGATATCTCATTGTGGTGTTTTTTTTTTTTAAGATTTTATTTATTTGACAGAGAGAGAGATCACAAGCAGAGAGAGAGAGAGAGAGAGAGAGGAGGAGGAAGCAGGCTCCCTTTCTAGCAGAGAGCCCGATGTGGGACTCGATCCCAGAACCCTGAGATCAGGACCTGAGCTGAAGGCAGAGGCTTAACCCACTGAGCCACCCAGGCCGCCCCCTCATTGTGGTTTTGATTTGCATTTTCCTGATGATGAGTGATGTTGAGCACCTTTTAATGTGTCTGTTGGCCATCTGGATGCCTTTGGGAAAATGTCAATTCAGATCCTCTACGCATCTTTTAATTGGATTATTTCTTTTTTGCTATTGAGTTGTAGGATTTCTTTATATATTTTGGATATTAACCCCTTATCAGATATGATTCACAAATACTTTCTCTCATTCAGTAGGTGGCCTTTTTGTGTTGTTGATGATTCCCTTTGCTGTGCAAAAGCTTTTGGAAAACCTGTACACAGAAAATTATAAGACATTGGTGAAAGAAATCGAAGAAAACACAAATAAATGGAAAGGTATTCCATGTTTATGGGTCAAAATAATTAATATTGTTAAAATGTCCATACATCCAAATCAATGTACAGATTCAATGCAATACCTATCAAAATTCCTCACAGAAAAAATCCTCATTAGTATGGAAACACGAAAGATCCCAAAAAATCAAAGTAATCTTGGGAAAGAAGAACAAAGTTAAAGTACAAAGCCCTGATTTCAAACTACTACAAAGCTGTAATAATCAAAACAGTGTGGTGATGTGGTTTGAAGTGGTGGGGTTCAGAGCGAACGGCCAAAAAAAAATTCTTGAGACACCTTCAGTGCTAAAAGGTGGTTTTATTAAGGCACAAGAACAGGACCCCTGGGCAGGAGGGACTGCTCTGGGGTCACGAGGAGTGGCTGATTATATACTTTCAAGCTGAGAGGAGGTTAGGAATATCATAAGCCTCCAAGGTATTTTGGAAACAAGGTTTCCAGGATCCTGAGGGGGCTAGTTATTGTTAGGAAAAAGTCATTTATTATTGTTTAGTAAACCCTCAGTCTTGAGACCCTTCAGATGGTATTGGTGGGCCATATGCTTGGAGAGGATGGTTGCTAACATGTATCTTGGGGGGGAGGGTAGAGATAAAGGAGGTTTCCAAAGGAATGTATATGTTAAAGTAGACTTATAGGATCCTGGGTAGGGGGGAGGGAGTCAAGCTAAGATTGCTTTTTCCTTTAACATGAACATCAAAGCAGCTGAGCTCCCAGAGGAAGGTCACTCTACCTGTTTCAAGGATTTGTCAATGGGCTGTGAGTAGGAAGGAAATTTAATTCATTCTTTTGCCTCTGTTTCACACATGATATGGTACTGACACAAAAACAGGCACAAAGATCAATGGAACAGGATAGAGAGCCCAGAAATAAACCCACAATTATATGGTCAATTAATCTATGACAAAGGAAACAAGAGTATACAGTGGAGAAAGGACAGTCTCTTCAATAAATGCTATTGGGGTAACTGGACAGCCACACGCAAAAGAATGAAAGTAGATCATTTTCTTTCACCATACACAAAAATTAACTCAAAAGACCCGAGACCATAAAACTCCCAGGAGAAAACTAGGTGGTCAGCTCCTTGGCATCAGCCTTAGCCAATGATCTTATGGACCTGATTCCAAAAACAAAGGCAACAAAAGCAAAGTAAACAAGTGGGGGCTACAAACTCAAAGCCGTTTGCAGAACAAAGGGAATCAAAATGGAAAGGCAACCCTGAGACTTTTTCCAGTCTCATGGACACCCCTTGAACCTGTGAGCGAGAAAATCCCATCCCTGGGGAGGGTTCAGGTCTGCTCCTTCCTGTTGAACCCCTGGGTCCTGTAAGTTCTGAGCTCCTGGGGAGGGGCTCTCTATTGCCTACTGAATAATGAACGGTTGAAAGAAAACAGGAGAATTGGAAACCCCTGAGAATAGGGACACAGACCTTCCCTTCCCAGATTTCCTAGTGGAGCTAATAATCCTCTTGTTTACTCAGTGGGAGTGCCTGGCCAGGACTCCACCCAAGCCAAACAGTGAGGTTAAACTGTCAGGAAGGCAAATAGGTTTTCTTTCAAGAAGGCTTCCTTCACTTCCCTCTTGCATGGAGCCTTCACAGTTGGCTCAGAGCTTCATCTGGAATTCCTCCGCAGAAAATGAATCTTAGAAGGAATTTGGTACTGCTTCCTACAGGCCTGGATTTGCGAAAGGCTGCCTGTGTTTGGAACTGAAGATTGTTTTAGCTTTTACTTCTAGTGAATTTTTTTAAGACTATTTTTGCTGAGGTATTTTCATATAGTAGGGTATACAGATCTTAACTATACAGTTCAAATGGTTTTGGCAAATACACGAGGCACATACCCCTATTCTGTTGGCCCAGAAAGTCCCGAGACAGTCCCCTCACCCTTGGCCCCTGGTAACTACAGTTCTGATTTCCATCACAGCACCATACTTTGGCCAGTTCTGGAATTTCATATGAATGGAATCCTACGGTATGTGCTCTTTTGTATGTCTGGCTTTCGGCTCAGCATGTGTATGGGTGAGTGTGGGTGAGGTATCAACATGCGGGTCAGCAGTTTATTCATTTTTATTGTTGAGTAGGAGTCCATTATTTCCATATGCTCCACCTGTTTCCTCCTCTTCCTGTTGACAGTCACCTGTGCTGTTTCCCGTTTAGGGCTTTAATAAGACTTCTGTGAACATTTTGGCACAAGTTGGTTTGTGGACATGTTTTTATTTCTTTTGAATGAATACAAGCATACTTCCTTTTATTGTGCAAAGCAAACTTTATTGCACTTCACAGGTAATATTTTTTGTTTTTGTTTTGTTTTTTACAAATTGAAGGGTTGTGACAACCCTGCATTGAGCAAATCTGTTGGTCCCATTTTTCCAACAGCATTTGCTCACTGTGTGTCTCTATATCACATTTTGGTAATTCTTGAAATAATTCAGACTTTTTTCATTATTATCAAATTTGTTAGGGTGCTCTGTGATCAGTGATTCTGAGTCACTGACAGCTCCAATAATGGCTCTGATTTTTTTATTTTTAGACATAATAATAGACTAGTGTAAGCATGACTTTTTTATTTAAGATTTTATTTATTTATTGGACAGAGAGAGAGACAGTAAGAGAGGAAACACAAACAGGAGGAGTGAGAGGGAGAAGCAGGCTTCCTGCTGAGCAGGGAGCCTGGTGCAGGGCTTGATCCCAGGACTTTGGGATCATGATGTGAGCTGAAGGCAGATGCTTAATGACTGAGCCGCCCCAGATCCCTAAGCATAACTTTTTTTTTTTTTTTTTTTTTTAAGATTTATTTATTTGAGGGAGGGAGCATCCATAAGCGGGAAGGGCAGAGGGAGAAGGAGAATCTCAAGCAGACTCGGCAATGAGCCCAGAGCCCAATGCGGGGCTCAATCTCAACTGTGAGATCATGACCTGAGCGGAAACCAAGAGTTGGACGCTTAACTGATTGCACCGCCCAGGCGCCCCTGTGAGCATAACTTTTTTTTTTTTTTTAAGATTTCATTTGTTTATTTGAGAGAGAGCACAAGCAGGAGGAGGGGCAGAGGGAGAAGCAGACTCCCCACTGTACAGGGAGCCCCATGTGGGCCTCAGTCCCAGGATAGCCCCCAGGATCATGATCTGAGCTGAAGGCAGATGCTTAACCAACTGATGGAGCCACGTAGGTGTCCAAGCATAACTTTTATATGCATTTTATTTGCACTGGGAAACCAAACAATTCATTTGACTTATCTTATTGCAGTATTTGCTTTATTATGGTCTGGAACCAAACCTACAGTATCTTTGAGGTATGCCTGAACCTACAAGTGGAATGGTTGGGTCATATGGTAAGTGTATGTTTAACTGTAAGAACCTGCCAAACCATTTTCCAATGTGAATTACCATTTACACTCCCACTAGCAGTGCTTCACATCCTCACCCACAGTCAGTACTTTCACCAGTCATTTTAATGCTAACCATTCTAGCAGGTGAGTTCTGGTACCCCGCTGTGGTTTGACCATTCATTTCCTTGATGTGATATGATGAATTTTAAAGAAGCCTCAAAGGTGCCTGGTTGGCTCAGTTGGTTAAGCAACTGCCTTCAGCTCAGGTCATGATCCCGGAGTCCCGGGATCAGGTGCCTCAGCCTCCCAGCTCCATGGGGAGTCTGCTCCCCTCTCATGCTCACTCACTCTCTCTCTCTCTCTCTCAAGTAAATAAATAAAATCTTAAAAAAAAAAATAAAGAAGGTTCAAGAGTCCTGCTGGGGCCAGCTGCCTCTTCCACCCCCCAATCCACCTTGGCTGCCATGCTGCACGCAGATCCACTGGGAACTACTTTATTCAGTGTCCACTTGTGGAGCCCACACGTGTGAGGCAGTGCTGGGGACACACTTCAGGTTGGGGGCAGCAACCTCTTTCTGTTAAGCGCAGATAGTAAATACTTGAGGCTCTGCAGCCATGTGGCCTCTGTCCCGTTTGCTCAGCTCTGCTGTGGAAGTGTGAAAGCCATTCTTAGACAGAATGTGAAAGAATGGCTGCAGCTGTGTTCCATCCAAACTTGATTTACAGATGCTGAAATTTGAATTTCATGTCATGTCCATATATCGAGAATTAGAATTCTTTTGATTTTTTGGTCATTTTTGTCATTTAAAAACATAAAAGGTATTCCTAGCTTGAGGGCCATGTAAGGGCTGAGGACCCGCCCTAGGTTAAGCAGAAGTGGCCGGTTCAGGTGCAGCCCTAAGCCAGGCAGGAGCTTCACCGAGGGCCCAGTACCCATCAGGGAGAGTGGCGACATCCGACTCCTCCAGGAAGGGGCTCCATGAGATCAAGGGGCTGGGTGCCTCCCACTCAGGGAAGGGCTGAAAGAGGCAGTGGTACAAGAACCAGAAGGGGAAGGTTCCTCACAGGCCCTCACAGCAACACAGGCAGCCCTGTGCTCCATAGTTCTGGGGCTCCTCCCACCCTCACCTCGGTTCTGACACTCCCACTCCTGCCTGATTCCTTTGGAATCAGATACGTCAGAATGCCCACCCACTGCAGTCAGGTGCCCCCCAGCCCCTTCCTGCACATCAGATCCCCCTCTGGGCCAGCCCCACGCCTGCCCAGAGCCCTGCCAGGGAGTGGCTGAGACTGGCTTAGGAATCTTGCCCAGTTGGGGTTGCGGTTTATAAGAGCAGTGTTGGGCTCAACCTTCCCATGAAGGAGTGTTCAATTCTGCAGCCTGTGTAGGACAGTTCTGGGGAGTGTTTGAGAGGAAAGGGAACACATTAGGAAACTACAACAGGAATCCCAGCAGGAGGACTTAAAGAGCAACCGAGGATGGGTGAAAGGAGGCTAGACCCGCAGAGAACAAAGTGGCTAGAGGCCCCAGATTTCTTGGAGGACCAGTTCCTGAGACAGCCCTTGGGAGCTTGGGGGAGAAGATGCCCATGGCCTTTTGTGGTGTTGGCACCTGATCTAGAAGTAGGCAGAAAGTCATTGGCCTAAAAAAGGATCTGGAGCCCCATTGGTCCATTGGTTGTGGAGGGAGGAAACAGGATAAGCTGGGGAGGAAGATGGTGGAAGGCCAGGGGCTGCACGTATGAACCCCCAGGCCCTGCCCCCAGTCTGTGGTGTTCACCATACCCACAGATGCTCTCCACATGGGACTGGCTCCTAGTGTGCACAAGGTGAACTTTTGCACCTATTCACGCCATACTGCAATAGTTTTCCCAGACCCCACAGACTCACGTCATCCCCAGAGGTATCCACCCCTCAAACTCAATCACCAATCTTAAGGCTGATGTCCTAGAGAATTGTCTGTCCTAGAACATCACGTAAATGGAATCTTACTGGATGTGCTCTAGTGCCAGTGCTCTCACCCAGCATTATTCGCCCCCTGTTCCTGGCTGGAGCTGATCATTCTCGCCACTATAGACTGTTCAGCTGTAGGAATATGCTGCAATGTATTTATCCAGTGTTAATGGATATTTACATGGTTTCCAGTTTGAACTGTTTTGATTAGGGCTGTTACATTTTTGTGCATGCCTTTGGGTCGGCATATGTATTCATTTTTTTTTTAAGATTTTATTTGTTTATTTGACAGAGAGATACAGAGTACAAGTAGGCAGAGAGGCAGGCAGATGGAGAGGGAGAAGCAGGCTCCCTGCCAAGCAGGGAGCCCAATGCAGGGCTTGATCTCAGGACCGTGGGATCATGACCTGAGCCAAAGGCAGCTGTTCAACCCAACCGAGCCACCCAGGCACCCCATTTCTGTTGGGTATTTTCTTTGGACTAAAATAGCTTGTTCCAAGGCAGGTGTTTGTTTAACTTTTAGGAAAACTACCAGGACACTTAGCAGGCTCAGTCGGAAGAGCACTGTGACTCTCGATCTTGGGGTTATGAGTTCGAGCCCCATGTTGGGTGTAGAGATTACATAAATAAATAAACTTAAAAAAAAGGAATACTACCAGTTTTTCAATGTATCAACCTGTAAGTGTTCTTACTGATACAGAAACTACGAGGCCAAGATGAGATCAGGGTCAGTGGGAGCAGGGCCGAGCCAGGGACTCGGCCTTGTGGAACACCAGCAGTGATGTTAATGGGTGTGGACCTGAGTTGCTGGTAAGAGTAAGCAAGGGGTCGGTCCTCAAGCCCAGGGTCTGCAGGCAGGAACTAGGTAACCCTGGCTTTGGGTAGGAGGAGGAGCAAGAGGAGAGGGGTGCTGAGACATTGTCATGGCATGGAGGGAAGAACAGATACCAGCAGGAGTGTGGACCACAGGTCCAGACCTCATCCTCAGCTCTGCACATTGAAAAATTCAGCTATTTCATTCATCCAGGGGTCAGGAGATGGCAGGAAATCATCATATAGCAAGTTGTAGGAGATGCCAATTAAGAAACAATTTGATGGGCATGCCTGGGTGGCTCAGTCAGTTAGGTGTCTGACTCTTGATTTTAGCTTAGGTCTTGATCTCAGGATCATGAGTTCAAACCCTGTGTTGGAAGAAAAAAAAAAGAAAAAGAAAGAAAACAATTTGATGTATTTATGGTTTGGCATAGACCCATCCCCCAAAAGGCACTGGTTGTCCCTAACAGCCCTAGGTAAGCTCACTCAGAGTCACAGCACAGTCTGGAAATTCCAAGTCAGCAGAGATAGGTAGATGTAATGGAGGGACACTTCCATCCAGCCCAGCCACCTTGAGGAATTGCTCTTCCTCCCTCCCTGCTGAGGACAGTGGCAGGGAGTGTGGGAAATCATGATTCTTCAAAACCCCTTTCTACTAATTTCTATAATTAAAAACTCTGAGCTGTGATTATCCCGTAAGGCCTCAACTCCTAAGGTGTGCTCCCAGAACATGGGGGCTTGTTTGAAATGCAGACTGCAGCCACACCCCATACCTGCTGAATCAGAACCTGCCCCCCCCCTTTTTTAAGTGAGCTCCATGCCAAGCATGGAGCCCCGTGCAAGGCTTGAACTTACAACCCTGAGATCAAGACCTGAGCTGGTATCAAGAATCAGATGCTTAACTGACTGAACCACCCAGGTGCCCCCAGCACCTGCCTTCTGACACTCTTGTGTACCTCCCAGGAAGCAGGGGCCAGGGGCCTGCTATAACTGTTACTCAGGTGAAGTGGGCCTCCTGGGGGCATGCCTCCACCTGACAATGAGTCCACCGGAGTCAAGGAGGCTTAAGGAATGAATAATGGAGCCCTTTACCTTGTCCTCTTATGGAGTTTTTACACAGCTCCTCCCGCAGAAAGCATCCTAAAATTCCCCTTGGGCTGGACCCCGGTCTCCTTCCAGCCCCTTCTTTGTGTCTTCTGTGGGTGTGGAGCAGATGCACAGCCTGAGCTGTGCACAGCAGGTGTTAGGAGTGCCAGAGACTTTGGGAAGCTCCTGTGCCGGGGGAGCAGGTGCCACAGACCAGGGGCCTCCTCATGCAGCCTGAGGAGCACAGGCCCGGCTCAGCCCCACCTTGAGTCCAACTCCTCCCCACCCTCCCCCTGGGCTGTGCATGGATTCACAAAGACACTTGTTTTCCAGGGTGACTTCCACAGGTAGCTGTTATCCCTCATTTTACATTAATTCAGGCTGTGCTGAGCCAGACTTCCTCACTGTGAGCTTAAATATTCTCTGCAGAGACAGGCAGTGCAAAAACCAGGACTGCCTGTGTACTAGAACCTTCCTTTCCTTTGCGTTCCCAGGAGGTCTGTGCTAAGGGACAGGAGTGATACTGAGGACCCTGAACTTCTAAGGGCTGATTTCTTCCTAGGGGTCTGACCTTGAATGAGCAGAAGTTGTGGGGTGCAGGTGTGCATGTCAGACTCTCCTCACGCCTGGCCCTTCTACCCTGTCCCCATGGGTGAACTGCTGTCCCCCAGCTTACTCTGGTATAGCAGGAAGCCCATCCAGTATTCAATTCCAGGCTAATCTTAAAACTGCAAGGGCTTGTCCAGTTCAAGCCTATCAACGTTGGGGAATATTTCTGGCTTGGAGGACACCAGGGCAATGGCCCTGGAGTGTAACTAGCTTCCTGTCATTAGCATGTTCACCACCCTGTCCCTTGCCAGCCCCTGTCTGTGCCACCTTTCCAGGGGAGAGGGTCTTCTGGGTAAGGGGGACCTCCTAAACTGACTCTTGCTGGCTTTAGACCCTACCTCACAATCACTTAAGAAGTAGCAGACCTTAGGACCAGAAAGCTACATGCAAAAGAATGAAATTCTTTTTTCATACCACACACAAAACTAAATTTAAAATGGATTTAAAAAAATAATAATAAAATGGATTAAAGACCCTGGCACCTGGGTGGCTCAGTCAGTTGAACATTCTTTTTTTTTTTTTTTTTTTTAAAGATTTTATTTATTTATCTGAGAGAGACCGAGAGAACACAAGTATGGGGAGCTGCAGAGACAGAAGGATAAGTAGACTCCCCACTGAGCAAGGAGCCTGAAGGGGGCTTGATCCCAGCACCCTGAGATCATGACCTGAACCAAAGTCAGATGCTTAACTGACTGAGCCACCCAGGTGCCCCATAGATTTCTTTTTGACATCAATGTGTTACAATACATAATGTCATTATGAGTATCTGTTACATACCCCAGTGAAGGGAGATCCCCAATTCCACAATATCATTCTAGCTGATGGTCTTATTTCTACTGAGGTTTACAATTATGGACCTCTCAAAAATAATGCATTTATTGTTTGTCTCCCGTTTCCTGAAAGGCCAGGTCTGTGGCTCATTTGCAATACTTAATTGACCCTCACAGATTGGCCAGGGTGTTGCTGGGGTCCCAGGCAGTCTCCCTCTCTCTCTTTTTTTAAATTAAATTTTATTTTTTCAGTGTTCCAAGATTCATTGTTTATGCAACACATCCAGTGCTCCATGCAATATGTGCTCTCCTTAATACCCACCACCGGGCTCTCCCAATCCCTCACCCTCCTCCCCTACAAAACCCTCAGTTTGTTTCTCAGAGTGCCAGGCAGTCTTTACCCTTAGCTTGTATAGTCCCAACAAGGCTGACAGAGTTTCCAAGTCACTCACGTAACCAACATTTAGTGGACCTTTGTGATCAATGAAACACTCAAGAAGTTGAAGCAGACCACAAGGGTCTGTTTTCCACACCCAATTTCTTCTAACTCCAGCAGCATTTCATTCCACACACAAGACATCTTTTGTCTGTTTTCAAGGCAGAGAACTAGCTATAGACAGTCTGAAATACCTGTTTTAAAGAATTTTAAAGGTAATCTATCTTCCGCAATACAAAACAGCTCACTACAAAAGTAATTGAACCCAGGGGTGCCTGGGTGGCTCAGCTGGTTAAACATCTGCATTCGACTCAGGTCATGATCAATCGATCAGGTCCTGGGATTGAGCCCTGCATTGGGCTCCTTGCTCGGTAGGGAGCCTGCTTTTCTCCCTGCCTGCCGTTCCCCCTGCTTGTGCTTGCTCTCCCTCTCTCTCTCACTTGTTTTTCTATGTCAAATAAATAAAATGTTTTTCTCGAAAAGTAACTGAACCTAGATCAATATCCATCACTTCTTAGTAAATGAATATTTAAAATGTTCTCCTAAAAATAGAGAACTGGACGTTACAAGGTGGCCTGACTGGCCTCACAATCCTCTCCCATTAGGAGAGGAGTTGCTCTGGCCCAGTCATAGCTGAGACCAGACTGCCAAAAAAACAGTCCTTTCCTTGGAGGGGCAAAGCTGAGCCCACTTTCTTTCCATTTTATCTGTTCAGAAGCCCTACAGCTCTGTAGGAAGATCCGGATTCTTCATCAAGCCTGACCTGGCTCCCCACCTCCAGTCTGAATGTACCCCTTGGTTGTCTGGGGGAGGAATAAATCTTTTCTGCTACCTATCTCAAGTTCTCCATGTGGGGCCCTATAAATTTGGCTGGCCTAAGACAGATTAACAAGAGAAGAACAAACATAAGCTTATTAGCATGTGCATCACACAAACACCCAAGAGTACCCAGAGACGAGCAACTCTTAGTGGTGGTTAGAATTTGAGTTTAAATATCATTCTAGACTAAAACAACAGAGAGGGTTTAGGGGGTCCTAGCTAGGAAGGCAAGTTATGGGAAGGTGACCAGAAATATGGTAAATGAAAGTTGTTTAGTAATGTTTTATAGTCACACCTGTTAGGAGCGGAAAGATTTCTAGGAATGGAAGTGCCCTTTTAAATGTAAATTTCCTCTACAAAGGGAAAATTTGCACCCTATTTTTAGAGTTTTCTTGCTTTTGCTGTTTTCTCAGAAGCCTTTAGCTCAAAACAGTCTATGGACCAAAGAGGCATTTTGGGGCTGACATATTCTGGTACCCCTCAGCTGCCGTCTTTGCTCCACCTGCACTGGACTTGCTGTTCTGTGAACTGCCAAGTGGGTGCCCACTTCAGGACCTCTGTAGTTCCTTCTCCCCCAGATTCTTTACTCATTAATATTTTTTTTGTCTCAATTCAGATATCATCTCCTGGCTGCTTAATGTGCTTTTCTTCATAACACTTAAAACTATCTAAAAATTACTTATCTGAAAATGGCTGAGATGACCATGGGGTTCATTATCCATTCCAGTTATATTAGTGACCACCTGGAAAAATGCCAGCCTGCCTGCAATTTATTGCAGCCAGGCTGCAATTAATTCCACATTTATTGTCCTCCAAGAAGTATGCATATAGGAGAGAGTCCAGGTAAGAAGATTACTTTAAGTATCACACCAAGAAAACTCCTGCATCTACTTTCATGGCATCTTCTGCAGGCAAATTTGACCTCCATGTAAGTGGGGAATCTTTGCAGCCCATCAGCGTGAGACCACCAAGTGCAAACCTGCAGTGGCACAAAACCGGGCTACTGATCCACCGCAGTGAAGTAACTACAGGCAGTGGGACGTGGGCATCCAGGGAACAAAGGAAAAGAAAGGCAGAGGTCAGGGTGAAACTCCCATGAAGCAGAAGCTCAGAGCAGAGCAGAGCTGTATGCAAGGCGCCAGGTGCAGTTCCCTTGGGAAACCACTGCCACCCCCCGTGTTAAGCAGATGTGGGAGTCTGTGTCCAGATACCCCTTATCTGGGGCTCCCACGTGGGTGGGATGGAGGAGCCTGCATCACATCACCCAGATCCTTGGCCAGAGTGAAGTGTTTCCTTCTTCCTGAAATAATCTGAAGGGCAAAGTGAGGGCCAGTGATTTAGGGAATCCGGTTTCTCAGTGAGTAAGCAGCGGTTGTTCCTCAGAGGGGTTGTTGTGACATTTCAGGGCGGCAGTGCCCCTGGGGAATGCTGTCTCCTGTTCCCAAGCCTTGTGTGTCAGCCCAGGCTGAGGGTCGCAGGCAGGCTGGCATTTATCAGTATGAGCATTTTTACGTTAGTAGCTGTCGTTTTCAGAACCACTCCGCCTCCAGTTCGGGAGACTGAGCCCACCAGGCGTTGGTGGGTGCGTTTTTAACATGCACCGGTTTCCCTTCCCATTTCCCAGGCCTCGGCATCACCCCAGAACCCAGGGCGCTCCCAGCTGGGGCAGCGCGGAACCCTGGCCGGGCGAGGGACGCCGGCCCCCAAATCCCGAAAGCCGCGAAAAACAGAGTATTCCATCCCCACGTGGCACTGGGGGCAGGCAGGGCGGGATCGACGCTCTTTCCGAGTCCTCCGGCTCCTCCAGTCTCCCCGCCTCCGGCCGGGCTTGGACATCTTGGGTCAGACCCGGCTCTTGGTTGACGTGGGTAAATCACTTCACCTTCCCCATCTGTGAAACAGCACGCCCCTGCCACCGTCAGAGGTCTAAAGCCTGGACCCGGGACCCTGCGATGCCTCTCTGGAGGCCCCGCCCCTTGAACCGCCCCCCGTCTCCTGAGGCCCCGCCTCACTAGCGTCCCGCCCCTATGTAGCCCCGCCCCTCCTCGCCTCTCGGCCCCGCCCCGGCACACCGCGCAGGCGCGGCCCATGCCAGCCGCCTAGCCGCAGTGCCCGGCTCCAGAGCCGCTGCAGCATCCTCGGTGTCTGCGTGTTCTCCCTGCTCTGCATCTCGTCTACCTCCTCCTTGGCCGGCGCGATGGCGAAGCCGCTGACGGACAGCGAGAAGCGGAAGCAGATCAGTGTGCGAGGCATCGCGGGGCTGGGCGACGTGGCCGAGGTGCGAAAGAGCTTCAATCGGCACCTGCACTTCACGCTGGTCAAGGACCGCAACGTGGCCACGCCGCGCGACTACTTCTTCGCGCTGGCGCACACGGTGCGGGACCACCTGGTGGGCCGCTGGATCCGCACGCAGCAGCACTACTACGAGCGCGACCCCAAGGTGAGGCCAGGGTCGCCTGTCCGGGGTCACTCCGCCCGTCTTGCCGCGGCCGCTGCCCCACCCCGGGAAAGGGCAGCCCTTCTGCCGGCTCTCGCAAGCCGGGGGCCCCCTGTGACGAGAGAGCAGAGTGACGCGCCTCTCCCTGAAAGACGCACGTAGGGCCCGTGCTTCCGGGGTGTCTTTAAGTTGAGCACGGCCACCCCCCTCCGTCTCCGCAGGCCGTCGGTGGTCCACGCACCGGGCTGTCTGCTCGGAGAATAGCCTCCGCGGGGGCATGTCTCTCCCACCGCTTTTCCCCGGTCAGCCAGCTTTGCACAGGCCTGGTCCGGGACTTCCCGCACTGCCACCCCGGGCGCAGAGCGGATTCGGGGGGTCAGGAGGTCGTCTATGTAGGCAGATAAGGGTGTTGTCTACCCTGGGGTCCCCCGGGTACCTGGCCTCGGCATCCTCTGCTTGGGCCCGAGCCCACAGACCCTTAGCACGAAGAGCTCGGTCTTGCAGGGGTCCGCTGCTCCCCGCGACTGCGGAGCCCGAGAGTCCTGGCGGAATTTTCCAGTCTGTTTCTAGCCGGGAGCTTCCGCGACGGCTGCCCAGTCCGTGCTTCCTCCTCCGCTGTCCCCGCCCCCCACCTTTTGTTTTTCTGCAGCAGAGTGTGAGAGAAGAGAATACTGGAGCCAGGCCTGGGCAATTTTGTGTCAGAGGTGGGTGAGCTCAGTCGTCTGCGGGGAATTGTGGGGCTTTTTTTGGCTAGGCGGTGACCGGAGGAAAATCGTTGAGGACGCCTGCTAGAGCAGCAGGGGGTAAGGAGCTCAGAGAAGGAGCCCTCCAAGAAAGCTCTGTCGTTAGGGGTTTCTGCACCTTCCTTGAAGAACGTTGTTGGGTTAAAGTTCACGGAGATTAAGTAATTAATCGCGGAGATTAATTAATTGTTACTTCTTGTATTTTGCAGAAATTTATGCTTATGGTAGAAAAAGATGAAATATACCAAAGAAAAGTCACTGATGTGACTCCATTACTCTTAACCATATTAAAATAAAGGTGTATGGACTTTCAGATCCCTTTCTATTAAATATACATACATTTTTAAAAGTATATTGCATATACAGTTTTGTGGTTTTTCTGTTGACATTTGTAGCTTTTTCAATAGCTTTCCAAGTTAGTAAATATGCTTCTTGAATACCATTGGTAGTTTGATGGGCCTATCATAGTCTTGGTCACCCATCTGCTACCAGTTTGGGGTTTTTCTTCTTGCTCTTGACTGTAGAGAATATTGTCCTTTCTATGATTCTGAGGTAGAGCGACTGATGAGGAAAGGACACACTTGCAGGCCTGAAGCCAGTTTGCAAATACCCGATTTGCAGTATACACATAGGCAGTGCGTAGCTTTGTTGATAGTATTTTAGAGTATTTTCATGAGGAATTAAGAAATGTTTAATAAGTGGTAAGACTGAGATTGACTGCTTTTCCAAACTTACTCTGGGGCACTCTTTTTTTCTAAAATAGAGATGGTAAGAAGGACAGATTTGTTAGAATACCAAATGGGCTGCTTCACATTTAGCATGCAAGACAGCATAGAAAGAAGTGGCACCAAATGGGCAAAGTGGGTTTTTACAACAGGGCTTAGGATGACTTTGCCAGGGACACTAGCCAAGAGGCAATGGCTGCCCCAGAACTCCCTGAGGATGTCAGAGCTCTGGTTTGCAACATCATTTTTGCTTTCAGTGTAGCAGTTGACAGGGGTACAGCTTTGCTTGCACATTCAAGGACATTTCCCTGGACCTGGGCCAGGACACACCCCAAAACCTTGCGTTCCGTTAAAGTGTTTATGTATAATTAGATCCTGAAAAGGACAGTGAGGCTCAGGGATTACGGAAATGACCTTTAATGAACAGAATTAATTCCTCTAACAAAACGGCTTTCCCAGTCCTCCTGCCTCTGTGAGAGGTCTGAGTTTTGATTGCCGTGGTGGATACAGATGGAAAGTTTTGTCTTTTAAAGAAACCACACAGCCCCTAAGTGGAAGGTTGTTTGTCTGTTCTGGATAGCAAGGCCATTTAAAACGGAAAATTGGAAGTTAAGTGCTTCCGTCTGGCTAATTCACGTTGAAAAACAAGCTCCTCCTCTCCTTTTTCTGCAGAAGTTACATGTTTGCTTCTAATGGACCAGATATAAGCTCCACAAAGGTCAGAGCCTGATGGGAGGTAGGCTCTCAGTAAAAATCCTACAGAGCTGCACCCAGCCTGGGAATGACCTCGGGGTCTTGTACCACTGCACTTCTGACTGGGGTAGCCGAATGATCTGTCTTTAGTAATTTAAGTGCTTATACTTAATTTTTTGTCTTCCAGACAGTTATGCAAGTTCTTATGATTATTGGAGGAAAAATTGGAAAACAGATAAGCCGAAAGGGAAACATTAATTTTAATCTCTCTGAACACATAGTAATAACATGGTAAATGCTATAAACATTTTGTGTCCTACATCTTTTTTTCTACACTGGTAGCAACACCTTTTTTATTATACAAAATAGTATAATGCTGTACCTATTATTTTGGAACCCTTTTAGCCTTCTATTTTTGGCAATAGCAGAAACAAATGGAACTTGTGCTCAGAGAAAGATTTTTCAGGCAACTGGCCTGGTGAACCAGGTCAAAAAATCTGGCTAAAATTGAGAGGTGGGCACTTGATGGGAGGCAATACTTCGTTCTGAAGTTGATTCAAAGATTCTCTGAGGTAATGACAAGGTCAGGAGTCTGGGATGAAACTCCAGAGCTGGAACTCCACTCTGAATTCAGGAATAGAAGAGAGCTGGGTTGGGAGGGATGGCTTACATGATCCCAAACTCCTTTTAGTCCTGGCTTCACCATTCCATCTGTGAGACCTTGGACTTGGCTGGATTTCTTAATCTTGCTTGGCCTCAGATTTTTCATCTTTAAAATGGGGGAAGGATTAAATGAGGTAATCCACTTCTGAGGTCCCTGCCATGCTAAAAAGTTGTGGGGCTTGTGTTTGCTTATAAAATCTTTCCATTTTATATTGACATTCCATCTCTATCCAAAAAGAACCAGAGAATGCTTAAGCAAGGCATGACATAAAGGTTCAAAGTAATAGAAGACCTCAAAGAGAAGGTTGGGGCCAGAGAGTAACAGTAGGGAAACAGGTTGCGTTCAAAGTACAGATACAAGTTCTGGCAACCAAAGCAGATGGCAGTTCATGTCCACTTACAGGAGTCATGGGATCTCTGTGATAATTGCTAGAGTAAGCAAGTGTGAGATATCTTCTGTGGGATTTTAAAGTAGGTAGTGTAGAATGCGGACAGCTGGCCTACTGTATCCCCGCAGTGGGTGGAAGAGCCTGTTCACTAATGGCTCTTTCCCATAATTATGCTCACAGCATAGCCGTGATAGTAGATTAAGTAAAGACTGCTCCACCATGGGCCCAGACTGCAGTCTTAAATATTTCTAATAGGATAACCATAATGAATATGATTACTCTTATGGTTTGGCTGGACGCAGGAGTTAAAGGAATATGATCTAGAGCAGTGTTTCTGCATTCTTGGCTGCCCACCGCCTCCACTTACAAGATTTCCTTTTATTGATGGGACCAGCCACTGGGGTCTTTTTAACACACCCAGTTTTGATATGTTTCCACTTGTCTTGTGAAGTTGACCTTGTATCCCATGGGCAAGCTTCCCTGACACCAGATAGCTCAGTTATTTTCTCTCAAGCTAGAAGCTTGAGGATAGGCAGATGTTTTGTGTTGCTGATTAACCTGACAGCTCGCCAAGTGGAAGATAGGGTTAAGCGTCATTTTATGAGATTAAGAAGCCTCTCAGAGTATGTGCTATGATTTTTCAAAGAAGACAGTCTGGCTCTGCTCTTAAGAGCTGTGATGGCTTATTTACTGTGTCACCTTTTCTGGGCCCCAGTGTCCAGAAATTTGATCCAATACTATTCTGGATGTTTCTGTGAAGGTGTTTTTTAGATGAGTTTAATATTAAAATCAGTGGACGCTTGAGTCATGCAGATTACCCTCTGTTGTGTAGGGTGGGCCTCATCTGATCAGTTGAAGACCTTAATAGAACAAAGACTGATAGCACCACCCCTGACCCCCACCCCCCAGGCTCACCCTCCCTAACAGGAGGAGATTCTGCCAGCAGATTGCATTTGGACTGCAAACACCATCCTCCCTCCCTCATCTGATTTTAGCCTCAGACCTTCACAACTGTGTGAGCCAATTCCTTAAAATAAATCTATATATATATTTTTCCTGTTGATTCTGTGTCTCTGGAGAGCTCTAATACCCAGATGCAATGGATGGCTGCAAGGACCCTTTTGTATTTTTATGAAATACCATCACTGACCTTGCTTCTGAATCCCAGCCCTTTTTAAATGACTTTTTAAATAATTCTATTTTAGATGACATCAGACTTAAAAGTTGCAGAAATAATAAATAAATTCTCTTTTTCATGCAAATTCACAAACATTAAACATTTTAACACATTTCTTGTGTCCCTTTCTTTACATATTAATACATTTTTTTCTCTGAGCCATTTGAAAGTAAGTTGCAGACTTGCTGCTCCTTTACCCTTAAAAATGTAAGTGTGTGCTTCCAAAAATCGGGGAGACTCTGTTAGACAAACCCCATGAAAGAGTAAACCCAGGACATTCGTAGAGACATGGTGCTGCCACTTACAGATCTCCTATAAATACAAATAAGACAATTGGGAGAACTTTATGTCTTTTCAGATTGTACATAATTTTTCATCAAACAAATCAAAGCTTTAAGCTATTTAGAAATCTGTACATTCTGAGATATGAAGCAGATCAGCAACAGATAATTACTGGCTTTTTTTTCCTACCTTCTACGGGATGGGGTTCTTAGGACACAGTAAAGGGAAGAGAAATAAACACAAATTTAGCAAGGTAGTCAGACTACAGAAAAGTTTTGTCAGCTCTATCTTGGATGGGATCTTCTGGTGTAGGAATTACATGTGATTTCAGCTCTAGTTGAGTGTCTTCTCAGCCTGGAAACAGCACTTAAGATGAAAGGTGGAGGTAGCTCGGTTAAAATGCTGACTAGAAAAAAAATTTTTTTAATTAAAAAAAAATGCTGACTAGGACCACACAGGTTATAAACCTACTTCGACATAGTCCAGATCACTTCACATTAATTGATTAGGCTCTGGCTTCTCTGGCTGTGGGAGGGAGACTTGCATGATTGGTACTGGAATGGGAGTGAGTAGATATTTTGTAGAGCTTAACAGCATGGAAGGCAGAAGGCAGGGGATTGTAAAAATGTCACGGAGCACACAGGAAATCTGTTCCCTGCAGAGCTGAGTGATCTTTGTGATCCCTGTAAGTTCTCAAATTCTATTATTATATTTTACATTTTCCAAATTGAGCAAACAGCCCCATGTTCTAGTTCTAGGTACCAGTACCTAAAGTGGAAAAAGAAATTCTTGATCCACACCGGAACAAAAATCTTCCAGTTACAGGAAGCCAAGTTTCCCTGGCACTTAATCCTAAAAGAAAGTGCTTGAGTGTGACTTCATAGATTGGGAGTTTAAGAGCTGAGATAATGTTGGCACCCAGGTGGCTCAGTCGGTCAAGCATCTGCCTTCAGCTCAGGTCTGATCCCAGGTCCTGGGACTGAATCCCACATTGGGCACCCTGCTCTGTGGGGAGTCTGCTTCTCCCTCTGCCCCTCCATGTGCACATGCTTTCTCTCTCAAATAAATAAAATCTTTAAGAAAGAGAGAGATGAGCTAATGTTCAACATCCTTATGGCAGACAGAGTAGTGGTTTCATAAAGGTGTTGTCAGTGTGACTCTCCAAAAAGCCCCTCAGATGCAGAATGTGTGCCGTGACACAGCCAGTGAAGATGAGGATGAGCCTCAGCTGTCGGCAGCAGGAAGAGGCTGGGGCAGTGTGGCCCTGGAGCCACTGGAGAGGCTGGGGAGCCCACCAGAGTTGGCCTCTTGTTGGGCTGGTGGTCTCTGTCCTGCCCAGCTCCCTGACAGAGCTAGCTGCCTGCTGTGGGGTCCACTCTGCCTGATTAGCCACCACGAGAAGGCAGCTGGCGTGTGAACACATAGCACAGACAGAATCTGGTCGAGAAGGGGAGTGCTGCTGCCTTTTCCAGGGCACAGGATGACACGTCTCTGGCCAGAATCTGCTTCTTTTCGGTGAAAACAGTTGCCCAGCCTGTGTTTCGTTGCCCGGAATGTTGGAGAAGTTCTCTGTTCCTTTTCCTGCAGAGCATTCAGAGCCTTCTGCTAAACAAAGACTTTCTTTTCCCTTGGAAAGAGAAAATAAATTGGTGGTCTGTAGAAGTCCAGTTCTGTTAATGAATCTCCATCGTGTAAAGAGAAAATGATGCTCTGCCTCTTGTCATTCAGCTTCAGCTCCACAATTCAAATTCCTTAACTCCTAATATGTCTTCAGGAGATTACTGTGTTGTGTAGGGTTTGTGTTGCTCCTCTTTTCATCTCTTTATGTTAGGGAGCTTCATTTGTTTTTCTGCAGTGCTGCCTGTTGGTTTAGGCTTCGCCTGTAAATGAACACAATTTGGAAAAAAAAAAAAGCTGCCTCTAAGCCACTTTTTTTTAAATATATTTTTTTAAGATTTTATTTATTTATTTGGCAGAGATCACAAGTAGGCAGAGAGGCAGGCAGAGAGAGAGGGGGAAACAGGCTCCCTGCTGAGCCGAGAGCCCGATGTGGGGCTCAGTCTCAGGACCCTGAGACCACGACCTGAGCCAAAGGCAGAGGCTTAACCCACTGAGCCACCCAGGCACTCCTCTAAGCTACTTAATATGTGTTACAGTCATATTGCAAGAAGGGACCATACAGGAAAGGTCAAAAGCCCAGCTCAGCATCTTAGGCGGCAGGCCCCCCTGCTGCTAAAGAGGGGCTAAAGGGGTCCCTGTCTCTCTCAGGCCAAAGCAGGGGAGCATCTGGTTTTTCAGCTGGCTCTCCTTGAGCTGGGTGGCCCTGTCCACAGTTGCACAGATGGTGGCTGGGGAAGCTGGGAGGGTGGGAGGGGTGGAAAGAGGCTGGGCCAGACCTGGGATGAACCTGGGCCTGCAGCAGCAGCAGCAGCAGAGTTTGGTCATGCTGAGGAGCTGGGCCTTCAGGTGAATCGACTACGCTTTTTCTTATGCCAAGCCTGTGCCCTCAGGTGGTTTTGTCCAAAATTGCCACCCTGCTAATTAGGTTCTTTTACTCTCCCTGAAAATCTGGCCTGGCAAGGGGACCAATATAGCCTGAGTTCAAAGCTTGGTTGTACCCCAAGGTACACATGGTGTTTCTCAGGGAGGTGAAGGGATCCAGGCCACACAGCTGGCCAGGCTAGGTGCCGAGATTGGGCCCCAGTGTGCGTGATTCCAAAGTGTGCTCAACTCCTCGGGCCGCACCGCTGGCAAGCCTTCTTCAGTTTGCCTTTACTCTGAAACATCTTAAGGAAATGGGGAAAACAATTTCAACACATTTGAGGAAACTATAAAAGTTCCTTGAACAAATTACACAGCAACAACAGAAAACTTGCCACAGGCCAGAGTGCAGTGCTCCAGCTGGGCAGATAAGCCATGCCTGACTTAGAGCCCACTGTCTCCAGTCTTCTCTGAGTGACCAGGGGATCCCCAGGGTCACTGCTTCTACTCTCCTCTTATTCACAGGGGAGGCTCCCTGGAACTGTCTGTAGAATTAAATAAACCACTGAGCCCTTGACATTGTGCTTAACTTGGGAGAAAAAAGAAAGACCGGAAGATTTTAAAACTAGACCCAACATTTCATCCCTTATAAAAAGATAGTCAAGCTGTTTTCCTAGTGCTAGTTAAAAGTTAGAGACTTTAGGGGCACCTAGGTGGCTCAGTGGGTTAAAGCCTCTGCCTTCGGCTCAGGTCATGATCTCAGGATCCTGGGATCCAGCCCCGCATCGGGCTCTCTGCTTAGCAAGGAGCCTGCTTCCCTTCCTCTCTCTCTCTGCCTGCCTCTCTGCCTACTTGTGATCTCTGTCTGTCAAATAAATAAATAAAATCTTAAAAAAAAAAAAAGTTAAGGGACTTTAGCAGAGATGGAACTACAACTCAAAAGTACATATTTCTATGGGGCACCTGGGTGGCTCAGCCAGTTAAGCATCTGGCACTTGATTTTGGCTCAGGTCATGATCTCAGGGTCATGAGATCCAGCCCCCTATGGGACTCTGCACTGGGTGTGGAGCCTGCTTGAGGTTATCTCTCTCCCTCACCCTCTCCCCCTGCCCCCATTGTGCATTGTGTGAGCACATGCTCTCCCTATAAATAAATAAATAAAATAAAAACACACATTCTAGTTAAAGGCAACATAAAAACATCTTGATTAATATTCCTGAGCTGCCAACTTGTTATAAAGCCTCTTGGGGAGAATCTCAAAAGTAGTTACATGGGGGAGAAGCAAGCCTTCGTGTGTACATAGGAAAAGGGCACAACTGTTCTTGAAACCTTCACTCACACTCTTCTCAGACAGCTGGGTTTTGTTGGGCTCCATGTGTTCTCACGGTGGCTGAGCCCCTTCTGGAGGGAGGGGCTGCACAACGCTATGGAAACCCTGTATGATAATAACTCAGTTCAAGTGCAGAGTAAATAGCGTCTGGGAAGAAGCAATGGACCATGAGCAGTGGTGACAGCAGCTGTCCTCAGCATGGCTGTGGATTCACTCACTGTGCTGCCAAGTTTGTGATGAGAAAAGTCTCAGGAAAGTGAGAAAAGGCTGTTAGAGACGGAACTTGGCATGATTTTTTTGAACGTATGGGTTCTCTGAATTTGTGGATTTAGCTGGGTATGGAAAGTTTTCTTCAATTATATCAAAAAAGTTTTTAGTATTTTATTCAGGCGCTGTCTTTAGGGACACTAATCACACAGATGTTAGGTATTCTTTGTATTCCGTATGGATATTTTCCTCTCCAATCTTTTTCATGCTGTCCCCCATTTTGTTCACTTTTCCAGCCAGGTTTTTGTTTCTAGCTTTGCCCCTCTTTTGCATTTAGCAGTATCTCCATTTCTGTGGTGGTTTTATCTCTTATTTATTTTTCTTTCTGTGTGTGGTGCTGTCCTTTTGTTACCTTATCAGTGTTTCTTGATATCTGGGATTAGTCTGTATTAACAAATTGTATTTGTCCCTTGATAAATGCTGGGTGTTGTTTGCCCTTCTTATTTCCTGTTCTGTTTTCCTGTTTTAATTTTTTTTTTTAGTTGTATTATTATTTTTTTCCCATGCAGCTCAAAGGGGCAAGTTTTCCTGTTTTAAATTTCAGGATGTAGATCCTGAGTTCCATCTCCCTGAGTGGAGGGAATTCTTCCTGAACTAGCTTCTTGCAACTAGATAATGGGGCAGGGAACTGGAGGATGTGTGCAGCCTTGGAGCAAACAGCCCTTTCTTGGTCCCCAGATTTATGAGTGTGTACATGTGTTTGTGTGTGTCCATATGTGTGAGTAGACATATGCGAGTGAGTGAATTGCATACAGGTTTGAGTGTGCACATCTGTAAGTGCATGCACGTGTGCCCACATGTGACTGTGTACATGAGTGCATTCATCTGTGGGTGTGTGTGAGTGCACAGGTTTGGGAGCGTAAAGTGCTTTATCCATTCCTCCGCTTCAGAAAAGCAGAAGCCAGCTGCAGACAATCACCCTTGTCCTCCCCTTGCAGCTCGGTGGTAAAGAGGTATGAGGGCCAGTTTCCTAATTTAGTTCACCCTGTTCTGACTTCCCATCAGTGTGTTTTAGGGAAAAATGGGCGGAAACATTTTTATTCTATCATCTTTACATTGGAAGTATTCTACTTAATGTACATTTATTTTACTATAATCTGTCAAAATTTTATACATCGTTTGTACTATTTTATATATATATATATATTTTAAAGATTTATTTATTAGAGCATGTGCGTGTTCATGGGAGGGGGGGCAAGGGAGAGAATCCTTAAGCAGACTCTCCATTGAATGCAGAGCCCAACACAGGGCTTGATCCCAGGACCCAGAGATCATGACCTGAGCTGAAATCAAGAGTTGGACACTTAACTGACTGAGCTACCCAAGTGCCCCTAATATTTTATACTTTTTGGTAAAAGCTTCGAGATAAAATTCAGATACCATGCAGTTCACCCTTTAAAGTAACAATTCAGTTTCAATATAGTCTCAGAGTTGGGCCATCACCACCAGTCAATTTTAAGACATTTTCATTACCCCAGAAAGAAACTCGACAGCTTTTAGCTATCACCCACCCCAGACTCCCTACCTCCTCCTAGTTAGGCAACTTCTAATCTACTTTCTCTTTCTATAGGTTTATCTGTATTTTATAAAGGGAATCATAATATGTGGTCCTTTGTGACTGGCTTTTTTCATCTAGTGTAATATTTTCTAGGTTCCTTCTTGTTGTAGCGTGACTCTCTCTCTCTCTCTTTTTTTTTTTTAAAGGATTTTATTTATTTGACAGAGCAAGAGAGCTAGCATAGGCAAGGAAAGCGGCAGGCAGAGGGAGAGGGAGAAGCAGGCTTCCCATGGAGCAGGGAGCCCTACTCAGGGCTCCATCCCTGGACCCTGGGTTCATGACCTGAGCTGAAGGCAGACACTTAAACAACTGAGCCACCCAAGTGCCCTGTACTCGATTCCTTTTTATGGCTGAATAATATTCTATGATACAAATATACCACATTTTATTTACCCATTCACCAATTGATGGACATTTGAGTGGCTTGCATCCTCTATTACATACAAGTTTTTGAGTGGACATAGATTTTCATTTCTTTTAGGTACCTGCTTCAGCATAGAGCTGTTGGACACATGGTACCTACTTTTAACTTTTTGAAGACCTTCCAGACTGTTTGCAAAGCAGCTGCACCATTTTAGAACTCACCTTCCATACCCCACATATGAGGACTCTGATTTTTTCAAACTCTAGCTAACATTTGTTATTATCTGATAACTTTTTGATTACAGCTGTCCTGTAGAGGATGTGAATTGATGTCTCATTGTGGTTTTCATTTGCATTTCCCTGATGATTGTGATGTTGGGCATCTTTTCATGTGCTCGTTGGCACTGGGTATTTTCTTTACAGAAACATCTGTTCAGATCCTTTGCTCAAAAAACCATTGGGTTGTCTTTTTATTATTAAGTTGTATATATTCTAGATATAAATCTCTTGTCAGTTATATGATTTGCAGATATTTTCTCCCATTCTGTTTCTTCCTATCCTTTTTACTTTCTTCATGTTATCAGAAGTTTTTAATTTTGATGAAGTCTAATTTTTCTGTTTTTTCTTACTTGTGCTTTCAATGTCATACAAAAGAAACCATTGCCTGTTCCAAGGTCATGAAGATTTATTTCTGTGTTTTCTTCTCCAAGTTGTATAAATCTTTGATCTGCTTTGAATTAATGTTCATATATGGTGTGAGGTAGGGGTCTAACTTTGTTCTTTTGTATGTGGATATTCAGTTGCCCAGAACCATTTGTTAAAGAGATTATTCCTCTGACTGAATTATCAGGGCATGATTGTTGAAAATCAGTTAACCATAAATGTGAGGGTTGATTTCTGGCCTCTATTCCATTGCCCTGTGTGTCCATGCTTATGCCAGTACCACACAGTCTTGTTGACTATAGTTTTGTAATAAGGTTTGAGATTAGGAAGTATAAGTCCTCTAATTTTGTCCTGCCTTTTCAAGATTGTTTTGACTATTCCAGATCCCTTGCATTTCCATTGATCTACCTAATCCACCTCATGAATTAGTTTATCAATATGCAAGGAAGCCAGCTAGAATTTTGACAGGGATTATGTTGAATCTGTAGATCCATTTCAGAAGTATTGCCATCTTATCAATGTTAAGCCTTCCAATCCATTGACATGGGATGTCTCCATTTTCCTAATTCCCCTGCCTGGTATTTTGCATATCTGAGTGTATGTATCTCAGACTGTTGCATATCCCAGTTCCCCAGAGTCAGGCAGCAGGCACAATCCAGACGTGTACCCAGTGAAAAGGGATGTGTCCATCCATCCATCCTGTTGTGTTGACTGGGTGTACTTATCGTGGGTGTCAGAAGTTGTTAATACTTGGAAGTATTCCCCTGTCACAGGGTTGTTTTCTCCTATGTTAGAGAGGTGAGGAGGTCATTTACTCAAGGGCACGTGGTGGGGAAGAAGCCAAGGTAAGTTCAGACCTGGCTTTGTCCATTCTGGGAGCCTTGTTCCCCAGTGCTGCCCTGCCCTCCCTCCTGCCATCTGGGGGAGGCCAGCTTACATCCAGCAGGGCAGTGAGCAGAGGCTCTGTAGTCAAAGGGTCCTGAGTGCTGCCCTTGGAAAGCTGAGGTTGGCCAAGGCTTTGCACAGGGAGTGAGCCCATCTGGGGGCTATGTGGGTAGCCCAAATGAAAGACCTAAGTAGGTACTCTTACGAATTTGCTCATCACCCTAATCTTCATCATGTGTGGGGTTGGAATGTAAAATCTGAGATGCTTTCTTTTGCCTCCTCAGCGCATCTATTACCTTTCCTTGGAATTCTACATGGGCCGCACACTGCAAAACACAATGGTGAATCTGGGCCTTCAGAATGCTTGTGATGAAGCCATTTATCAGGTACGGGACCCTAGGGCCCAGCTGCTGGGTAGCCTCTCATGGCACACTAACTCTTTTTTTTTTTTTTAAAAAGATTCCATCCATTTATTTGAGAGACAGAGATCACAAGTAGGCAGAGAGGCAGGCAGAGAGAGAGGAGGAAGCAGGCTCCCCACAGAGCAGAGAGCCTGACACAGGGCTCGATCCCAGGACCCTGGGATCATGACCTGAGCCGAAGGCAGAGGCTTTAACCCACTGAGCCACCCAGGTGCCCCAGCACACTAACTCTTAATCCAGGCCTCGCAGAGGTAAGCACTGACGTTGACATTTTCTCCATCTGGGGCTAGGAGTGACTTATGGCATAGTCTCTCCTACACGGGGCAGAATTGGTTTGTGGGTGGCACTCCTCAAGGGGCAAACATAAGGATTGGAGGGGAAGCTAGTGCATGAGCCTGTGAGCACAAGGATGCACAGTGATGCTAAGGTTTCAAGGCTTCTAAAAGCCATTGTACTCCTCATTCCCACCCCAGGGGCAGATTTACCGCAGGGCAGAAGTGGGTGGTTCTGTCCCATTTTTTGTCACTTTACTGAACTAGTAACCCACCTCCGGTCCCCTCTCCCACCCCAGGCAACCTGTTGTGTTCATCTTGCCCTCTAGATATAAAATTGCCCTTTCTACCCAGTCAGAATAAAAACTGCCTTTGCTTAAGTGTTCGTCATTAACAATTGTAGACTTGGATGCTGATTCCATTCACAGTTCATCTGTGGCTTTAGAGCAGAACTGAAATCCAGAACGTCTGTTTTCTGTCTCCGTACGTACCCCCCTTCCCTGGACACCACCTTCCTCCTGCACTGGACACTCAATACATAGTTCTTAAGGTATGAACGTGCAGCACTCCCTCCCTCCTGTGTGAACATATCAGGGTCCTCACCAGAGCTTTCCCTCCCCTAGCACCCTTGCTTTTGTTCAGTTTTGGTGTGGGAGGCGCTCTGGAGGCACCACTGGTAGCAGCGTGGTAGGGACCTCACATGGGTCTCAGCAGCCTCACATTTCTGGGGTTCCCGTCTCCCTTTCCACAACTTAGTGGAGAGGAGTCGCTGGGGCAGTTAGTTTCAGTTAGCAAAGTAAAAATTTGGGGAAAAAAAATGTGACTCCCCAAAATGGGAATCAATCCTCAAAATTATACAAAAAGAGACTGAAAGGGAAGACAGTGGTGGAGTAGGAGGACCCTAGGCTCACCTTGTTCCATGAACACCTAAATATCCCAGAAATCAATCTGGAGACTGACAGAACAAGCTCTATAACTAAAGAGAGAAAAGAAGCTACATCAGAGAAGGTCGGAAGTATGGAGACATGAACAGTTTGGGAGAGAAACCAATCACAGCCACGGTGGTTGGGAGGGAGCCATGATTGCAAAGAATGGCAAGAGTCAGGCTAGCACAGAGGGGAGCACGCAGGGAAGACGAATCCCCACAACAACTGATGTGGAAAGTGAGAGGGGCTGAGGCTGAATTTCATGACTTCTTACAACCAGTGGGGCTTACTTAAAGCCTGGAGTTTTAAAGATCAGTGGGCTTGGCTGGGATAGTGGGCGTTCCACTGCTATTAGAGAAAAGGCAGGCAAACAACCGCAGACACACAGCATGGAAACAGCTACCTGAAGAGCACCTGGGACACACAGTGGGGAGGTTATTTGCTTATCTCAGAGCATGTTACAGAGAGGCAGCATTCACAGAGACCCCTCTGAGAACAAAGGAACTGGCAGTCACCATTTCTCTCCCATACCCCTCAGCATATGCACAGGGCTACCTGGGGGAACTGGCACAGTGCCAAAACTCACTAGGTCACTTGCTTATACCAGGTCTCACCCCCCACCCCTGGTGGAATTGCTCCTCCCAGTCATGCTTGTCTCAGTCCCAGAGTGGTGATCCCTTCCACCAGAAGACTGGACCAAACCCCTGCTCACACTGTGTCTCCTGTTGTGGGAGTTTGGGGGGGCTTCGGTTTCAGCAGTGGTGGAGACAGGTATCATTTCACAAGCAGACTAGAGCCCACCTAAGTCAAAACTTGCACATTTGGGCCAGGGACTAAACACTGCCCACAACAAAGAGAGTGACTGCAGATGACTGGCTTGAAGGACAAAGTGGCCAGGACACAACAGAAGTGTGCACAGAGCACACATTGGAGACACTCCCTGAAATTCCAGGTCCTAGGGAACATGGGACACTGCACTACAGAACACTATAGAACCTCATCTTCCTAAGCCATTACCTCAAGAATAGGAGATATAGCTGACTTTCCTAACACACAGAAATGGGTATAGAAACTTAGACAAAATGAGAAGACAGAAATTTATTCTAAATGACAGAACAAGATAAGGCCACAGTCAGACGTCTAAGCAAGACCCATAAAAATAACATGCCTGATAGAGAATTTTACTTGTTTGTTGGTTTATTTATTTATTTATTCCTGATAAAGAATGTAAAGTAATGATCATAAAGATACTTGCTGGACTTGAGAAAAGAGTAGAAGACCTCAGACATTTAACACTGAGATAAATAATATAATAGGCATAACAGGTTCAATACACAAAATGAGAAGCATGCTTGATGGAATGAACAGCAGGCTGGAAGAAGCAGAGGAATGAATTAATGACTTTAAACACAGAATACTGGAAAGTAATCAAGTTTAAGAAAAGAGAGAGAAAAGGATTATGCAAAACAAGAATAGATTTAGGGTAATTAATGACTCCATCAAACATAATATATTATATGGATCCCAGAAGAGAGAGTCCCAGAAGAGAGGTAAAAGGGGGCAGAAAATTTAATTGAGGAAATAATAGCTGAAAACTTCCCTAATCTGGGGAAAGAAACAGATAGCCAGATCTAAGAGGCACAGAGAATTCCCCCAACAGAATTAACAAAAGTAGATCCCCACCAAGACATATAGTATTTAAAATGGTAAAATGTAGTGATAAAGAAAAAAATGTGAAGCAGCAAGACAAAAGAAGACAGTTACACAGAAGGAAAACCCCCTAAGGCCTTTAGCAGACTTTTCAGTAGAAACTTTTCAGACAAGAAGGGAATGGCATGATATATTCAAAGGGCTAAATGGGAAAAATCTTCAGCCGAGAGTACTTTATGCAGCAGAGCTGTCACTCAGAATAGAAGAGATTAAGAGTTTCCCAGACAAACAAAAAAATACAGGAGTTCATGACCACTAAACCAGCCCTGCAAGGAATATTAAGGGGACATTTGAGTGGAAGGGAAAGACCAAAAATGACACTATGAAAGTAGGAAACACAAAGCAGTAAAATGAAAATTTCGGTAAAAAATCAGTCAAGGAACTGACAAAAGGATGTGAAATATAACACCATATACCTAAAACATAGGGAGGAGAGGAGTAAAGAATTGGTCCAAACAGTCATCAACTTAATATAGACATATATGCAGAAAATGTTATATAACAACCTGATAGGGGGAGCCTGGGTGGCTCAGTCAGTTAAGCATCTGCCTCTGGCTCAGGTCCCAATCCTGGGGTCCTGGGATCAAGTCCTGCATTGGGCTCCCTGCTCAGCAAGGAGTCTGCTTCTCCCTCTCCAGCTCCCCCTGCGTATGAACGCTCTCTCTTTGTCAAATAAATAAATAAAATCTAAAAAAAAAAAAACAAAAAAACCCCAAAAAAACCCCAAAACACTAATAGTAACCGCAAATCAAAAACCACTAATAAATATGCAAAGAATAGAGAGAAATCCAAATATATCACTAAGAAAAACAGCAAACCATGAGAGAAAGAAAAGAAAGAAAAACCTGGCTGTCTCAGTGAGAAGAACATGCACCTCTTCACCTCGGGGTTGTGAGTTCGAGCCCCATGTGGGGTGTAGACGTTACTTAAATAAACTTTTAAAAAAAGACATGGGGTATCAGAATGAATAAAAGAAGCAAGATCCATCTATATGCTGTCTACAAGAGACTCATTTTAAACCTAAAGACACCTGCAGATTGAAAGCAAAGGGATGGAGAAATATTTATTAAGCAAATGGATATCAAAAGAAAGCTGGAAATGCAATACTTCTATCAGAAAAAATAGATTTCAAAACAAAGACTGTAACAAGAGAAGGAGAAAGACAAAATACAATAATAAAGGGGACAATCCAACAAGAAGATAAAACCATTGTAAATATTTATGCACCCAACACAGGAGCACCCAAATACATAAACAGTTATAAGAATAATACAATAATAGTAGGGACCATAATAGTAAGGGACCATAACACCCCTCTTACTGATGGATAGATCATCCAAACAAAAATTCAGTGAGGAAACCATGGCTTTTTTTAAAAAAAGATTTTATTTATTTATTGGTGAGAGAGAGCAGAGCAAGAAATAGAGCGCGAGGCGGGAGGGGGGCAGAGGAAGAGGGAGAAGTAGGCTCCCTGCTGAGCTGGGTGCCCAATGTGGGGCTCAATCCCAGGTCCCTGAGATCACAACTTAAGCTGAAGGCAGACGCTTAACTTACTGAGCCACCCAGGCACTCAAAACTGTGGCTTTGAATGACACATTGGACCAGGTAGATTTAACAGATGTATAGAACATTCCATCCTAAAAACAGCAGTTCTTTTCAGGTGCACATGGAACAATTTCCAGAATAGATCACATATTAATTAGGCCACAAAGCAAGTCTCAACAAATTCAGAGGCATTGAAGTCACACCATGCATCTTTTCTGACCATGACACTACCTCAAGAAGCAAGAAAAACCTCAAACAATCTAACCTTGCACATAAAGCAGCGAAAAAAAGAACAAATAAAACCCCAAAGCAGCAGAAGAAAGGAAATAATAAAGATGAGAGCAGAAATAAATGATATAGAAACCATAAAATTTTTAAAAGTAGAGCAGATAAATGAAACTAGCTCATTCTTTAAAAACTTTAACAAAATTGATAAGCCTCTAGCCAGACTCATCAAGAAACAAAGAGAAAGGACTCAAATAAAATTACAAATGAAAGAGGAGAAATAACAACTGACACCACAGAAATACAAATAACTATAAGAGAATATTATGAAAAACTGTATGCCAACAAATTGGACAGCCCAGAAGAAACAGATAAATTCCTGGAAACATATAACCCACCAAAAGTGAAGCAGGAAGAAATAGAAAACTTGATTTCTTTAGAAATCAAATCAGTAATCGGGGTGCCAGGGTGGCTCAGTTGTTAAGCATCTGCCTTTGCCTCATGTCATGATCCCAGGGTCCTGGGATTGAGATCCGCTTTAGGCTCCCTGCTTCATGGGAAGTCTGCTTCTCCCTCTCCCTCCCCCCGCTTGTATTACCTCTCTTGCTGTGTCTCTCTCTGTCCAAAAAAAATTAATTAATTGAAAACCTTTTAAAAAAAAAAAAGGAAATCAAATCTGTAATCAAAAAACTTCCAGCAAGCCTAAGTCCAGGACCAGACAGCTTCTTCACAAGTGAATTCTACCCAACATTTAAAGAAGGCGTAATATTTCTCAAACTATTCCAAAAAATAGAAAAGGAAGGAAAACTTAAAAATTCATTCTGTGAGGCTAACATTACCCTGATTCCAAAACCAGATATGTACATTTTTTTCTTAAAAGTGATACTTCACTCACTTTAAGCTTTTTTATTAATCTTATATTTGAAAGGTTTTCCTGATGATCAAATCTTTAGTGTCTCTAGGTACACAATTGCTGAACCCTTATAGTTGTAAGATGGGGTGCCAGATTTTTTGAGTGGGAACCAAATGATGATGCAGGGCTTAGGTGGACCCCCTCCCCCAGGCTCCTGAATTTGTAATGTAGTGTGAAAAGTGAAACATGCCACTACTCTATTGTACAGAGCTGGAAAGTAGTTCTGGGGAGCAGGTTACACTAAAAACTGGAACTTGAATAGAAGTACCTCCCTCCTGACTGAGCCATCAAGGGTGCATTTAAATATTTTCTTTAATCATAGAAAATTTTAATTATGTACAGAAATGGAGTGACTGCTATGATGAACTACTTCCATATACCCATCACCGGCCTTCACCTATCTTCAAGCCTCACTCATGACCTCTCTTGTTTCCCCTCACACCCCTAATACTCCTAGATTATTTAAGCTAATATCAAACAGCATATTTCACTTATTGCTATTTCAACAAGTATCTCAAAAGATAGGGTCATACCATTATGACCCCTAAGATATTGACAATAATTTTCAGGCAATTGACAAACTTGTTGATTGCCTTATAATTTTTTAACAATGTATTCAGAAAACTATTTGCATTTGGTTGATATGTCTCTTAGGTCTCTCTTAATCTATAAACTTCTCCACTTTTTTAGTGTCTGCCTTGCAGTTTATTTGCTGAAACTGAGTTTGTCCTGTAGAGGGTCGTACAGTCTATTTGAGTGATGGTGTCCCTAGCTGGTATTTTTTTTTTAATTTTATTTATTGATTTGAGAGAGAAAGAGTGAGAGAGAGATCACAAGCAGGGGGTAGGGATAGAGAGAGAAGCAGACTTCCCACTGAGCAGGGATCCTGACATGGGACTCGATCCCAGAACCCTGGTATCATGACCTGAGCTGAAAGCAGACCACTTAACGACTGAGACACCAGACGCCCCCAGCAGGTGTTTAACCTCCCACCTTGTCCCAGGGATTTTGCTCTCACCAATTCTACTCAACATCATACTGATGATTTTAGCTGGGGTATTTAGGCAAGAAAATGAAATAACAAACATCCATATTGGAAAGTAAGAAGGAAAGCTACCTCTATGTGCAGCTGACATGATCTAGAAAATCCTTTGGAAACCAATAAAAGTATATTAGTACAAATGAGTGAGTACAGCAACTTTGCAGGATATAAGATCAGTATACAGAAATCAACTGCATTTTTATATACCTGCACTGAACTGTCCAAAAATGAAATTAAGAAAGCAATGCTACTTAAAATAGCATCAAAAAGAATGCAATTCTTAGGAATTAATTTCCGAAAGAGATATAGACTTACATTCTGAAAATTGTAAAACATTGTTGAAAGAAATTAAAGGAGACCTAAAAATGAAATGACATTACAGGTCCACCCATGCCTTAGAAGACTTAATCTTAAGATGGCAATATTCCCCAAATCCATCTACAGACTTATGGCAATTCTCACTAAAATTCCAGTTGTCTTCTTTGCAGAGATTGGCAAACTGATCCTAAAATCCAGATGAAATGCAACAGACCAGAAATCATTAAAACATACTTGAAAAAGAAGAACAAAGTTGAAGGACTCATACTTCCCAATTTCAGAATTCACTGTGAAGCCTTAGTCGTCAAGACGGTGTGGTACTGGGTACCGGCATAAGAATAAACATATAGAACAATAGAATAGAATTGAGAGTCCAGAAATAAATCCTCACATTTATAGTCCATTGATTTTTCCTCCAGTTTTTCAAAATTATGGTAAAATAAACAACAGAAATTGTATTCATATTGTACCATACTCACCACTGTCCTTCTCTAGAACCCTTTCTATCTTGCAAAGCTGAGCCTCTGTGTTCATTAAACACTAACTCCCAATTCTCCCTTCCCTCAAGCCCCTGACAGCTACCATTCTACTTTCTGTCTCTATGAATTTGATATTCTAGGTACCTCATGTAAGTGAACTCATGCAATGTTTGTCTTTTTTGTGGCTGACTGGCTTAATACTAATACCTTCAAGGTTCATCCATGTTGTAGCATATGTCAAAATCTCCTTCCTTTTTAAAGTTCTGTGAATAATATTCCACTATATGTATATACCATACTGTGTTTATCCATTCATCTGTCTTTAGGTACTTTGATTGCTTCTGCCTTTTAGCTCTTGTGAATAATACTTTCATGAATGTGAGTGTATAAATATCTCTTCAAGACACTGCTTTCAGGGGCATCTGGGTGGCTCAGGTAATGATTCTGGAATCCCAGGATTGAGCCCAACATCTGGCTCCCTGCTCTGTAGGGAATCTGCTTCTCCTTCTGCCCTTCACCCTACTCGTGCTGTCTTACCCCACTTCTGCTCTCTGGATCTCGTTCTCATTCTCTGAAATAAATAAAATCTTAAAAAAACAAAAAACAAAAAAACCTGCTTTCAGTTCTTTTTGGTCTATACCAAGAAGTGGAATTGTTTGATCATATGGTAATTCTATATTTAACTTCTTGAGGAAACATCATATTGTTTTCCACAGTGGTGACACCATTTTAATTTCCCACCAATAGTGCACAAGAATTCCAATTTCTCTACATCCTCATCGACACTTGTTTTTTTTCTTTCTTTTTTAAAGTAGCCATTCTGTTGTAGGGGAGATAGTATCTCATTGTGGTTTTAATTAACATTATTACTGATGAGTGATGTTAAGCATCTTTTCATGTGCTTATTGGCCATCTAAATATCTTCTCTGGAGAAATGTCTGTTCAAGTCCTTTGCCCATTTCTCAATCGAGCTCTTTGTTTTTTGTTGCTGTTGTTGAGTTTTAGGATTTCTCCATTCTGGATATTAATCTCTTACCAGATACGTGATTTGCTAATACTTTTCCCTGGGTTACCTTGTCACTTTGTTGATAGTGTCCTTTGATGTGGAAAAGTTTCCGGTTTTCTTGAAGCCCAGTTTTTTTTCTTTTGTCACCTGTGCTTTTGGTGGCCTGTGTAGTCAATTGATTTTCTTCTTTTTGAAGAAAAGTACCAAAACAACTCAGCAGAGAAAAAATAGTGTTTTTGATAAATGATGCTAGAACAGTTGGATGTCCACATGCAAATAAATGAAGTTGGATCCCTATCTCACACTATATATAAAAATTAAGTCACAGTGGATGAAAGATCTACATATAAGAGCTAAAACCATAAAGCTCTTAGAAGAATATATATGAGTAATTCTTTATGATTTGGTAATAGATTCTTAGAAATGACATAAAAGCATAAGCAATAAAAGGAAAAATAGTTAAACTGGACAAGAGCAAAAACTTTTGGGCATCCAAGTATATTATGAAAAGGTGAAAAGACAAAATAGGAGAAAATATTTGTAAATCATAAATCTAATCAGTGTCTGGTGTCCAGAATGTACAGACAGCCTAATTTAAACATGGGCAAAGCACTGGAATCAGCATTTTCCCAAAGAAGGTATGAAAATGGTCAAAAAGCATGTGAAAAGGTATTCCTCATCATTAGTCATCTGGGAATGCAAATCAAAACCATGAGCTACCGCTTCACATCCACTTGAGTGGCTATAATTGTAAAGACAGAGAACAAGTGTTGGCTAGGATGTGGAGAAATTGGAACCCTCATACACTTCTGGGATAAGTAAAGTGGTGGACCCTCTTTGAAAAATAGTTTGGCAGTTACTCAAAAAGTTAAGCATAGAATTGTGTAAACCAGCAATTTCACTCCAAAGTTTATTTCCAGGAAAAATGAAAACATATGTCCACGCATAATATTGTACATGAATGTTCATAGCAGCATTATTCTTATAGCCCAAAAGTGGAACAAGCCTAAATAATCCTCAGCTGATAAATGGATAAACAAAATGTAGACTAGTCCTACAACAGAAAGCTATGCAGTGATAAACAGTACTGATAACGTGCTCCAACATGGATCAACCCTGAAAACATCATTCTAATTGAAAGACGCCAGATACAAAAGGCCAAATGTTTGTATGTGTTTCCATTTATATGAAATGATGAGAATAGGCAGATCTGTAGTGACAGAAAGTAAGAAAAGTGATTGCCAAGATCTGAGGGAATAGGGAAAGTGGGAGTGATTACCAGAAAGTATGGGGTTTATTTTGGGGGGCAGGGAAGTACTGGAATCAGTGGTGGTTGCACAACTTCGTGAGTATGTTAAAACCATTGAATTGTTTGATTTAAAGGGTGGATTTTTTATGGGATGTGAATTATATCTCAATAAATAAAAAAACAGTTTAACGTGCTCTATCATGCTTTTTCTGTCTTCGGTTCAGAGCCCACTTTTGCGAGATTTTAGACTTGCTGTCAGTTAGCTCTTTTTTTGTGCCTCTTTTGAATAGTCTCAAACTCATGGCAAAATTTGCCTTACTAGGCGGAGGTGTACCTACAACATTCAAGGTGAAAACAGAAGAGAACAAAACATCTTGCCTCCCACATTGGCTCTTAGCTCGCCTTTATGTAGTGTAGTGGTCTTTGACTTTAGCAAATGTTTCATGAGTAAGAGGTTCCATAGTCAGATAAATTTGGAAAATGTAGTTAAACATGTTTCTTAAATTGGAGCCGATGTGTACTACTGGGTAAATCCTGCCTCCCCCACATACCCAAATATTTTTGGTGGAACACGTTCCTTGAAATTGCTATGGGAATTCAGTCAATATTTTGAAATCTTACTCTGAATCAGATTACTGTTTGTGTTAGTACCATTCAATTTATTTAATAGACACTAAACCATCTCTTTATGACTTTGATGTTTTTATTTTTCCACAAGTTTGCTTTCACCCTTTGTAATTTATCGGATTCTTGAAGTGTGGTCTGGAGACCTCTGGGGACTCTGAGTCCTTTTCAAGTGGTCCACTAGGTCAGAACTGTTTATTTTTATTCAATCATGACTATGTGGTGAAGCTTTCCAGAGGCTGTATGATGTATAATATCTCAATAGATTGAATGCTAAAGCAGAAAATTTATTAAAGAGATTTGTAAAAATGTAAAACACTGCTACTCTTCTTAGTATATTTATTTGTTTTAAAAACTGTCATTACAAAAAAAACCCTGTCATTACATTGTGTTATGTTAATATTAATGGGATTATTAGTTTAAAATGAATTCATATATACTTAAAAAATATTAATCTGTTTTAAGTTTCTAACTTGATAAATACTATAGATATAATTCCATTAAAGAATAGCTCTTGAAGTCCTCCAGAAGCCAAAAAGTTTAAAACACACTCATCAAGATAATTAATGTGAGCCATCTGTGAAGTTTAACACACGAAAGCCAGATTGATGGAACAGTTATCCATCCAAACCATTGTGGGATGGTTTCAAGTCAGGTGAAGAAGTTGGGACTTTGTTACTTTCGTTCTGATTTTCAACATTCCATATACCTGCTTCACAAGATTGCTTGAATGCAGTTGGGATACCCCGGGAAAGGTGCTTTAGTTTAAAAAGCTGTCGCATAGGAGTTCCAGAGAAGATGGCAGAGCAGAAGGACCGTAAGCTCACCTCATCACAGGCACACTTAGGTGACTCCCACATCGGTGTAAATAACCCAGAAACTGACCTGAAGCCTGGCAGAACAGATTCTCTACAGCTAAATGTAGAGAAGAGGACACTTCGGGGAGGCAGATAATAAATATAGCTAGTTAAATAATTAGTAAATAAATATATAAGTCACATAAATATCATGAGACCATACAAAACTAGAGAATTACTGAAGCTACTGGTTTCATTTTTAGGATACGTGTTATAATCTGTTCACTGTACATAGGTTAATAACCTGGCAATATTTATCTTTGGCTGTTAAACCATACTCCCTTTTGATTATTAATTCTTATGTAGTTTGGCAGCTTTTAAAATGCCTGGAAACTTTCATTTTCATGCTTTGATTAAGTGCCTGATTTTAATATTAGATTTTCAAGTCTCAAAGAAAGCAGACTCTGAGCTTTGATAAAAACTGACAAGATTTACTATCTTTTCACCTGTTGCTTGAGGAAGATATTAAGTGATACTGAAATGTTGGCTGTTTTTTTTTCATAGCTGGGGTTGGACTTGGAAGAACTGGAGGAAATAGAAGAGGACGCTGGCCTCGGGAATGGTGGCCTGGGGAGGCTGGCAGGTAACCCCACCCTCTGGCTAGGCATGGCCTCTCCTGATATGGTGCCCTGGTCGCTGATCACATGGTGAGGCTGAGGTCAGCTGTGCTCCAAACAGCAGTTTATTGGGGTAAATAGGCCCCTCTGAGTGGATGGGAGAATATGTCATCCAAGTGGAATAAAATGCAAAACATGTTTTCCTTCACACAAGGATACTTCCCGATGATCATGAAGACGGGGCTTGCCAGTGTTGGGTAGCTGGCCCTGGGGGGTGGTTCCAAGGTACTGATCACATCCCACAGCTGGTAGTTAGGAGAAAGATGGACAGACACACGCATGCATACAGGCACACACATATACACACGCACACGAGTGAACATGCACATATATGCATGTACACGTCTGTACACACACAAACACAGGTACAGGCACATATACATGTGCATACACACACACGATTGATGAATGCAGCCCTGCTGGCAAGCTGTTCCTGCTTTACTGTAGTAAACAGATTGCCCCAGAATAGGGGAGTCATTCCTTTTGGGATATTGCTCCTTTGGGTCATTATGTTGGAGAGCATATCCAGTTTCGTTTTGTTTTTCCTGTTTGAGTTATTTTTGCTAACCTTTTAGGGCAAAGGGTGTGGAGTGAAGGACTTAGAAGTGGAACGCTGCCTAGTGGTCTCAGTTGGAAGAACATGTGGCTCTTGATCACAGGGTTATGAGTTCAAGCCCCACATTAGGTATAGAGATTACTAAACAAACAAATAAATAAATAGACTTAAAAAAACAAACAAGAACTTAGAGGTGGAAATCACTGTCACAGTGAAATTTGATTTTGCTGTGTGCTTCAAGGCTCTTGGGCACAGTGTTTCTGGAAGAGAAATAGGTCAAGTTTTATGTTTATGTCCCCTTGTGTGGGGGCCACGAGAGGGTGGGCTCAGACCCCTGCCATGTTGTATTACTGCTCCTTCTGAGAGTTGTCATTTTGTAAAGGGATCAAACCCCCTCAGATTTATCTGAGTATGTGTATGTGTTTATGTTTTCAAATCTTAAGTTAAATTCTTCAAAAATTATAAAAGCAGCATATGTTTCTCTCAAACGAAATAACACCTGAATCTGTGTAATGGAACAGCTGACAGGGCCTGCCCCACCTCCACCTCTTCGTGGGAAAGGTCTCGAGGTCCCTGCATCTGCTCTCAAATGTAGGGCTTTTTTTTTTTTTTTTTTTTTAAAGATTTTATTTATTTGACAGAGAGAGAGGCAGGCAGAGAGAGAGGGGGAAGCAAGCTCCCCGCTGAGCAGAGAGCCCGATGCGGGGCTCGATCCCAGGACTCCGAGACCATGACCCGAGTTGAAGGCAGAGGCTTTAACCCACTGAGCCACCCAGGCGCCCCTGTAGGGCTTTTTTTGTAGCTTATGATGTGATCATTGCAGACAGGAAGCTGAACCTTACTTCCCCCACAGATGGAATCAGGGCGCCCCCTCCTGAGGGAGCCCCACTGTGTGGCAAGCTTGGGACATCAGTCCCCTGCAGCCCCCTGTACCCTCAACAGCTCTCTCCCGGTCAGTAAAACAGCACCCATTTCACCAAGCTCGAGGAAGGTTCCAGACCACTTGGTCTCCTTCACAGCTCAGGACAGCTGCCTAACCTCCCCTCCGACCCCAAGGCTGGTGACTGTCAGCCAGAACAGTCCCATCCCTGGCCTTCCACCATCTGTTCCCTTCAAGGGTTCAGGCGTCTATAGGTCTTCCACAGTCTGGTTCCTATTTAGACTTCCTAGTCAGTTTCCTGCTCCTTCTGCAGCATCACTGGCCTTGTCCATGGACTGGTGTGACCTCCTCTGGGACTCCTCTCACCCGTGTAGATGTGGGTAGCCACCAGCCCCTTGTAAGAAAACCTGTGTTCTTTCTGCGAGAATGATTTCTTCAAAACAGGAGCCCAGGTCTTACATTTGTGGATACTGTTGTTGCTTCCCCTTAGTACAAGGTCTGATAACAGAGTATTTGTTCAGTTCAGCAAGTATTTTATTTGCTTGTTTCTTATGGACTTTTTTTTTCTTTTTAATCTGGAAGTTTAATAAGGCTGCTTTCTGGATCTTTACTTAAAACATTGTTTTTGTTGGGATGCCTGGTGTCTGGGGAAGTAAGGTTCGGCTTCCTGTCTGGAATGGTCACATCATAAGTGTCTGACTCTTGATTTTGGCTCAGGTCATGATCTCAGGCTCATAGGATCAAGCCCTGCGTCGGGCTCCATGCTCAGCATGTAGTCTGCTTAATACTGTTATTCCCTTTCCCTTCCCCAGCCCCGGCTCTCTCTCACTTTATCAAATAAATAAATGAATCTTTTAAACATTGGTGTTTTTTGGTTTTTTTTCCCCAAGACATTTTGATTGGAACAAAGGCTCCTTATGTCAACTTGCTGCTCCAGCCACCTTCCTGGAGGTCTTGAGGAATTTTGGTTCTTAGGTGTTTGACATGTTTGAGTCCTTAGATGTCCATCCATTCCCAGCCCCCATCCCTGTGCCTTCTTCACTAGTGCGTAGAGCTATTTTGTGGTGTTACTGTCCAAACTACTTGGATTTTAAGTAGAACGTGTAGGGGTGTTGCACCCTCCAGCCTGCCTTAGGCTCTCTACGACAAAGCTAGCAGTGAGGGGACTGTGCACTCAGAGGCATGCCAAGTTAGATGGGCTTTCTGTGGGGTGCCTTACTTCTGCCCTTGCCACCTCCCCTCACCCTCATGCTGAACACCCTCTTGGCCTGGTCCCCTGGCTCTCAAACTGAAGGGAGAGGAGGGGGCTGTTTTCATTTCATGAAATCTGAAGCTGATAGGTCAGCCTTTAATTGCCATCTGGCACCCAAAGGCTAGCGTCCCAGGACCTACTTAATTAACATGGGTGTCTAGGCTTTGCTTCCAGTGGGCCTCGAAGCTGCTGATTGTCTTTGATCCCAAGAAGTGCTTTGTGTTTGGAATTTTCAGCCTGCTTCCTTGACTCCATGGCCACGTTGGGCCTCGCAGCATATGGCTATGGAATCCGCTATGAGTTTGGGATTTTCAACCAGAAGATTGTCAACGGCTGGCAGGTGAGTGAGACTCCATTTCTTCACTTGTTTCCAGCTCTCATGTGCACAAGAAAACAGGCACTTTCAGTCCAGCCTTTTATATGTTGAACTCCTTTCTGGAGAGATTGTCTGCTAGTCCTGGCCAAAGCAGAGGTGGGGTTGGGATTAAAGGGTTTGTAACAGGAGAGTAGTATAGAACATGAACAGACTGGGGTGTTAGAAAGCTCCTGTGTCTTGATGGGGCTTGGGTCAAGGGCACAAGCAATTGCCAGAGCTCAAGAGTATCCTTCAACTTTGTACATTGTACTGTGTACAAATTAACCTAAAACATAAACACAGGATGCACTCTCCTTAACGGTGTGCATGGTCAACTGTTCGTGGAGAAGTGTACAGGTGTCTGCAGCTGACTTTGAAATGCATCAAGAATTGGATGGGTTGATGGATGGATATGCGATAAATCTGTTACCCGAAGGTAACATATGGGCACACCTCATATAGCAACGTGTTAACAGTTATGGATCCTAAGTTGAAGGTGTGTGAGTGTTTACTGCCAATTCTTTTAATACTTCTGTATGTTTGAACACACTCATAATAAAAAGTTGACAAGGAAAAGTATGGCTAACAGTAAAAGAAAACTTAAAACAGATTTGTATCTATTGCTTAATTTGTAAACATACTCTCTCCAACCTTAGAACTGCACTTGTCCTCCTGGACAAGTCTGGGTGATTTCATGCAGAGTTCCTTATGCATGTATGTCTGTCAGAGGCACACCAGCCCTCGTACACCTGTGTGCTTTGACCCATTCAGGCTCCTTACAGTCTATGCAATGTGCATTCATAAGACAGAAACTCAGAGGCCCCTCATTGCCAACCTAGTGTTATGGTTATAGCAGGAAGATTTTTTTTAAAGACTTTATTTATTTATTTGACAGAGATCACAAGCAGACAGAGAGGCAGGCAGGCAGAGAGCGGCGGGGGCATGGGGGGGGAGCAGGCTCCCTGCTGAGCAGAGAGCCCAATGCGGGGCTCGATCCCAGGACCCTGAGATCATGACCTGAGCCGAAGGCAGAGGCTTAACCCACTGAGCCACCCAGATGCCCCTAGCAGGAAGATTTTTTTGTGTTGTCTTTTGTTTGCTTGATCACAGACATTTCTTTGTTGTGTTTTTGTTCTTCTACCTCTTGCCATCTTGCATAACAGCTTAAAGACACCTGTGGGATGATGGGTGAGTTATAAATTCATCTTCCTCCCACCCTGTTGTGATGGGAGCCAGTTTTTGATTGAGTTTATCTATAGCAGAATTAAATGCGGGGGCTGGTCAGACAGCAGTGTTGTTGGCCATAGGGGCAGAAATAGGGGTCCCCTGAGAGACCTCTCCAACAACCTCTTATAGTCGAGGAGATCCTGCTTCTGCAAACTATTCATGGACGTACTCTGCAAGAGATGGCCAGGCTGTGGTATTGGAGAATCTTACTAATGTACAAGGACATGGCACCAGATCAAAAGGCAGGGCTGGTCCCATGATGAATAGCTGCCTGCACCAGACAGAAGAGCCCAGCCAGGAGTACGATGCAGAGACACATACTGATGCAATAATCTCGGCTGTGTCATCTCCCTATAACTGCAATCAGAAATTCTTCTTGACTTTTTACCTCTGTGTAAGAACCATTTAAAAAAAACAAAACAAAACAAAAACAGGGGTGCCTGGCTGGCTTAGTCAATAGACCATATGACTCTTGATCTTGGGATGGTGAGTTCAAGCCCCACACTGGGCATAGAGCTTACTGTGAAATAAATAAATAAATAAATAAAAATTAAAGAATAAAAATTTTTTAAAACCCTGAAGGTAACATGGGCACACCTCGTTCTATTGCACTTCAATTTATCATGCTTCTCACATAACACATTTCTTACAACTTGAAGGATTGTGTCAACTCTGCATCAAGCAAGTGTGTGGGTCCCATATTTCCAACAGCATTTGCTCTCTTTATGTCTCTATCACATGTTGGTAATTCCCACAGTATTGCAGATGTTGTTATTATATTGTTCTGATGATCTGTGATCAGTGATTACAACTTGCTGAAAGCCCAGATGATGGTTAACATTTTGTAGCAATATTTCTTAATTAAGGCATTATATTTTGTTTTTGTTTTTTCGCCAAAATTAAGAAAAAATGTTTATTGTGTTAGCCACCACATAGGTATTATATATATTTTTAAGACGTAATGCTGTTGGACACTTAATAGACTACAATGAGTATAAATTTAACTTTCACATATGCTGGGAAACCAAAACATTCATTGGGCTCTCTCTCTAGCTATATTCACTCTCTTGCTGTAGTTTGGAGCCAAGCCTGGAATATCTCCAAGGTATGCATGTACTTAAGGTTGCTTATTAAAGTTGAAGAAGACAGGGGCACCTGAGTGGCTCAGCCAGTTAAATGTCTGACTCTAGGTTTTGGCTCCTGTTGTGATCTCAGGGCTTTGAGATCAAGCCCCCGTTGGGTTCCGTGCTCTATGTGGAGTCTGCTTAGGACTCTCTCCCCCTCAGCCCCATCCCCACATGTGCACAGTGTGTGCACACTTTCTCTTTCCCTCTCTAAAATAAATAAATAGATCTTTCTTAAAAATTTGAAGAAGACTCTCATTTAAATTTATATTTCTAATTCTTTATTCACTGCTTACCAAATTAATTTATTCCATTGCAACCCCACCAAATGCTTCTACTCAAAGATTGTTAGATCTGTGGGGCTACTTTTGGTTTTATTTGTGGGATACTCTTTTGTGTATTTACTGATTTTGCATGCTACCAGGTGCAGTTTTTGAAAAACAACCTGGTTTAAGGAAGGCCTTGCAGAAAAGCAGTGTCTTCCAGTGGTGTGCTGGCACTCCTGCGGCAAAGGCAGCCCAGCCCCAGTACCACTAATTTGTGGTGTTATTTTCCAAGCAGTGGGCTCCAGTGATTCTTTTCTTTAATTTCTTTTTCTTTTTTTTTTTTTTTTTAAATACAGCTTTATGGGATGCCTGGGTGGCTCAGTTGGTTAAGAGGCTGCCTTCAGCTCAGATCATGATCCCAGGGACCTGGGATTGAATCTGGCATCAGGCTCCTTGCTCAGTGGGGAGCCTGCTTCTCCCTCTACCTCTGCCTGCAGCTTTCCCTGCTTGTGCTCTCTCTCTGGCAAATAAGTAAAATCTTAAAAAAAAAAAAAAAAAAAAAAGAAAAGTTTAAATAACAGCTTTATTGAGATATCAAGTGGTTTTTAATAGGTTTACAAAGTTGGGCAGCTATCACCACTATTTCTGGAATACTTTCATCACCCTAAAAAGAAGTCCCACATGGATTTGCAGTCACACCCTAGTGCCTGACGAGCACTAATCTACCTGCTGTCTCTATGCATTTGACTGTTCTAGACATTTCCTATGAATGGAGCTGTACCCTACCAGTACTTCTTTGACTCCACGTGTCTGCAAGGTTCACCCATGTTGCAGCACGCAGCGGGACTTCATTCCTTTTTATTGTTAAATTCGGATGATTCTTTTTATTATTATTTTTTAAATTTTATTTATTTGACACAGGGAGAGAAAGAACACAAGCAGGTAGAGTGGGAGAGGGAGAAGCAGGCTTCCTGCCAAGCAGGGAGCCTGATGCAGGGCTTCATGCAAGGCTGGATCCTAGGACCCTGGGATTATGACCTGAGGTGAAGGCAGATGCTTAACCACTGAGCCACCCAGGTGCCCCTAAATTCCGGCGATTCTTAATGTCTTCACTTTAATGCTTTTTCCTGAGTTTGTTTCTTTAATAGTCCAACATGTTCACTTTTGAACATGAGCCCTCGACCAGAACTGGAAATGTTCCCGGGCATAGAGGCCGTGGTTTGTTGCAGCGCGGCACGGTGGCGCCTGGACGGCCAATCCCTGTGGGCTGAGGGCCTGCCGCCCTCACTGCCGGCCCCTTTCCAGGTGGAGGAGGCGGATGACTGGCTGCGCTACGGCAACCCCTGGGAGAAGGCACGGCCAGAGTACATGCTGCCTGTGCACTTCTACGGGAGAGTGAAGCACACCCCTGACGGCGTCAAGTGGCTAGACACCCAGGTAGCCTCCCCCAGGGGAAGTGTGGGGCACAGTGAGGGATGACCACAGTTCCTGGTCATACCAGCTTCCCTTTGGGTGTGCACGCTGTGTGGTTTCCCCACACAGCCTGACCCGAGGTGAAGGCCTGGGAGATTTTGTGCTCATATGCCTGCTTCTTACCAGTTGTCGGTTGTTGGGAGCTGCCCAAGCAGGGAGAAAGGCTCCGCGGGGGGCTTGTGTGGGAGTTGAGACCAGCAGTCATTGAATGGCTGGCGGGACAGTGTGGTGATGGGGGCAGGGCCCTGAGGCCCTGGGGGACACGGATAGCTCCCCAGCATCTCCAGAGAGCAGGTGCTTGATGCCTGGTCTCAAACGCACACCACAGGCCTTAGTAGTGCCTCCCAGGTGTCATGCACCACCGCTGAGCCATCTGAGCCCTGGCAATGTGGTGAGCTGGGTCTAGATGTCCCAGAACAGGGCCCTGGCGCTGACAAGGGGACAGGAGCACGGCGAGTCCAGTCTAGGCTCTGGGATGGCAGGTAGTGCCCATCTAGGTGATCTTAGGGGGCAGAGGGAGGTAGCAGGAGAGCCTTCCTGGGACATAGCTGTAATGAACAAGATGCAGTTGTCTGGATGTGGGGAGGTGAGCCTGGGAGACTGGGGAAGCCCTGGGCGTGTAAATGTGAGTCGTCGAGATTTTCTGCAGCATAAGTTTTAAACAGGGTGCATAGGCTAACGCTGGCTGGAGCCATGTTAACATGGCTGAGCCATGTTAAGATGCCATCATACGTTGTATTTAATTTGAAAGAACAGAGAAGGGGTCAGTTATTCCAGTGCTTGTAGAAGATAAGCATATCAGTGTATGTAGGGAAGTGTAGAGACCATAGGGGCATTTCAGGATGAGTGATAGAGGCCTTATGCTGGAGGGCTGGTCCTGGATAGGGAAGGAGGGGTGCTTAGGGATGCTTTGGAGGGCTTGTAACTGGCTTGGACAAGGCTTTGGGGAGCCGGGGGGAGTGGGAAAGGGAGGGGAAAGGTGATACTAAGGCTCTCGTGATGCTATCCTGTAGTCCTTTTGGCTGTAGGAGGGGATTTCATCTTGTAAAGCTACAGAGTTGAACCTGTATGAGCCCCCACAGACATGCTTGAGTGTGAGAAGCCCCTTCCAGGGGTCTGAGGGTTGGAAGTGACTGTGAGACTTGTGCAAAACTTCCTGTCCTAGGTAAGAGTAAAGCAGATACTTGTGGACAGCGGGGAGTTAGGAGGGGATGTGGCAGGCCCTATGTTTGGAGCACAGGCCCTACATTTTCCGTTGTGAGTAAAGTGTGGGCTGGTTTGGTTTCTCTGAGGGTTAGAGGTCAAGACCTTCTGCAGACATTGGGAAATGGAGTCAGAAATAGAAGCCGTCTGTGGAGAAGTTAGCTGAGTCCTGCAGTTGCACAAGCATAGTTGAGCAAGAAGAGGGACAGTGTCGCAGGCAGAGGACAAGGATTGAGGAGGTGTGGCTGCTAGCCCTGAGCATCAGTGAGGTTGACGCAGTTGTCCCTTGAGCAGCTGAGTGGGAAGAATTCTTTTTTTTTATTTTTTAAGATTTTATTTATGTATTTGACAGAGAGATCACAAGTAGGCAGAGAGACAGGCAGAGCCCCATGTGGGGCTTGATCCCAGGACCCTGAAATCATGACCTGAAGCCAGCGGCTTTAACCCACTGAGCCGCCCAAGCACTCCACGAATTCTTAATGCCAGTGTTGAAGGAGGTGAACTCAGAGAAGATAGATGTGACCTCAAGAGTGTGGTCAGGACCTTCCTTCATGGCCACCACAGGTGCTCTTGTCCTGGGCTGCCCTTGGGCTGGACTGTAGCCTGTCACAGGGTGAGTGGCAGGAGTCTGGGGTAGAAGAACAGCCAGAGGGCAAGCAGGTTGGCCGCCAGCATGCAGCACAATGTTACTGGTGGGATGAGGAGTCCTGGGCCTGGGGCCTGCATCTCTGACTGACTGGATTGGACCATCTCTCCTTGGCCAGGTGGTGCTGGCCATGCCGTACGACACCCCAGTGCCCGGCTACCGGAACAACACTGTCAACACCATGAGGCTGTGGTCGGCCAAGGCGCCCAACGACTTCAAGCTCCATGACTGTGTGTTCTGCCTCTCTTGTCTCTTTTGGGTGGTTTCCCCCAAACTTGCCCCTCAGAGCTCTTATCCTGTCTGCACTGTCCCTGCTGTGGAGAGCATGAGGCTCTCCTTGTAAGGCAGAGAGCAGGCACCTCAGAGACCTGGGGCCTCCCAGGGATCACCCCTGGGCAAAGCCAGTGCTCCTGGGACCCTGTGCCTTCAGGAAGGAGTGAGGGGCCTGGGGTCCTGTAGGGTGTGAGGGCTCAGTGAAACCATGGCTCTGGGGGCACCCCCTGTTTGGGAATGCCCCTCCCACAGTTCAGGGAGGTGAGGGGGAAACTAGAGGCAGAGGGCACGTGGGGAGTCAGGGGAGGGCCCACAGGTCCTGACCTCACCGTCTCTGCTCACAGTTAATGTGGGTGGCTACATCGAGGCAGTCCTGGACAGGAACCTGGCCGAGAACATCTCCAGAGTCCTGTATCCAAATGATAATGTGAGTAGCTCACGTGGTTGGTTCTCATCTACTAGGAAAGTGCCCTAGGGGGCTGGAGCTGTCTAGAAGAACCACACTTTTCATCAGGTCAAGACCACATAAGTGGCCACCAGCAGCCCTCATGTGGCTCCTTGGGGTGAGGACGGCACTACATGCTTGATTACGCCCCATGAGTCTGTGTGTGCCTGTCAGCATCTCCCCCTTGCCGTCTCCCTAAGGGGACACTTTGGGAGGTTCGTGGCCTCTTCTCACACATCCACGCTGCCCCATACACGGCTGCCCCTGCAGGCTGGCTCTTAGCTGACTCCATACGAGGCCATATGCAGGGAGCCATGGGGGCAACGTGAGAGCTCGTTAGACTTCACATGTGGCCAGCTTCTGCTCTTCTGCCATGTGATGCTGCTTCCCTGAGAGTTGGGTGACCCCTTTCTCAAGTGGGGATAGCAGTCCCTGTTTGTCAGTGATGCCTTGAGGCATATGCAGTCATGGTTTGAAAAACTTTTAGTATGTGCCATCACCCACTAGATGAAGTCCCAGCCACAGCCTCCATTGCCACCGAGTTTAACATCCACTGGCTTCGTTACTATTGCCAGGCAAGAGCCCTTGGAATTCACCTGTCTTAGTGGGTTTGCATTTTCTATTTAATACGAGTAATATGTGCACATTAGTAGCAAAGGGCATTGGTGCTGAAAGGCTCACAACCAAACACACCCCATCCTCACTACCCCCACCAAGATTTTAAGCAGATTCTAAAGCTTTGGAGCTTGTGCTCCCGATTGACTCTGGGTGTTAAGGAACGAGACCTGCATGCCTGCTGTCCTCATGCAGGGCAGTGTGACCCTGTGCTGGCTGCCTACCTGTCTGAAGATCACATGCAGTTTAGGCCGTCATCACTTAATGCCTGTGCCCTTGAGCTGCAGGTTACCTGACCTTGGGCCCAGGCCGGGGGGTAGGGGGTGGAGGTGTCTGTGCCTTGCTGGCTCCCAAGGGCTCCCGTTCTCATGCACACATATGTCCCTAAATCCCTGGAGCAGGATCCCTCAGCCTAGTGCCCTTCTTGTGTCCTGAGGGGGTCCCTCGAGTGCCTGTGGTGGTCCCGCTGGCTGTTGGTGATGCCAGCTCTATCCCGTGTCTGCAGTTCTTCGAGGGGAAGGAGCTCCGCCTGAAGCAAGAGTATTTTGTGGTGGCTGCTACCCTCCAGGACATCATTCGCCGCTTTAAGTCCTCCAAGTTTGGCTGCCGGGACCCAGTAAGGACCTGTTTCGAGACCTTCCCCGACAAGGTTGGTTTGTTGATGGGTCTTGACCCCGGTGCAGAAGGCAGGACATTTCCAGGCTCTTGTTTCTTCCTCAAGGTTGGGGCTCGGGTAGGTAGGGGAAGGGCAGGACCGCGGTCTCCCCTTATCCTGGTCTCCTTGTCGTCAGGGGCTGGGCCCCTCCTCCCTGACTAGGGCCACACAGGGCATCCTAGGAGCAGCAAGGAACACTGTAAAAGGTTTCCGTGGGCGAAACATGATGCATTTGGCAGGCTGGGTTCTGTGTTTTTATTTTTTATTTTTTTTATTTATTTTTTTTTTAAGATTTTTATTTATTTATTCGACAGAGAGAGAGCACAAGTAGACAGAGAGGCAGGCAGAGAGAGAGAGAGAGAGAGAGAGAGAGAGAGAGAAGCAGGCTCCCTGCTGAGCAGAGAGCCCGATGCGGGTCTCGATCCCAGGACCCTGAGATCATGACCTGAGCCGAAGGCAGTGGCTTTAACCCACTGAGCCACCCAGGCGCCCCTGGGTTCTGTGTTTTTAAACAAGGTCAACATATCCTAGGGGGGAGGAACATTCTGGGCCAGGGGGAGCAGTAGAGAGCATGAGGAGGGCCTTGGCAGCGGGCCGATGGTCCTACTGAGGGACCTGCCTCCAGGGTCTTCCTGGCCCCTCCCTGTGGCCCCTGTGACCCCATTATACTCCCTGTTCCTTGGCTGTAGTCCTGCTGGGCTCAGCACCTGTGCCATGCTTTCAGCTCCCATTGTCGGCCCTGTAGACCAGACTTCTCAGGGGTAGGCGGCTGAGAACCCCCATTCTGCACACAATGACCACAGTGGCGCCCGTGCAGGCAAGAGGATTGAGGGGGAGGCCCTATGTAAACTGCAGGTCGCCATCCAGCTGAATGACACCCACCCAGCCCTTGCCATCCCTGAGCTCATGAGGATACTGGTGGACGTGGAGAAAGTGGACTGGGACAAGGTGAGCACCGAAGGCTGGGCACCAGGGATATGGTGTCCCCACAAGCATGGGCATGTGGGGTGACGGTGTTCCCCACAGACCTGGGCATGTAGGGTGATGGTGTCCCCTGCAGATACCTGGGTATGTGGGGTTATGGTATCCCCCAAAACCTGCATGTGGGGTGACAGTGTCCCCCAGCCCTGGGCACGTGGGGTTATGGTTTCCCCCCAAGACCTGCATGTATGGTGGTTGTGTCCCCCATAGATCTGGGCATGTGGGGTTATGGTGTTCCCCCCAAACCTGCATGGGGGATGACAGTGTTCCTCACAGACCTGGACACATGGTGTTATGGTGTCTCCCCCAAACCTGCATGTGGGGTGATGGTGTCCCCTTCACTTTCAAGCCTGTCCCAACAACAGTGGTGAGTACTGAGCTGGCCCTAGGATGCCGAGGAAGGCTTTTCTCCTGTGGCCTGGGGAGAAAGGGACATTGTACCTGAGGAGACAGAGCCATGGGAGGAGGACGTTCCAGGAGTGGGTCTGGGGTTTCTCCCAAGGGACCAAGGACACGGTGGGTGGGGCAGTGGTACAGAGGCACATGAGCAGTTTTCTGGAAGACAGGAAAAGGATCCTGACACTTCTTAGAGCTTCTCACATACATTTTCTCATCTTAGAATTGTGACAAAACCCCCAGAAATATCAAGTGTAAAGAAACACATTGTTTATGCTTTTATGTTTGTTCTCTTGATTCATTTGGTCCTAGATCCTTGTATAGTGGGATTTTCTTGATCTAGTTTAAATCAACATGTAAAACTGTAGAGCAACTTTTATGTCATGGTGTAGAACCCAGATCCCCTCTCTGGTTTGGGGTGCACTTCCAGATGGGGTAGGCAGCACCCCCATGGTCCCATCTGCTCTTGGCCAGTGGAGGGAGGTCACACAGTTTCCCAGTGTTCTCAGACTGGATGTGAGATTAGTTGGGTGGAAATAAATTAGAAAATTGTTTGGTGTTCTGCTTTGTTCACCAATAAAAAATAGTTTACACAGAATAAAAGTAAGCGAATGATGCCACATGGTGAGATAAGCGTTACTCATTTATGTGTGTGTGCTCTGTTAGGAAGTAGTATGTACGTGGTCATGTCTGAAATGTAAAGGGCATGGTGCTCACTTGTGGGTTTTGAGAAGATTCTAGACAGGGCCAGAGGGCAGAGATATATAGCTAGCTGGCCTGGCCCCTTTCTGGTGGGATCCGAATATCTCTGTTTGATCCTGGGCTTGCCCCTTGCATAGGCATCTGGTAGAAGAACTGTTTCTAAACAAAATGCATTGGAATGTTCTGGAATGTTCTAGGCCTGGGAAATCACAAAGAAGACCTGTGCATACACCAACCACACCGTGTTACCCGAGGCCTTGGAACGCTGGCCTGTGTCCATGTTTGAGTCTCTCCTGCCACGGCACCTGGAGATCATCTATGCCATCAACCAGAGGCACCTAGATGTGAGCAGCAGGGACGCGGGTGGGAGCTTGGGGGTTGCTGCCTGACCACCCCCTGTCATGATCAGGGGTGGAGGTGGTGGGCAGAGGTAGAGGGCCCTCCCATCCTCCACATGGAATCATCTGGCCTAGAACAGGTGCCTTATTTCTTGAATAGCCTCTGCCCAGCTGAGGACTTGGGACAATCTGGCAGAGGTGGCAGAGTCAGTGATATCTAGTCCCCACACCTAGACCCCCACAGTGTATGTAGGAGTCATGGATTCAGGTCTTTTTAAAACATTCCCATTCCTGAGTGGGGCTCAGATGTGTCTGTTCTTGAAATGTCTTTGTCCTGGGCCATACAGCAGCATTTGCGTGATTTGGAAACCAAGTAGCATTTGTCTTTTCTCTGTTACCTGCAGAGAGGAGAATGGTACACGAAAAGAGCAACTTAGAGTCCAGATGAGTTTGTTGTTCATTTTTAATGATCTTTTTTTAAGTTTTTTTTTTTTTTTTTATTTATTTGACAGAGAGAGATCACAAGCAGGCAGAGAGAGGCAGGCAGAGAGAGAAGGGGAAGCAGGCTCCCCGCTGAGCAGAGAGCCCGATGCGGGGCTCAATCCCAGGACCCTGGGATCATGACCTGAGCCGAAGGCCGAGGCTTAACCCACTGAGCCACTCAGGTGCCCCTGTTACTCATTTTTTTTTAAAACTTTTTTTAATTAATTTTTTGAGAGAGAGAAAGCGCAAGTGAGGGGAGGGGCGGAGGGAGAGAGAGAGAAACAGATTCCCTGGTGAGAGCGGGGCCGGACTGGGGCTTGACCCTGGGCTCGATCCTTGGATCCTGGGATCATGACCTGAGCTGAAGTCAGACACTTAACCGACTGAGCCACCTACATGCCCCTGTTGTTCAGTTGTTTAACCTTCTGGTGAAAAAGTAGCCATTACCAGCTGATCAGACTGTGGATGGACCGTGCCTAGGCCAGGAGGGCAGCACTCTTGTCTCATCCTTGTGAGTCACGTGGCATGCCTCAGCACCAAGGTCCTCTGACTGTCTGCCTCTGGCAGGGCAGGTTTGCTGAGTCCTCTGGCCAGCACAGGCCCTTCCCTGGGTGGCAGCAGCATGGAGAGCTCCTCCTGCCCTCAGGGCTCTGGGAAGTGCATTCCAGGAGCTCAAAGGCATATATGGGGTACAGCAACCCCAGGTTTTTCTTGGAGGAGGTGGACTCTTCCATGTGGGCCCCTGGGCCTTCTGCTCACAGCTCTCTGTCTTGGCAACAGCACGTGGCTGCCCTGTTCCCCGGGGATGTGGACCGCCTGCGGAGGATGTCTGTGATTGAGGAAGGGGACTGCAAGCGGATTAACATGGCCCATCTGTGTGTGATCGGGTCTCATGCTGTCAATGGCGTGGCGAGGATCCACTCGGAGATTGTGAAGCAGTCAGTGTGAGTAGGGCCAGCATTTGCCCTGAGCTGGGTGTATCTCCTTCCTGACCCCAGATCTGCCTCTGGGGACGGTTAGCAGCCAGACACATGGTAGCTGAGGCCTGTTGCCCATGTTCCACACTTGCTCTGTTGCCATCATGCACGCTGACTAAACTGCCCAGGGCATATCCTTCCGTGGCTGAAGACACCGAGGGCTCCAGCTCAGTGAGTGGTATTAAGGTGCTCAGCCTTCTTATCACCAGTGCCCTCCTCTTTTCGGGCTCTCCCCTAGCCATCTGCTGCTTGCCAGGTGCTGGGAGTGCCCCACTTCAGGACAAGTGTCCCATTCCTAGATAGCATGGAGGTCAGGGCAGGAAAGAGCCAGGGCTCATCAGCGAGAGGAAGGAAGTATTCTTAGGTCGGATCTCATGCTTCTGCTCCCTCTCTTGGTGGGATTTGATCTTGGAACTCCTTCCCTCCATCCTCGACCCAGATGTGTGTGGAGCACCTCCGTGACACTGGGTCTGTCCATGTGGAGGCTTCTGTGTTCCCAGGGCTGGCCCAAGGTCTTCATGTTTAATAGTCTTCATTCCTTGCAGCAAGCCTGTCAGTGGGGTGCATCCCCATTTTACAGATGAGGAGACTAAACCCCAGTTCTCAGGCTTCATAGCCTGTACCCTCTCCAGTGTCACAGTCCCCGTGGAAGATGGCCAGGTTCCACTGCCTATGTGGTCATTGCTCTGTGGCCGAATGAGCAGTGCTTTGAAAAGCGTGTGCTCTGTGCCACTGTGGTCAAGGTGGGCAGTAATACTAACTGCTCTGTGCTCTTTCGAAAACAGAACAGAAAAACGGAACTTTGGGACCTTCCAGGGGATTTCCTTAATGTTCTCTTGCTCACCTTGTTCCAAACACAGCTCTTGTGATACTTGCCTGTCTTCTGTCTTAGCTTTAAGGATTTTTATGAGCTGGAGCCAGAGAAGTTCCAGAATAAGACAAACGGCATCACACCGCGACGGTGGCTGCTGCTGTGTAACCCAGGGCTGGCTGACACCATCGTGGAGGTGAGACCCACGGCACCTGAGTCCCCAGGGAGCTGCGGGCACGCTTAGATCCTCAGCTGTCGCCCAAGGCCCACAGGCCTGTCGCCAGCATGTGCTGAGGGCTAGCGATCCTCCTTTGTGTGTTGGCTGGCAGTGGCTCCTGGCTGGGGACGCATGGAGTCAGATATAGGGACACTGAGCCAAGCTATACCACCAGTCAGTGGCCCTAGCGGCTTGTGCAGGGGTTCAGAAGTGAGGTCCTAGGCTTTGGGAAGGACTGGGGTGGGGCCGCCTAGCTGAGCAGCAGCCACAGACCCACTGGAGATGTTTGGTGAGGCAGACACGCAGTGATAAGCTGATCATTTATGTGCTTGTACAGAAAGGAAGGAGGAAGTGGGTGCTTTTACACACCAGGTGCTGTGCTGGCCTTGAGAATGCAGCAGGTGGCTGGAGGGTGACGCCTGGTGAGGGCTTGCCATGGGGACACTGGCAGTCTGGCTACCTGTGTCAGGGAAGACAGCCCTGGCAGAGGGCCAGCAGAGCACAGACCTGCAGGGCTAAGGGGAGGGAGCCAGGAGCCCTGACTCTCTGCTCCTTTGGCGGTGGGGGGGCATGGCCCACCTGGGAGCTGGACCGCCAGCGGGGCTCAGCACCAGGTGAGGCAGGCAGAGGGAAGACAGGCCAGGAGTTTTGCTCGTGGTCCTAAGTTAGCAACAGGGGCACTTGGCAGGGGCACTTGATGAGCAGTGCATTCAGACCGACCCCCCTGCTGTAGTGCAGAGGGCAGGACCAGGAAGTGGCTGGAGGGTGCAGGGCCTTGGGGATGGATGAGGAGCTGCTGGGCCATGGTTGGCCCCCAGGCTTGGGACGTGTCTGTGAAGGGGACGAGGAAGGATTGCATGATTATTGTGGATGTTTGAGCTTGACCGGACTATGACGTCCTAGTCAGGAGCAAACCCAGGTCTGATTGGAGGGAGCCTGGGGAGGGAATGCTCGTAGCAGCTGCGGCCACGGTCTGGGGGTGTTTTCTGATTGCTGGGTATTGTGAGAGAGAAGCAGGCCTGGGGCCAGGCTAGAGCAGATCCAGCAAGGAAAGCAGGGGCAGGATAACAAAATGGGAAGACAGTATCCAGGATGACAGGTCCTACAGTGAGCAGAAACACTGTTTCCCTTTATGTTTTACAGAAAATCGGAGAGGGTTTCCTAACTGACCTGAGCCAACTGAAGAAGCTGTTGCCGTTGGTTGATGACGAGGCACTCATCAGGGATGTGGCCAAAGTCAAGCAGGTAGGCCCAGTGTGGGACAGCAGTCCTGCGTGATCTGGGTGTCAGATCCAGTGGCCTGCCCTCAGGTCACCATCAGGCGGGCAGGTGGGTGCAGACCCCAGAGCAGCCCAAGTACGCATTGCCCCAGGTTCTGCAGGAAGAGCTTGTCCACAGGAGGAACTCTGAAAGTCCATCCAGTCCTGGCATCCCTTCACGTGGCACGCTGCTTGCTAGTGTGAGAGCCTCTCCCTGGGGCAGCCAGCCTCACAACCAGATGAGTAGGGCCCCGAGAGCCCTCAAACCTGACAGGTGACCCCCATGACCAAGAACACAGCCCCTCTGGAGCCTGCCTCTCTGCTGGGCTGCCACATGGTCTTAGGCCCCAGAAAGAGTCCTACCTCTTGAGTCTTCTCTCCCTGCCTGCCCCCATCTGTGTCCTTTGACACCACACCCACAACTCCCCTTCGTTCTACATTTCTTACCTTTCTGCTTCTGCGTAGGTTTGCTTTTCGGTCTAGTTTCCCATTTATTTCTGCCACCTGGGAGTGTGCCCAGCTTCAGTACCCTGCTGCCCCACCCCTATCCCCAGAAAGTCTCTGGGAGTCCCTGCCCTGCTGTATGGCTGGAAAGCCGGAGCCTCAGTCAGACCTTGGGGACTCAGGGTTTTGACCCTCCTTGTCCTTTTTCCTCCCCAGGAAAATAAGCTGAAGTTCTCTGCCTTCCTGGAGAAGGAATATAAGGTGAAAATCAACCCTTCCTCCATGTTCGACGTGCACGTGAAGAGGATCCATGAGTACAAGCGGCAGCTGCTGAACTGTCTGCATATCATCACCCTGTACAACCGTGAGTGTGCCTGGGCGCCGGGGCCTTTGCTGCAGCCCCCAGCAGCCTCCACAGCACCACAGGGACACGGGCGCTGGGCGAGAGGCTCCACGTAGTGTGGCATTCAAAATTAGTTGCTACCCGGTAGACTCGTCATGAGTTACTGAGAAAGATTTTACTTAACAGAAACATTTGAAGTATACTTCCCAAAAATAAAATAGAGTGTTAAATTTATACACGTACCTTAAACTGAGCAAACATGAATCAAAGAACCACTAAAAGTAAATATGAATATTTGCCAGATTTTTATATATATAATAAAGCCTTATGCAAAAACTTAGATTTTAGAATTTTGTAATTTAATACACTGACTCTTAATTTTGAAAACCAAGGAACCGCAAATACTCTATTCAGGATACAGAGCTCGTCATATTGGTCAGGTGGAGGAAACCGCTCCCTCATGAGACAGTTAAGTAACAGGACAGGTGAGGTTCATGGCTGAGTGTTTCTGATGCTCCTTGCGCCAACCCTCCAGGAAAGGCCCCAACCAAAGACCGTCTGTGCGTGGCTGAAGGAGGCGCTCCACAGGCCCTCCCTGGCCAGAGACAGCAGTTCATGGAGTCTGTGTTTTGTTTTCTTTGCCATGGTTTTCTTTTGTGGTGGTTATTTTCTGTCTTTTTTTGTTCTGGGCCTCTGCCTGAAGCACCCCATCAGTCCCCTGTCTGTGAGCAGCTATGACGTCCCTGGGAGCCCCACGCCATCCCTGTCTGCGTGGGCCCGAGTGCTTCCTTCCCATCCACACCACTTCTGGGCTTGCTAGCTTTCTATGGCATCCTTTGAGCCCAGCTGTACTACCAGGCAGTAGTACCTGGGGGCTTGGGTCATTCCCCCTCATCGTCTCCCCTGCCTGCCAGGTGCACTTTCTTCCCGGTCATAGCAGACTGCCATGACACTCTGCTCTGCTGTCCCAATTCCCATCTCAGTCTGAAGATGAACACAGTCCGTGCTCACCACCCATCTTTCTGCAAAGCTGTCCTGCTCTGCCCTTCTGTCCAAATTTCCCTCTGGTTCGTGACAGCCACTTGTGTGAATTGTGCTGAGTTCTTGCTTGTTCAGAATATGTAGGACATTTGCAGGTGACATTCTTGGCTTCACTTTCTTTCCTTGAGCATCTTTTAGGTCCCTCCTGCACTGTCTGGAGCTGGGGGACATTGGTATGTTGTGGTGTCATGAGGACCTGTGCTGATGTCATTGGGCTGGTCTTGGTACTGAGTGTTGGGTCAGTTTTCCCGGACACTCAGGGCATTCCGAATATACTCACTGAGGTCTTGTATAATTTCTAGGAAGGTCTCTTGAAGTGTATTTAAAACATCTATTTGGCGCCACCATTTTGGTTTCCTTCTTCCTAGGCTTCAGTGAGGTGTGCGCTGGCTTCCTTCTACCTATTTTCTTCTTGTCTCTTAAGTTCTCTCCAAACTTTTCCAAAGATCTTTCCTTTCCTGCTATGTTGTCTACTTTTCTCATTTCCATCCTCTGTGTGTTGTGTGTGTGTGCTTTTTCCATCTGGCTCTTTCTTGGCTTCCTTTCACTCCCATATCCTGACAGTTCTCATTTCATGCACTCCAGTGTGCTGCCCTTCCCCCGGGATCTCAGTTTCCCGTCTGTGGACTCTTCTGAGCTGACGGCCATCCCAGGTTGGAGGTTCTTATAGGGAGGGCGGTTCAGCTTCTTGTCTAGAGGGAAACCATGTATCTTCCTGTGTTTGAATTTGCCTGAGCTGCACTACCCGGGGCTACCAGCAGGGGCTTCATGGAGCCCAGGGCAGCTGTGGGCTTCCTCAGTGCTGCCGTGGCCCCTGTCTGTGTGGCCATTGGTCCTCTGTCTTTCCAAGCCCAGGCTGGCTCAGAAGGCCACCTGCCCTGACCCCTTGATTTCTGCCTGGGGGCCTCTGCCCCAGGATGTCAGACCCTCCAAGCAGGTTTCCCTAGAAAAGAGGTACACGTCCTGTACCCCAGGACGCCAGCCCTGCTGTTGGCTCCTTTGGAGAGGCTGGGTGCTGGGGACCCCTTGCCCTCATAGCCCTATCCCCCACCCATGCCGTGATCTGGCATAGCTGCTCGGTGACCTGGAGTTTGTGTGTTTTTCTTCTTTCTGGGTTTTGGTGAAAATGTAGTTTGTGTTTTATTTTTTCCTCCTTGCCTTGTTGTTTGGTCTGATTCCTGGAGGTGGGAAAGTTCAGAACTAGGGACAGCCATATTCTTGGTAGGACCTGGAGTCAGCTAAAGCTCAGCCACAATTCTTACTGCTCTCATTGGTCCCTGGCCTCTGAAGAATGTGATGGAGGGCTGCTGCCTCATCCCTCTTTGTAGACCCCCTCCAGCATCTGCCCATACCCACTGACATTGAGACCCAGGGGCCTGGAAAGGACTCTCTCAGTCTGCTGGGGCTGCAGGTGAGCCAGCCGCTGTACTTTGACCCTCAGTCTGCACCCCTGCAAGAGCTTCAGGAGAGCTTCTCACCTCTGGACACGGCAAGGATAGGGGGAAACTTGGAGTTTTGCCTGACACCAGTCAAGGACTGACGGTACAAGGACCGTGATCCCGGGGCCCCCTCTTTTCCAAGTATCCATCATGTGCAAGGGCCTTGACAGCCAGTGACTAGAGCCAAGCCAGCCCCCCTGCTTTGGGCTGTTCTGGAAACAGAGGTGCATCTTTTCCTGTGAGCCTTTTGGAGGAGATTGTTCCTGGCCTCCTTCCTCACCAAAGTGGAATATAAATGCAGCATCTAGGGGCTTGTCCCCCTTTTTGTAAGTGAGAGTTCCAAGCAGATGCAGGGGGCCCCAGTGGCTGCACCCTGCCCCATGAGTCGGGGTTGATCTCTGAGGACACTAGTCACCATACCGTGTCCCAAAGCAGGGGTGTCTGGCTTTAGTGCCTTATTTGAATCTCTTGTTTGTCCTGCAGGAATAAAGAAGGACCCAGCCAAGGCCTTTGTGCCCAGGACTGTCATGATCGGGGGCAAGGTGAGGTGATGTCCTCTTTGCTCCTTGTTTGATATTTAGCCTGAATGCACAAACCACCATGCTTTTTGTCCGTGCAGACTGTGTCCTAACTGGGGTGCCAGCTGCCCGGTGGGCTGGACACTGTGGTGGCTCAGGGCTGGCATACGCACAGACTGCTCGAGGCCTTCTGCTTCCCCTCTGTGCCTGTGGACTGAGTTAGTTGGTTCAGTGTCCATCAGCACAGCCATAGGAGGGAGCCAGACGGGACCCCTGCCTGCCAAACATGAGAGTGGGGGTCCCCAGCTACAGCGGGCTACAGGCCCTCCATCTGATGGGGCCGTGCCTTTCCTTGCATAGCTACTGCCTTCCACACCTGTGCCCAGCTCTCAGGCCCTAGCATGCTGCCCACTCACTCCCCAGTACTTGTGTGCTGAGTGGACATAGATGTCTGGCTGCTTCCTCAGCCCAATGTACACCAGCTGAGAGCTCAGCCTAGCTTTCTTTCATTTTATTCACGGTGGTGCATGCTTTTGGACATGTGATCATGGGGTCCCGGTGTGCGGCCATTATTCCCTGGTGGGTCTCCTCTCCGTACTCTGAGCTCTAGGACCTGTGTTTCCACTGTCCGCCACTTTTCCCCAAGAGCCTCAGTGTCCTCAGAAAACATGAGGACACTGTGGGGCGCAGCTTCTTATGGGGGACTACGGGGCGGAGCCTGGGCACCATCTGCCCCGCCAGCTCAAGCACACACGAAGGTGGGCAGGAGGTACGAGCACCTGCCTAGGGCCAGCAAGCCCCACAGGGCTACCAGCTGGGCCCCTTCCCTCCCCCAGCGCCTGTCGGTTCCTTTGTCAGTATCCCAGGGTACATTTCTTAGAGTTATGGGCTTTCCAACAGTTCTTTAAATGTTCATTATTAAAATTTTTCAGCCTAGAGAAAAGTAGAAATCCTAGTAATAATATCCATACACACATCCCAGACTCCTGTGGGACCATTTCAAAGTCAATTCTAGACATAGTATCACTTCATCTCTGAGTACTTCACACATGTTCCCAATGACGTTTTCCTTCCAAACTGCCACAGAAACAGACTCTTTAACACCACCACACAATTCCATCTTCACATATAGATAGGGAACTTACAAAGATCTGCAACAGATTGATTAACTCTGGACCCTGGCAAGGGCCTCGCCTGGTGATTGCTTGCTGTCTGCCACGGCATCGTTGGTGGCTTTCCTCCATGCCAACCTCCTCTCTCTCCCTGCAACTGATTTGTTACAGAGACTGGGCTGTGTCTCTTCCAGATATCTGTCTGGCATGTTCCAGTATGTTGCTTAGTTCCTTGTGTTTCCTATAAGTTGGTAGTTCTGAAAGTCTTCATCCTTTTATCCCATTTCTGAAGAACTAACTAGAGTCAGAGATGCATTGGAGGCTGACAGGTTTCAGCCCAGGCTGAGGCAGCTATTGGGTTGGGTGAAGCAGTCCCTGGAGCGGGGTCATAGGCAGGCGTTGCACCCTGTGGGGCGCGTGTTCCTCCGTCATGAGGCTGTCTGCCAGACTGCATGCAGGACAGGCAGGGGCCATTTGGCCAGGTGTGACCTCAGCGATCCAGCGCAGGGCCCCAGGATGCTCTGAGGACCCTGCACTGCCCCGAGCACAGGTGTCCTTGTACTGAACCTCCCTCTGTCTCCAGGCGGCCCCCGGTTACCACATGGCAAAGATGATCATCAAGCTGGTCACATCCATTGGCAGTGTTGTCAACCACGATCCTGTTGTGGGTGACAAGCTCAAAGTGATCTTCCTGGAAAACTACCGAGTGTCTCTGGCTGAGAAAGGTAGGCCCAGGGCAGCCATGTCAGACAGGAAAGCCTGCCCCTGCCTGGGTGCGATGTGGGTGGTGGTTGCTGGTGGGGCCGATGAACTCTGCCCCAGATACCAGGCTCTCCCTGCTGGAGCGGGCCTCTGTTCTAGCAGTGAAAGGCTTTGGGGAAGCGCTCTGCCCATCACCAAGTGCAGAGAGTTACTCTCAACCTCAGACATCCTTCGTCTACATACCTTCTCAGTTCTGCCTGTGACCTCGTTCTTCCCCCTTCCTCTGCTCCCCAGCTTTCATTTCTGCTCCTAGAGCTCATTCTTACTGGCGGGATGCAGTTTCCAGGTCGGCCTCCTCACCCCCTCCTCCCACCCCCAGAGGGTGCTTCTGCTATCACCACCCATGTGCTCTCAGGGGCGTAACTGCTTCTGATCTGGGCCGGCACCTGCCTCTTCTGTCGTTTCCAAAGGCAACTTAGGGCCTGACATCACGCCCCCTGGGGCTATTCCTCCAAGGGTGTATGTTGCCCTCTGGAGAAGTTCCTGCAGCCAGGTGTGCCTTTGAGCATGACTGTCCTGAGCTGGGCAGGACTTTCTAAACTGGCCCTGTCTGGAGGTCCTGGCAGAAAACAAGAGATGGGAAGCCTGAGCTCTGAGTAGTAGGGACATCTGGAGCTCAGACAGACCAGCAGTTGCCTTCTACCCTGAGTGACGATGTGCAGGCTGACTCGCTCCCCTTTCCTGCCAGTTCAGCCAGCTCATCGGACCGTCTCTGGGTCCCTCGGCTATCGCAGACCATATGTGGTTCAGGGTCAGTGCCATGCTTAGCTCCTCACTGAGCTTCTGACATATCTTTGTCAAGCCCTTTGCCAGCTGGAACTGCCCTTCCTCACTGTTATTTGGGGCCGGCTGGCTCCTGGGCATCTTTAGAACTGAACTTGGGGTACCTGTTCTGGGACCTCAGAGCTAAAGTCTGGGTCCCCCAAGTGCTCCCTCAGCTCTTGAACTTGCTGTAGCAGCATGTACACTATCACATCAGCCTCCTCTCTGTGTAGAGATATAAGGGGGCTGGAGATGCCTGTATCTCTTTACCCTGACTCCTTGGGCTTGATCTTGAAGAAGGGCTGGACTCTGCTCTTTGCTGACCCCAAGTGCCAGCCACTGGGCTGGGGGAGCAGCATCAGCTCCATGGACAAGATGAAGATGTGGGAGCAGGGAGGCCAGGGCGGGGTTGGAAGTTGGAGCTTTCCCACTAGCCACATCTTCGAGGCACAGGGAGCCCAGCCTTGGGAGAAACCTCGGGGCCCTGGCATTAGGTCATCATCGTGGCAAGCTGTGCCCAGGCTGCATACTATAGAGTGACTTGCATGCATGTGAACACAAGGAAGTTGCCCCACCTTCCTAGTTCTCTGGTTCTGTGAGTCCAAAGTCCTCTTGAAGTGCTCTAAGGAGCCTTCCGACCTGATGGCATGAGACAGAACTCCTGTCGGGGATGAAACAGAGTGATAACACCAAAAGCCAGAACCAGGGTCCCCCATCTATGGTTGGGCCCAGTCCCTGGAAGGTCCCAGAACAAAGGTCTTTTGTGACCTAGGGTCTTCTCAGGAGTTACCACCTTGGCTTCAGGCTGCTCTGGCTCAGGAAGGGAAGCCCTTACAGGCTAGCAGGGGTGGGCCCCAGGGCTCAGAACCATCCTGGACTGAGCAGCAGGTGGCACCTGCTCTGGGAGCACCAGCTGTGGGCTGGAGGAGGGCGTGTGGTTTCCCTACACAGAGTTTCCATGGCTCTCATGCTGTGAGCAGCTTGTGGTGACATACCTTCTCGCCCACCTGCTTGCAGTGATCCCCGCAGCAGACCTGTCCCAGCAGATCTCCACTGCAGGCACCGAGGCCTCGGGCACAGGCAACATGAAGTTCATGCTCAACGGGGCCCTTACCATTGGTACCATGGACGGCGCCAATGTGGAGATGGCCGAGGAGGCTGGGGCTGAGAACCTCTTCATCTTTGGCATGCGTGTGGAGGACGTCGAGGCCCTGGACCGGAAAGGGTGTGTGTCCCTCCCTGTGCTGTCAGGGCCCAGCAGCTCCCTGGGCATGGCTCGGAGCACTGGGGGTGGGGGAGCTGAGAGCACTCTGGGAGCCAGGCCCGTGCTTGCTGGGGTGATGCCCACCTGGCAGCTGGGGGTGGCTGTGGGCACATTGGTTGAACCTGCTCCTCTCCTGAGCACCCCACAGGCTGTCCTGAAGGCTGGCTTGAGCAGGAGCTAGATGTTCTGTGCTGGTCTCCACTGGCCCAGTCTGTGGGTTCAGAGCGAGTGTTTTCAAAAGGGTAGAAGGGGGCGCCTGGGTGGCTCAGTTGGTTAAGCGACTGCCTTCAGCTCAGGTCATGATCCTGAAGTCCCGGGATCGAGTCCCGCATCAGGCTCCCAGCTCCACGGGGAGTCTGCTTCTCCCTCTGACCTTCTCCTCGCTCATGCTCTCTCTCACTGTCTCTCTCTCTCTCAAATAAAAAAAAAAAATTTTTAAAAAAAAAAAAAAAAAGGGTAGAAGGCCCTGGTCTCTGGAGGCAGAGCCCTGAGCATTCCAGGCCAGTGTGGGGATTTGGGGTTGGCCTGCTGCTGAGATTCCCTGGACTGATTCTGTAAAGTAAACTGATCATCTTGGAATAGTATCAAGTTTTTAGAAAAGTTGCAAAGAGATCTCAGAGTTCTGTAGACCCTTCTGCCAGTTTTCCTATTGCTGACATCTTCCTAAGTAGGGTGGTACGTTATCAGAATTAGCTAACCAGCAGCAGCGCATTGTTGCTTAAAGTCCCTGCTTGATTTTACTGTTTCCCCGTGAATGTCGTCCTCTGTCCCAGGATCCCACCCAGGGCACGCTTGTGTTTAGACGGCAGGTCTCCAGTCTCCTCTGGTCTGTGACACATTCTCAGCCTTTCCTCATGTGTCATGACCTCAGACCCTCTTGAGTTTGGCCACAGCCTGATTCGGAGCAACAATGCAAAATAAAGACAGTACTGCCTAATTGCCTAAAAGCTCTCAGGGGAATTGATGAGGCCTCAGGCACAAGCTGAGTGAAAACCCAGAAGTCATGGATGAGATTCACCCAACCTGAGAACACACCCCCCATGTGTCCTTTTCTGCCTGACCCTCAGTTTGGGCTTTCTGCCACATCACAGTCTCCTGGTACTGCACACCTGCACACCTGCTCCATGCTTTGCCCCCTCCCCCCCGCCCCCGCTCCACTCCAGACTCCAGTGGCTTTGGCCTCTTGTGTCTGGTTGTGCTTGGTGTACACCTCATTTCCTTTGTCCTGGTGGCAGGGGGTAGGGGGTGGCAGGAAGCAGGGCAGGGACAGTTAGGGGCAGGATGTGGGGGAGTGGCATGGAGGTGGCATGCAGTGGGCATATTCTCGGGCAGCCTTCCCCTACAGGAATATGATGGTACCAAGCATGTGATTCTGGGTCTTCCAGTGATTGTGTTTCTCTAAACAGGGAGCTGCAGGATTCATTCTGCCCGTCTAGCACATCACTGCCTCTGTGGGGCCCAGCGGCACATGTAGCTGGGCAGGCCCAGAGCCAGGGGTGGTCTGGGACCAGGGGTGTGCCCAGTACAGACACCCTGTCCCTCGCTCCGGAGCCTGAGGTTTGGCCCCACCTCTCCACAGGTACAATGCCAGAGAGTACTATGACCGCCTGCCCGAGCTGAAGCAGGCCGTGGACCAGATCAGCAGCGGCTTCTTCTCTCCCAAGGAACCAGACTGTTTCAGGGACGTGGTCAACATGCTGCTGAACCACGACAGGTTCGTTCTCACATCCCTCCCCACCGCTGGCCAGACAGAGGGGTCCTCCTGGTGGGCCAAAGCCTGCACTTTGGGGGTGACCCATGGTAAGGCTTGCTCCCCACCCCAGCCCATGGGCAGAGCCCCAGGCTATCAACCAGGACCTGCAGGGGCCTCTGGAGGTGCTTGCCTGCTGGGGGCCCTGGTGGTAGGGGTCGCCAGTGCATGGTCCAGCCCCGGGGCCCCCCAGCACTGGCTGACCCTACCCCCCCACCAAAGGGCATGACAAGCAGAAGGTGGTTTCACATGGGGCTGGTCGGAGGCAATTCCTGATCCTCTCTTCCCTAGAGAGAATGTGGGCAAGATGCCCCAGTAATCTCTGGGGGGCGGGGTGAGGTGGGGGGCTTGGCCTCTACCGCCAAAGTCCCACAGGCCCAACTGAGCCAGATGTTGGCCAGTGATGACACCATGTGGTTAAAGAGGAATTAACTTGTGATGCAAATTATGTTATGTTTTATTACGACGCATCAACAAAGGGCTATACTGTCCACATTCCCGCACGCGCTCATCTGCAGCAGGTCAGCACCGCCGCTTGCCTCCCGTGGCCTTTCTTTGCTCTGGCCTGCTGGCAAGAGCTGAGCTCCATCCCACTCTCAGCTACCTTCAGGTGGGTTTCATCTGCTGCTGGCCTGTGAGTGCTGGGGGCTGGTGTCTGTCCGACCAGATCGCGGCCCCGCACAGCGCAGGGTGGGAGGTTGGCCCTGATTCAGACTGGAATCAAGGAAACACTGCTCAGTTTCCTGAATTGTCTCCGCAACTCAACCATAAACAGAAACATAGTCCCCTATACATAACTCCTGCCGTGCTGTCCACAGGATCCTTTCCCTGGATCACCGGTTCTCACCCCCTTGGCTCTGGGAAGGGATGGCCAGGCGGAGCCTTGCTGCCCATCTGTGCCACGTACCCTGGGGCAGTGGAGTTGGAGGAAGCCTGTGCTGCTCAGCCTCACCTGCGTGGGGAGGGTGCGTTAGAAACAGCTGAAAACAAGGTTTCTGTAGAATAATATCCCCAAGACAAAAGTTCTGCTCCTAGAGCCACCTCTGTGGCTCATCCCAAAGCATGAGGACCTGGATGACCAGGGCCTAGTGGCCCATTTCCTGACCTCTGACTTACCACCTGCCACAGTGGCCTAGCTCTGTCTCCTGTTTCAGGTTCAAAGTGTTTGCAGATTATGAAGCATATGTGGCGTGCCAGGCCCAGGTGGATCAGCTGTACCAGGTATGGTTCTAGGGCCCCCAAGCTGGGGCGGGAGGGTGGTCCTGGCAGGGGAGCAGCGGGGGACGTCTGTAAGGTCCAGTCCTGGGAGGCCACTGTTCACCTTGTGGCCTGGACAAGGGAGGCTGGGCGCTCAGCGGGCTGAGCTGCAGCATGGACATGGGCTGTCCAGGGGTTCTTGATCAGCTTCCACTCACACGGTCTCCGTTGTCCCTCTGCTGTCCCCTGGTGAGGCTGGTGGCTTGGGACCCCTTGGGGCCAGGCCACTGTCCACATTGGCACATTTCTGCCCAGGCTCTGAGCGGCTGCCACAGAACACACGTGAGCAGGACAGGAGTTTCTGTGGATGGCAGAGGCGATGGGCACTGTGGTCTGAGCCCCCATTGGGTGTGATTGAGAGGATGTGGGGAGCAGGTGCAGAGCCAGGAAGACATGTGTGCACACAGAAAACCTATGTTTAAAAATGAGAGTGCTTCCTTGAACAGGTGCAAGCTTCCATGTTGAGTGAGGGGCCATTGCTGTAAAGAGTGGCCTTTCTAGGGCCGGACTGCTATAGCCAGCTCCCCAGACCTTGGCGAAGGTGGACAAAGAGGGACCCCTCATCCCAGTTTCTGTGTGGAGCATGTCCCCTAGGGAGTGGGTGTATCCACGTGGGGACTCATAGGAAGACAGAGGACCAGAGCTTGCAGGGCTGAAGGAGGGTATCCCTTGGTGTCCACTTCCCTTCCCTTGCTGGGGTTTTCTGGACACCCAGCCTGTGTGCCCCACCAGTGGTGGCAGGGGGAGAGGACTCTGGGTGTTGTGGTGTGAGTCTGCAGTGGTGGGTCAGATGGATTCTTCCCTCGGTTCTTGGATGAGGCCTCCAGGATGTTTCTGATGTGTTGTGGTCCTGGCCCCTATCCCCCACCTTTAGGGAAGCTGTCTGCCCTTGGGGACCCATTAAAGAACAGGGGGGCCTCGAAAGCTGTTACCAGGCAGGGCTCGGGGGGGGCACCTTTGCTTCCCAGACGTGGGCCTCAGCAGAGTCTTCCCTTTTGGGGAGGCTCCCCATGATGCTGGCTCAGTCCAGGGATGGTTGTCAGGCTCTGGGGGAAGCCATGGAGGGGAGACCACTTAGCCTTTTTCTGTGGATGCACTTGGCGGGTACTCACCTAGTGGTGGTTCTTTGTCAGGTGGGCTGTGCCCCAGAATACGTGGCACATTTTGAGGCCCAGGGCCTTCTCAGGCTCCTTACCCCCATATCTAGTAATTTGATAGCTTTTCTGATTGGTGAGGATCCCCATTTCAGTGAGCTGTTGATTGCAATTTCATCTTTGTTCATCATGCTGATGAACAGGAGCTGAGAGCCCATCTAGAAGCAGTCCTGAAGTTCTGGAAGTACAGGCTGTCTTGTGTGGTACCTGAGATTACTCAGCCTCTTCTTCCCTCTGCAGAACCCCAGGGAGTGGACCAAGAAGGTCATCAGGAACATCGCCTGCTCGGGCAAGTTCTCCAGTGACCGGACCATCACAGAGTATGCCCGGGACATCTGGGGCGTGGAGCCCTCCGACCTACAGATCCCGCCCCCCAACCTCCCTAGGGATTAGGTGCCCTAGCAATGGCCTGCTGTTTCTGGAGGCCCATGGGAATTGTAGTGGTGGTGGCTTGGGGTGGGCAAGAAAGAAAGGGTGCTAAGAGAGAGGTACTCCCAGTTTCCTGCAAGAAAGCAGAGCTTGCGGCACTGACTGGGGCAGCTGGCCCCGCAGCTTTAGCTCACCTGACACAAGGAGGTGGGGAGGGTAGAGCCACCGGGTGGGCTCCTCTCAGACCTTGCACGCACCTTGCAGTGAGCTTATTTTTAGTTTTGAGCCTCTGGATTCCGGGGTCCGGGCAGGTAGCTGTGGCGAAGCCTGGGGAACTGTGTGTTTTCTGTACCACAAGTGCTGGCCCACTGGCGTAGGCTCCCAGCCTCCTGGCCATGCTAGTACTCTGGCCATGTCTGCAGCTGCAACGTGGGCGCTGTGGCCCAAAGTTCCAGACTGATCAGATAAAGGGGCTCTAGGATGGCTGAGGGGGTCATGGGGGAGGACATCTGTATCCGGCATCCTGGGGTCCTTGGCTAGGACAAGGCTGGCTGACGCAAAGCTACCTTGGTTTTGCTTTCTTGAGAGGATAATCAGCTTCCCAGGGAAATGAAAGTAGCTGAAGCCTTTTCTTGTTTTAGCAACTAAAAGTTATACTTTTGAAGTTTTGTGGAGAGGCAATGCTGGAATGTGTTGTCCAGACCTGGGGGCCCTGGGGTGGGGCGCTGCCTTTTCTGGGGAAGCCAAATGCCCCTGCTGCGTGTGTCCTGGGGCCTGCCTTTCCTGTCTTACACTTGGGGCCACCCTCCCTTCTCCCTCCATTTCCAGCAGTGTGACCGCCTTGGAAAGGATTGAGCAGGCCCAGAAGGGAGCCCACTTTCCTTCTGCCTGGACAGCAGGCTGGTGGCAGGAAGGGTGGGTGAGCCCCTCTCAGCTGCCCAGGGGAGAGAGCCAGGGAGCAGGCCGGCGCGCTTCACCACAGGCTTAATGGGACAAGGAGGGGAAGCACCCTTCCAGAGGCTCTGCATCCTTGCATGCTGGGTCTGGATGGCACAGGACTCTGCCCTCACCCCAGGTCCTGACTGCTCACAGAATCAGGCCATGGAGGATTTGCTCACATGTGCCCTTCACCAGAACTGCAGTGGTCTGCTGGGGAGGCCCACGTTCTGGGGCTGTGGTCACCCCCCCCCCCCGCCACCTTCCCGCTGCCCCATTTCTTAGGCCATGTGTGACCATCACTGTGCTACTTGATGTCACTGCCTTGTGTGAGAAACTGATTAAACCTTCCTGCCTGTGCCTCGTTGACCTGGCCTGTGTTTCATTCTGCGCTGAGGGCAGGGTGGGGGCTGCATCACAGGGGCAGGCCTCGGACCCTCCCTCGTAAGGGCCCATCACTCTGGGATTAAGGACAGACCAAGCTCTCCCATCCCAGCTGCAGGTGGAACTTAAGAGTATGCGTGTTTGAACCATAAGCTGGTAAAAGAATCATCCAATCTGTTGTATAAACGGTCATCTGGATGTTGGCATCATTGGTGCAAATTGCACTGGGTCTTTTGCACCTGCCCTCTACCAGCCACTCTTGGCCCTAGGACATGGAATGCCCTAGGGATGAGAGCATTTCCCCCCTAAACTGTGTCACTGTAGGCTGAATTAAAAGCCAGGAGGGACATGAACTTGGGGCTGTTAGCCAAACAACCTAAGAACTGCAGGACACTGGAGCACCGTGGGCCTGCTGGAGCGGCCTGGGGGAGCTGAGCAGCTCCCAGGACACACGTGCTTCCAGGAAACATGTATTAACTGCAGAATTTATAGCTGTGCATGTCTTGATCTGTTCCTTTTTTTTTTTTTTTTTATTCAAGGATTGGTTTTGTGATCAGCAGAGATTACATCTTTCCTAGCCCACAGTTTAGTTACTAATCTGAGACCAGCAGGTGAAGGCATTTGGACTTAATTAGACAATCCGATGGCCCAGCAGCTCACCATCCCTATCAGTGCTTTCTAGAGCACCTATCAAAATACCAACAGCCTATATTTTACTTCATATCCTCTCACATGGCTCACACACACACACAACACAGAACAGGAGGAAGCTTCCAGCCCAGGCAGGGTGGGTGGGTTGCATCTGGCTGAAGTGGGGTGGGAGGGCAGCTCTGACTTGGGGCCTCAGTCACGGGGCTGAAAGAGCAAGCCTCGGGGGGCTACTCGGGCCCAGGGGGCACATCATGCGAGCAGTTACATAGGAACGTGCTATAGGAAGGGGCTTATGTCTCACCCCGGGGATGGGGTGGGGTCTTGCAGGTAGTGCACACACCCAAATCTGATGCCAGGGGAACCCGTCCAAAGGAAGGAAGACATAAACTGAACTCAGGAGAGTCTGTTCATGCTTCAACCCCTTTAGGAAAGGCATGGTTTCCCCCATGTGAGAATCACTGTAGGCAGCTTGAAGGTACCTCAGAAAAGAAAAGCTGTCACCTGCCTTGGCACCTCGGCCCCACAGCCTGCCCACAGCTGCCAAGAGTGGCCACAGACCTTAAAGAACAGGCTGGTGAACTAGGCTCCCTGTAACCCCAGGGGAATTTCTGATCTGCCAAGACCACAAAGTCCCAGAGCCTTAGGACCCTGGTGGGGAGAGTCCAACCATCAGGGGAAGTGGGTCCCAGGTGGGCTTTCATCCTCTGTTGTGCATCACGCCTCTATATATCTGAGCCGCAGGGGTAGGACAGTCCTCTGTGGGGCCAGCCTGAAAGCCCCTTACTAAACCACACAGTTCTCACTCTCTGGTTACTTAGCCGGGATGTGAGAATCTGGCCCTTCACCAGCGCCGGGGCTGTTGAGAAGCAGGATCCTCAGAGGGTGCCAAGTGGGGGCAGCAGAAGTCCAGGGAGACTGATTTGACAAAAAGCTGAACAACACTCCCTTTCCCCAAGTAAGTGAACAAGGCGGTGCTCATGGACCAGAACTGGAAACCTCCTACTCCAGCGCCCCACGTCCTTCCACGGACTCATGCCAGGGCTCGCTTGGCGTCTGTGGGTGAAACCCTGGAGGCTGCCAACCAATACCAACATCCAGTAAGCTTGCTACAGCGTGAAGTTGAAAGGGGCCTGTATTTTAGGAAAACGCTCCCTGTCCCCTCTGGAGAAGGGGTCCTCCCCCATGAACATACCTTGCCCTGGGACAATGCCCCTCCTTGCACGGGCCTCCACATCTAGAAGGAGGAAAGGAAGGCCCAGGATCCCTGGCCTTACAGAGCTGCCCCTCCTCCCACAGGCTCGGCTCTGAGCATGACCTGAAAATAGCTGGAGGGGTCACTGAGAACACAGCAGATAGACCACCACCACGATTTTATTCTTAAATAAATGCTCAGTCTAAGGCCAGGTTAGGCGGAAAGGTGGGCAGAAAGTGGAGGAAGTACAGGTCACAGGCACTTCCCCCGCTGTGAGCAGTGGGACCTGCCCAGGGAGGCAGGGACCGCCAAGGTAGGCAAGCAGGGTGCCCTGGGTTGGGGGGGCTGCTGATGGGACCATTAGAATCCATTCTGTGTGGGCTGGGAAGGGACAGAACCCATCTCCCCACGATCTTACCAGTGATGCTGGAAAGCTCAGTGTGGTCCCAAGACCCCAAGCCTCCTGCCCCAGGCTCCCTGTGCCCAGCTCAGCAAGTGCAGGATAGACCAGCTGGCGGCTGGCCTGCTCTGTCACTGTCTTCCCAATGAGAGCTCGGGTTGAGTGGCAACAAGAGGGAGAGGGGATCCCATGCCTGCAACCTGTGTTTTCCACAAAGATCCATGCTCCCAGCCACCCAAGACAGGTGCCTCAGGTTTGCTGGGTCTCCTCCACCTGCCCAGCTGGCATCCAAGTCCTCTCTCCAGGGGTATTGAAGATGCTGGCACCCCTGGGCTCCAGGGTGCCAGGCTGGCTGGAGCAAAGGAGAGGAGGGCAGAGGTCTTCATGCTCCTTCAGGCAGCAAGACTCAGTGTTGGCGCCCAGGTTCTGACTTCCCCAGGAATTCCCTAGACGACACGAGGACAGCCATCAGCCAAACCCAGAGCCCACACCAGAGCCCTTTCCTCCTCCGTCCTCAAACAACTCATCCCAGGAGTCTGAAAAGGAGCCTGGAGGACCACCCCCGCTCAGAAAGCCCGAGTTAAATAAACAGGGCTCCAATGGAATCGGCCTGGTCAAATCCCAACCCTGTAGGAAGAAAGACCAGGTAATGGGCTACTCTTCTTTGTTCTAAACTCTAGAGCTGTACCCTGGGCTAAATTTCCTATAACCTATTCCTTTTACGCTGGAAAAATCACAACCCTAGAGCAAACCCATACTCTTTGAGTTCACAGTCCCCTCTCAGTAACCCAGGTCCCTGATGCAGGAAATGGCAAACCACTAAAGAAATGCAGCTCTGGGGGCACCTGGGTGGCTCAGTAGGTTAAGCCTCTGCCTTCGGCTCAGGTCATGATCTCAGGGTCCTGGGATCAAGCCCCGCATCAGGCTCTCTGCTCAGCGGGGAGCCTGCTTCCCTCTCTCTCTCTCTGTCTCTCTGTCTACTTGTGATCTCTGTCTGTCAAATAAATAAATAAAATCTTAAAAAAAAAAAAAAAAAAGAAAAGAAATGCAGCTTTGCTTCTGGAACTGCTGAGACAGCCACAGGAGAGCTGAAGTGTGATGGCATAAAACTACTGAGGGCCAATTCCAACACCTCCAGGCTCAGCAGCCCCAGGAAGGTGAACTTGCACCATCCCCACCTCGGCATCCTGCAGAAGGCCACACGGCCAGGAGGTGCTGGGTTGCCTGTGTCTGGGATGGGAGGCAAGGAGGCTGGGGAGCACGGGCCTGAGTGGTGGGATTGGTCCCCACACAAAAGCCTGGGCTCCTGAGGCGGGGCCAGGCCTCAGCCAGTCAAAACGACCCTGTGCCACCATCTCGCCCTTCATGCCTGCGCTTGGCACCTGGGCAAGGGATGGGCACCATGGCCCCAGCCACTCACTGTCCTGGCCCCAGACCATGGCTATCATGGTGGAGCCAGGAGCACAGCTGCCTTTCAAGAAGCAGCTGAGGACAAACAGGCTTTTGCAAGCTGGCCCAGAGTCTCCCATGCGCATATGCACAGGGGCAGGACCTGATGGGTGTGTAGGAAGAGACTGAGGCCTGACCCACCGCGGCTGGATGCTCCCGAGTGGGGTGTCTATGTAGCCTGCACAACCCACACCACAGGGAAGTCACTGCCCTGCCTGATCACGGAAGCGCTTCAGGAGGGAGGGGCCATGAACACTGAACCCTTCTCCGTGGAGATGGAAGGTTCTCGAGTCACGGCAACCCCCCGCCCCACTGAGGCAGCTTTCAGGGCTGGGCCTGCCACATACCTGGCCTGAGCCATCACACCCCAGGGGGAGAATGCCTCACCTCAGTATCCGTGGAAGCTCAGGGCTCTTGTAGATATACTTGTGCCTGTAGCCGAGGTCTGAATGGAAGGGGATAAACTGAACTTTGAAGTCTCGGAAGCTTCGGGATGGAGCGGCGATGTTGTAGAGCTAGGATGAGGGAGAGACAGGTCAGAACCCACAGATGGCAGCCCTGCCTAGTGGTCTCCCCAGGAGAGAAACCAGTCAGTGGCTGCTGCCTCCAAAGAGCAACCCAAGTCCTCCGCCAGCGACGGTGCTGTCCTGCTGCCTGTGTGGCCAGGGCGAGGGGCATGGGTGTGGACAGGAATCAGCTCCTTGGCCTGACACTCGAGACCCTTTGTCCTAATGCCCCTCTCCCAGATGGCCCCTCCGCAGGGGGTGGCAAGGCAGCTGAGCCTGCCTCACGGGAAGAGCTGCCTGGCATGCAGGCGTGTGGACGCCTAGGTGCCGGAGCAGCCCTGAGGGCTCATCCCGGGGCCTTGGCTGGGCTGTTTGCCTTGGAATTTGCTGTGTGCCTGGGTCAAGGCCGGTTGGTAGCCTGGCTCACAATCTGTCCTTCCTCAGCCCCTTCCTCCCTGAGATGGCCAGGCTCTACGGGTCTGAGCAGCCATCGCGGGACAGCCCCGTAGGCCCGGGCTCGCTGGAGGGAGGAGACTTGGCCGTGCTGGAACCCACTGGCCCCCAGGCCTCACTCCGTCAAGGTTGCCCCTGACCCTCACCATTGCCATGCCAGATGGTGCTAGCTGCCAAAACACTTCTACAAATTGAATGCTGCTGCCTGGCAGCAAAGGCAGAGCAAACTCAGCAAAAGCAAACATGGAGGCCCCCCAACAGCATGGTATTCCTGACATCGGGCCCATTCCAAAGGCAGGAGAACAGACAAGAGGTTCTGTATCAAGTCTGCCAACTGGGATCCCTGCATGGGGGCCGGAGATTCTCCTCCTCGAGGGTTCCTTCCCTCCAGCCTAGCCGAGTACCCAGCAGTTGAGTCTGTCAGGCTAGGCCCCCTGCGCATGGACTGGGAGCCATCTGCTTACTTCTCACGTTTCCTCTTGCTATCACCAAATGTACTGGTGAAGAAGTCCAAGCCCTCTAGCGTACCTTTGCTGATAAGACATCAACTGTTGGCCCCCACCCGACCCTGCTGCTGACCCCCTACCTTCTTCTTGTGGGGTGGGGGCACCTGGCAGTAGCAGAACCCCTGCGGATGCCCGGCCCAGCCTGAATGGGAGCCGGCTAGACACCCGCCCGCACCAGAGCTGGCACCGACTCTCACCTTTCTGCCAAGCTGGAAGGGCACGACCGGGTCGTCCTCGGCATGCAGGATGAGCAGGGAGCAGGAGATGTGCTTCACACTGTGGGGGGAGATGGAACTGGACCAAGGCCCCAGGGAGAAGGCTGGGGTCTCTGGGCCTATCCAGGTTTAGTGGGGGCTTCACCATGGTGCTCAACAGATAGAACTTGACTGGCTTTTCACTAGAGAACTAGTGTTTCCACCATCATCTATTCAGTCAAGTCTAGAGATCGATCCATTCATCTTATCCGGTCCCTGTGTATTTTCTAGAAATTTTAAATTATTATTTTTGCCACTAGACCTATTCTTTAAATGTTAAAAAATGATATTTATATTTGGCCCATGGAGGTGGGCCAAGAAACCTATAGCAAACGATGGTCACTAGAAATGTGTTGGTAAAAAAGCCTACATGCTCTAATCTGTCTTTATTGAAAATGACATTTCAGGTCACCCTGAAGGTTTACAAATAAATTAACATTTTCAAGAGGTTCAGGTGATCCAAACCCTCTAGCAAACCACAGAGGGGCTGTGGGCCTAGACAGGTCCTGGAGTACCCTGGCCACCCCTCACTGAGCAAGCCTGGCACCGGGCAGGACCTGGGCCAGAAGGCTTGTCGCCCCACCGATGCCCCGCCCATCCGGTCATCTGGGCTTCTGCTTGCAGTACACATACGTGCACACTTTCCCTGCATTCTGCTTCCAGGGAGGAGCATCTCTGCTGCAAGGGTCACACTTTGACAGTGACACTGCCCATCTTTTCAGGACTTCCATTCTAAGTAGTATGTCCTAACCCTGACCCACTCTAGAAAAGGCCTGGTTCACATGCTGTCACCATGCGCCCAAGTGGGGGCTTGTGATTTCCTGCGGGTGAAATACTGCCAGCTCCTCAATGGTCAGCCCGGAGCATGGCCAAGGCACCTTCGGGGGACCCAACACTCACTGTGGTGCTTGTTGTTGGAATCTACTTTTTTCAGATCATTCTTGAAGTTCCAAAACAATATTTATAAACAACCAGGTTTTTTGCTTATTTCTGTTCAAATTTTAGTTTGCTCTATTTGCAGAACCAAAACAAATAATTAAGGGGAAAAATATTCCATTTTTTCACATTTATTCCTGAGTGTAGATTTTTAAATGTTAACCTGATATTTGTTTTTTTAAGATTTATTTATTTTAGAGAGATCGAGTGAGTGAGGTGGGGAGGGGCACAAGCAGACTCCTTATGGAATCCAACATGGGACTTGATCCCACGGCCCTGAGAAGAAACCAAGAGTTGGCTGTTCAACTGACTGAGCCACCCAGGAGCCCCAGTAGAAATATATATTTTTTTAAGATTTTATTTATTTGTCAGAGAGAGAGAAAGCCAGAGCACAAGCAAGGGGAGCAGTAGGCAGAGGGAGAAGCAGACTCCCCGCTGAGCAGGGAACCCAATGAAGGGCTCGATCCTGGGATTCTGAGATCACAGCTTGAGCTGAAGGCAGACGCTTAACCAACTGAGCCACCCAGGCGTCCCTAGAAATATTTTTAATAGTGAACTCTATAACGTTTTTCTACAACCAAACAGAAATCAAACAGCTGAGGCAATGTCATTTTTTGAGTAACAGCTCCCCTTATTAGAACCTGTCAGGAATTCTGATTCTGATTTCAACTAACAAATAAAACAAACACAGGGACATGTTGTCTTCCTGTTGCTTTAATGCCACCATGGCCTTTTCAAATCCGTTTTCTCTCGGTTGCAGCTCCCAGCCTGACTTGCCCTTTACAAAGGTCTGATGGTTGGGGAAGAACCCCAGTATACAGAATTCCACCCTATTTGGTTAAGGGGGTTCTCAATGATTTTTTTTAAAATTGGAAAATGAGGTATTGTACCATAGTACTCACTTTTCATCATTTGCAAATTTAATTCCACTGCTTGTAATGGGGTCGAGGAAGAACCAGTCAAACCCAGGGAAGTATCGGTATATCTGAAGGTGACACAGAAACAATGTGCAGAAGCATCAGTTAAAACAGCCACGGCAAAGGCCGAGGTCAAGGGTTCAGACAGAGGGTGCTCAGTGCCCAAGGGTCTAATGTGCTTCCAAATGGACTGACCTGAGGCCCCACCAGAGCTGTGCTGGGGTGCCCCACTGCCCAGACCACAGACTCTGTGCTTAAGAGGCTCCTGAACTGGCCACGCATGGCTGCCCACAAAATGGGCTCCCACACCTCAGAGCAGCAGCTGGGCAGGACCGGCTCCAACAGACATGAGGGCCTCCACCCATGGGAAAACAGGGGTCCATGTGACTTGGGGGTAAAGCAACATCAAAGAAGTAAGACTACAGAGGACTCCTCCGGTCTGCAACAGAGCACCATGAGGTCAGGTGGGGGGCCGACACAGCTCCCCTGAACCCACAGGACAGAAAAGGACATAGAGGGGCCCCCTCTGGACTACGCTTATAAAAAGAGGGTCCAAGGCCTCAATCCTGGTAGGTAAGGAGGGCCTGAGTCACCCTGGGATCCCCACTAGGCTTCCCCCAGGGTGTCACCTGGAGACACGACTGGGAGAGCCTTACTGATGAGCACCGTCTATGCAGACAGGGAGCAGGGGCACCCACCAGCTCTGTGTTCGCAGAAGCAGCCAGGACAGCAGCCACAGGCCTGGGCTGAGCCCTGCAGGGCAATGATGACAGCTAGGCAAACCATGCCTCAGAGGCATGGCCTCCCGGGGATCCTACTATCCTTGGACAACCCAGCTGTGAACCCATCCTTCTGCCTGCTACAGAGTTATAAAATTCCCCGGCAACGCCCTGCACTAAACAAGGATTAATTTTTATTTTATACTTATTCTCTTAAGACTTACCTTGATAGTAATTATTTTAATAATAACAATAAGGCAACTTTTTTCTTTTTTCTTTTTTTAAAGAGAGAATGAGAGAGAGAGCATGAGAGGGGGAAGGGCCAGAGGGAGAAGCCGACTCCCTGCTGAGCAGGGAGCCCGATGTGGGACTCAATCCCAGGACTCCAGGATCATGACCCGAGCCGAAGGCAGTTGCTTAACCAACTGAGCCACCCAGGCGCCCAATAAGGCAACTTTTAATAAGATCTGTACTTGCCACTGAGAAGGGATGGCTCTTAGCTTCTTCACGTATATTAGTGAATGGAGATTCCAATATAAGGGCATCTGGAGGTGTCTCTAGAAAATAAAACAAACAGGGGGCTGTGAGGTGGGCAAGAAGCCCTCACGGATGTCCCGGGAGAGGCTGGTCCCCCAGACTGGACAGTGGGCCCCAGGCACCCCCCACCACCAGCCCTGCCCCCCTCCACAGGCACTCCTGCATGGATGGGAAATAAGAAGTGCCCACATGGGGGCCCACACAGGGCCCATTTGCTCCCCAGAACCACATCTACTGAAGCTGTGGGGAATGCAGGCTGGGGTCAGCTGAGGGTTTACCCAGACCGCGGTGCCTGTGTCCAGCTCGCAGGGCTCCGAGACGACACCAAGCACTGTCGCTGTGCTGTCATCCAACAGCATCCACCTCCCAAGAACCCACAGCAGAGCCTGGGGCACAGTGAGTGTGCACAAACACACGCTGCCCACCCCGCCTGAGCCCAGAGACAAGGAGGAGCCCCTGCCCAGCCCACCAAGATTCCCACCACCACACAGGCCCCTACCTCGCTCACAGAGGCGCCGCACCAGATTTGTCGCCACTCTGAGAAGGAAGGAAAAACAGTTCAGGTGAATGACGATGGAAGTTGTTTGAGATGAGACTGTTCTAGTCTTGTAAGTGACCAGAGGAACTGTGGGATCTGTGAAGCGACTGGTGGAGTTTGGGGCTGGGGGAGGGTACGGACAAAGATGCCCCAGGACCGTGATTGGCCCCTGCTGCCCCTGCCATGGGCCACCCCTTCTGACGAGGATGGCAATGACAGCCCCCGGACCTCTTGCCATCCTAGGGCCACACTGGGCGGGTCCCATGCAGACAGCCACAGCAGGATGGCCTGCTCCCCACTCGGCCCCAGCTCCTCTCTGCAAGCACTTCCCAGCCCGCAGGCCCACCCCAACTGCAGCAGGCTGTCCAAGGTGAGCATCAGGGGGAGGAAGGGGCCACGGCCACTGCACCCAAAGGAAAAGCTGCTGGAAAAGGGATGGTTGCTGAAGGCCTCATGACTCCGGGCACTAACAGCAGTGCCCCTTTTAGAAACATTGTTGACCTTCCATCAGCAGCAACGATTCAGGCAGCCCCAGATGGAATATTAAACTGTTTCCCTCATCCTGGCAGATGTAGGAAGGGAACCACCCACTGCTGCCTCCCCTATGGTCTCTGGTAAGCCAAGTACAGGCCAAGTGGTCACGCTGTTTACAAACGTCCCTGGTTTGCAAGTGGTCAAAGCCCCAGCCCTCAGGCTGCCAGCCAGCACCCACACTCCAGAGCCAGGTGATGCTAACTCAAGTGCCCTGTCTGGTCTGCAGGGCAGACACCTCCCTGAGGAACACCCTGGGAATGAGGCAAGTGTGCCTACCCTCCCTGCAGAGGGAAATGGCCACCCCACAGCTGCCTGTGTGCATCTCAAGTCCCTTTTTGGGTTGAGGAGTTCAAGTAGCTCAAACTCTTCATGGTGTCTTGTGGCACTTCTTCCCGTCCCCATCACGGGAATGAGGGACAAGGGTTGTTGGGACTCATGGTGTCACGGGATCCAGACGCCATCAGGGCAGTCTTGGAGAGACCTGGTGAAACGTTGCCCCATGAAGACCTGCTCCCCCATGACTCCACCAGGCTGTGAACTCACCCAGTGCCTAGGGAATGACCCCAAATATACACAGGGTTGTCTCCACTTCTTGCTTTGATCCAGTCAAAAACATGGAGTGCGTCATATGTCATGCCCCGCTCCGATGGCGTTCCTACCGAGTCACCCCAACCTGGCGGGGGAGAAGCGGCAAGAGGAGGAAGTCAAATCCCAGCCCCTGGAACTGCTTGAGGGGTGGACTCATCCCCTTCTTTCTCAACAGGCAGCCTAGGACTGGCTGGGGCAACAGAAGTCTCTGCCACCATCATTCACAGACCCACGTGAGGGGTGTGTGGACAAGCTGGATTCTACTTCTCCGGCTTCCTTGGCCAGCTACAACCCCTGAGCCCAAACAGCCATCCACACACCCTTACCTAAGCCTCGACGAACAACTGTGCAGACAGAGCCATCAGACCCACAGACTCCTGCGGGCAGATGGGGCAGCAACCTCCCCAACCCTTAGGGCTTGCTGGTAGCTGGCCCAAGGTGATGGGCCAGTGAGACCCCGGCCTGCCCAGAGCCCTGGCAGGAAAGGAGCATCCCCAGGGGGATCCTGAGCCCAGTCTGGCTTCCACGGCCGGCTGTAGCCCAGCTAAAGACAGATGTGGGGAGTCAGGCTGGGGTGGGGGCAGGATTCCAGGCTCAAGGCAATTCTGACCCAGAAAGAAAAAGGGCTCTCAGAATAGCAGAGGAAAGCTAATCATCTCAGTCTCCAGACCACATTTTCCCCCAGGGCCCTCCCCCCAGGATCTTGTAAAGGGCAAATGCCACTGTCATTTCTAGCAACTCAGCAGTGAGTCATCATCAAATGACCTGAAAGCACCACGAGGCTCAGAAAGAGCCTGCTTTGCTGCATAAGCAAAACCCACAACTAGTGGGCACAATAAGGCACCTCCCCTGGGCATCCCAGATGCCAGATTAGCGAAGGGGGCATGTGAGAGACAAGGCCACCCTGAGAGCTTCAAGGTGTGGACAGGAGAAAGGGACACAGAGAGACAGAGACTGGCAGATGTGGAGCTTAGAAATGCAGAGACTTGATGAGAACTGGAAAGACAAAGTGCTGTGAGGGCTTTCACTTCCTGGTAGAAGCACAAAGAGGTGAACAAGGAAGGAGGCTGCTCTATCACCCTGAAGTCTCTAGCACCCTGTAGGAACACAAAACCCTTTTTAGCACAGAGAAAAGGTAAGTGGGTGAACTACTTTCCAGATCCTTATCTGTAGTTTTTCCCAACCCAGAACTTGCGAACACTCTTCTGGGAAAGAACCATCCCTGAAGCAGGCAGGCCATTGCCACCCCAGAGGCCCGTGTGTTCATCCCTGGGGCCTGTGAGGACACTTGATTCCGTGGCCAGGCAAAGGGCGGGACTGAGGCAGTAGGAGGAAATGAGGCCGCTGATCAGCAGACTATGACATGGGCGATTACGGGCTTACCAGCGTGGGTGCAAAGTCACCACAATGGTCTGCTGGACAAGTGAGAGGGAAAGGCAAAAGTCAGGGTCAGAGATCAGACTCAAGAGGCCATGCACTGAGGCACAAGGACAGCTTCAAGCAGCTGGAAAGGCAAGGAACTAGATTCTCCCACAGAAGCTCCTGAAGGGCTGGCCCTGCCAACACCTGGATTTTAACCCAGCGGCCAAAGATTTTGGACTTTCGACCTCCAGAACTGCAAAGTAAGTCTGTGCTCTTTGAAGACATCAGGTGTGTGACAATTTGTTACGACGTCATACCCTCGGTCTGAGGGTATTGACACCATTACCCTCCCCCAGTAGGTCAAGCTAAGCAGGCTAAGTAAGCCAAGCAGCCCTCTGACCTCTCACCTCTGCTGCTGAGACTACAGGAGGCCCATGCTTCTCACAAGGCAGCTCCCAGTCAGTACAAAGTATTTTCCTGGCTCGTTAAGGTGCACCATTCTTAGCCTACAGTGACTGTGGGTTCTCCATCTCTTCGGCAGCAAAGCCTTCTGATTCACTCAAGAAAGAAAAAATACTGAGGGGCAAGAAGAATCTTCCTTCTCTCTTAACAGTTCTTTCTCCTGTTTTCAGAACTTTAACAAGAGGGGCGCCTGGGTGGCTCAGTGGGTTAAAGCCTCTGCCTTCGGCTCAGGTCATGGTCCCAGGGTCCTGGGATCAAGCCCCGCGTCGGGCTCTCTGCTCTGCAGGGAGCCTGCTTCCTCCCCTCTCTCTCTGCCTGCCTCTCTGCCTACTTGTGATCTCTCTCTGTCAAATAAACAAATAAAATCTTTAAAAAAAAAAAAAAAGAACTTTAACAAGACAAGCTCTTCTGCCCACAAAATGTGTCCAAAGACCAGCTCTGGGGAGTCGGAATCCAGTAAAGAAATGACAGTGTCTTCTACATTTAAAACGTTGCTGAGGGATGCCCCTCATCAGCAGGCAGGACACACATGGGAAGATGATGTGCCCTCACCCTGACCACCACACTCGCCATCACTGCAGGTCAGGGCACCATGAGCTACAAACGCTGTCTCGGCTCCCAAGGTGACTGACGCCTGCACAGCAGACCCGGACGGGAGCAGTGTGAGGGCCCAGACTCACACTTGCAAAAGAACTCACCTCTGTAGTCAAAGGTGACCACATGATAACCAAGGGAACTCAGCACCTGGAACGTAAAAAATAAATATCTGGGCACAAATCCACACATCTTGAATTGAGGGCAGCTTGCCTCTTACCAAAGCCAGCCCGATGTCAGTCTTTGGGCCCCGCACACAGTGGGAGCTTCATAAACACTGTGACCATGCTGCCCATTCCCCATTATAAAACCCACACGTCTCCTGCTGCTACAGGACACGCAGATGCCGCCGCCTCAGGGATATGATGGAAAGAAGGGCTCTCCCACGGCTCAGATCCCCGGGGCACAGGTAGTCCCCCAGCCAGGGCAAACACCCTGAAACCAGAGACCCAGAAGGAGGGGCTCTATGGTCAGAGACTGCATCTGGGATCCTTACTGCAACCTAGCACTTCTTAGACTTGAAGCTTTCGTTGGATTTTTCTATTATTAAAAACAAAATCCCGGGACGCCTGGGTGGCTCAGTTGGTTAAGCAGCTGCCTTCGGCTTAGGTCATGATCCCAGCGTCCTGGGATCGAGTCCCACATCGGGCTCCTTGCTCATCAGGGAGCCTGCTTCTCCCTCTGCCTCTGCCTGCCATTCTGTCTGCCTGTGCTCACTCTCTCTCCCTCTCTCTCTCTGACAAATAAATAAAATCTTTAAAAAAAACAAAAACAAAAACAAAATCCCTCTAGATGACATGATCTTCTGGACTAGATAATTTCTCACAGCCCACACCTGAGCTTTCCTGAAGTGTGCCCGGAGACATGTGGAAGTGGCCAGCCACCAACATGCCCCAAAATCCCCGGAGGGAGGTGTGCTCCTTTCTCCTTTGCCTGCCCCAGGGCAGCATCTGCCCCTGCAGCATCTGCTCCCACCAGGGCCATACCTGCTCTAGGTGCAAACCCTTGCTAAGAACAGAAACCTCAAGCAGGGGCCACAGCTCCACAGGAGCACCCCCTCCCCAACTTTATCCAATTCAGTCAAGGAACAAACCCTCCCATGGCCCACAGCAGTGCGTGGCCTTGGTGTGTGAGGGACAGAGCGGTGCCCACAAGATGCAGATGTTCCCTCGCATTTGCTCTCTGCCAGGTTAACCAATGCAGGTGTTGGTCCCTGTGAGGGGTAGATGAGAAAGAGGACCCTGGAGGCAACTGCACATTTCCAGCTCTGAGACTCAAGCTTCCAAAGAAGACAACCAGGCAGAAGTGAGGGTCTGAGTGCCTGGCTGGCAGACCCACCAGCCCCTCCACCAGGTCAGCCTGGAATCTGGTGATGGGTGAGACTTCAGTGTGGCAGAGTTCCTGACCCTGCAACTTGGCCAGAGTGTGGCTTCCTGGCCCTGGGTGCTCTCCATTCGTTTTAGAGGAGAAATGCAGCATTTAATGACAATTTCAAATGCCTTTAATATAACTGCCAATATCTGGCAGATGATGCCCGAAGTCCACTCATTCTGCTTTTGGAAGCTCTCCCTAGAGGCAGCATTAGAGGGAAGCATTCCACGGTAGAGGCTTCCAATGGAGGCAGCATTGGAAAGGCCAATGTTGATCATCTCTCTCACAAGTACTGGAGGGACTCCCTTGTGTACATGCCTACTGGAGAGAACAGGTGGGAGACAACCCTGGGTGATGCACTTTCCTTCATATACTGTGTGGATACCACTCTCCCTTCATACACACTACGTATGTGGCTCTGCCCTTCATATGCCCTGTGTACACAAATCTCCCCATCATACACCCTGTGAATACCACTCTGTGTGTCCTACACTGTGTGTACACTGCTCTGTCATCGCACCATGTATGGCGCTCTCCCTGTCACACACACCATGTACACCATGCTCCCTGTCATATACACCGTGTACACCATTCTCCCAACATACACTACTCTCCTGTCATCACACCGTGTACACCGCGCTCCTGTCATCACTGTGTACACCGCGCTCCTGGTCATACACACCGTGTACACCGCTCTCCCGACATCATACCATATACACCGCTCTCCTGTCATCACACCATGTACATGCTCTCCTGTCATCAAAACATGTTAGCACCTTTCCTGTTATCACTGTGTACACTGCTCTCCCGACATCACACTGTGTACCCTCCTCTCCTGTCTTCACACCATGTATGCCGCTCTCCCGAAATCACACTGTGTACACCACTCTCCCGTCATCACTATATACACCACTCTGCCCATCAAGCAGCCTATGGACACCACTCTGTCCATCATACATTGTGTGCCATCTTCACCTACCTTGTAAAGTTCCACCCGGTGGTCGCCTCCTCTAGAGAGTCAGGGAAAAGGAAACAGAATGGGTGTTAGCACATCTTCTCAAAAAGGCATGCCCCCAGGGTCAGTACTAGAGTGTATGGGTCCTTAGTGGCTTGGTCCCCAAATTCATACAGAGAGGGTCATTGGGGGACAGATGACCTCTTCTACAGGCATCAGAGCAGCTCCATGCTTGTTTCTGGCAATACCGTGACAAGCAAGGGATAGTCTTAGCACTTTGGAGATATTTCTTAATTATCATCTTACTTCTATTTTTGACTAACACATAGGAACAACACAAACTTCAGAAGATACAGAGGATAGACAGCAAGCCCCCCACTCCTGCCCAGCATCTAGCCCCTCCCTCAGCTCCCTGGTGACCAGCATGTGGCAGAAGTGAAGGCACTTCTTTCCTCGACATGCACACTCTACTGCCTCTCACTTTTCACTCAGTAATGCACAGCCAACTTCCAGGACTCTTTTAAGTGGTGGTTCACCTTCCTTATCTTGCAGTCATTGTGTCCCTCTCCTACCTGCTGTGGATCTAAGTTTTGCTGCCATGGCCAGCCCGTGTTGATGTCCTCCTGCACACATGTGCTCCATATGTTCCTACACACGAACTGCTGGATAGAAGGTGTTTGTGATCGTAATCTTGACAATTACTGCCCAGCCATCTTCAGAGGGGCCCTGACCATCTCCCAGCCCCACACCCACAGATTAGTGTGTTGGGGTCACTTCCTATTATAGATGCTAAACAGGCTTTTGTGCATCCAAAGTGTTTTGTGTGTCTATACTTCTTTGTCCGAGTACTATCTATCCCTCCTCACATTTTGTCCAGCTACTGGCTGGCTATTACTGTGGATAGACACCAAAGTGGGAACGGGGCGACCTCAGGAAGGAAAGCATGTTAGCAAGTGAGCTCACCCTCTCCAGACTTCTCAGCAGTTTTCTTTTGTTATAATGAGCACCCTGGCCACTTTGCTGTGTGTGTGTTTGTGGGTGGGAAGGGCAGGGAGTGTCCCTGAGAGAGACAGGGATGAGACAAAGAAGGAAAACCAATGCAGTGTGGCCACAGAAATACAAGGGAATGAGTTTCAGGACCAGGAAGAAATACTGAAAAATGTTTTCAGTTATCTTTGGAGAAGTACATGTCTTGATGTCTTGTCTAGATTGTTCAAATTCCCCACTTTGAGCAAAAAGAAGAGGGGTAAAAAAAAAAAAGAAGAAGAAGAAGAAGAAGAGTGCATAGCAGTAGCCAGAGACTGGCTCTTGGGGAGACAGAGCTGCTGTAATTCTGCCAGGCCAAGGGGGGGTCTCTTTGGGGACGGGGGAGAGGACACCAAGACTTTCCAAGTCACAGGGCTCCTTCAAACCTGAAGTTTAGGCAGACTTTGTCTTTTTTACCATGTGACTGGCATTGCTTAAATGAACCTTATTCCCAGTAAACTACAAAATTTTCTCATTTATAGGAAGATGCTAGCAGAGTGGTTATAACCACTTGCCCTTTGAAAAGCAGAAGAGAAACCCACTGTAGCTTGTCCCAGGCAGAGAAGAAAGCAAACTGCCAAGTGCACACATGATTCAGCAGCTGAGCACTCTGCAGCCTCACAAAGCACCCTCGCGGCCCACACTTCCTGGACTTCCTGTGCTGTCCACTATGCAGCCCTGGTGCCCCGACATCCCTGAGAGACACTGTCGGCTTGCCCCCCCCCAAAACCACAAGGCCTACGAATTCATCTCCTTGTTGGTTCTGCTTACAAAATGACATGCCCCCAGCCCGCCACTGCAGCTAGGCGCCAGGCTGACCCTCACCTGGGGCCTGGAGCAGCCCTGCCTCCTGCCAGCTCCTGCTGGATTCCCTCACATGCCCTAGTGAAGCTGCAACAACAGCGGCCTTCCTGGGGGTTTTCAGACAATGCTCTGTTCAGAAAATGTACCTCCTCCTTCACCCATGCTGCTCTCCCAGGGATTCCTTCTACCGCGTGGGTAGAAAAAGCCAATTCCCAGTGAACATGAACAACATGCCATTGAAGGCATGAGAGAGAGAGACGGAGCATGAGTGCATGAGCAGGGGGAGGAGCAGAAGAAAAGCAGACTACACGCAGAGCAGGGAGTCTGACACAGGGCTCAAGCCCAAGACCCTGAGATCATGACCTGAACTGAAGGCCGCTGCTTAACCGACTTAGCCACCCAGGCGCCCCTAAAGACACTCTCTTTTTTTTTTTTTAAATAAACATATAATGTATTATTAGACTCAGGGGTACAGGTCTGTAAATTGTCAGGGTTACACACTTCACTGCACTCACCATAGCACATACCCTCCCCAAGGTCCATAACCCAACCACCCTCTCCCGTCCCCACTTCCCTCAGCAACCCTCAGTTTGCTTTCTGAGATTAAGAGCCTCTTATGCTTTGTCTCCCTCCCGATCCCATCTTGTTTCACTTATTCTTTTCCTACCCCCCAAACCCTCCACATTGCATCTCCACTTCCTCATATCAGGGAGATCATATGATAGTTGTCCTTCTCAGATTGACTTATTTCACTAAGCATAATACCCTCTAGTTCCATCCACGTTGTCGCAAATGGCAGGATTTCATTTCTTTTGATGGCTGCATAGTATTCCATTGTATATATATACCACATCTTCTTTATCCATTCATCTGTTGATGGACATCTAGGTTCTTTCCACAGTTTGGCTATTGTGGACATTGCTGCTATAAACATACAGGTGCACGTGCCCCTTAGGATCACTATGTTTGTATCTTTAGGGTAAATACCCAGTAGTGCAATTGCTGGGTCATAGGGTAGCTCTATTTTCAACTTTTTGAGGAACCTCCCTGCTGTTTTCCAGAGTGGTTGCACCAGCTTGCATTCCCACCAACAGTGTAGGGAGGGTTCCCTAAAGACACTCTTGAAAATGATCTGGGATAAACTTGAGCAATGGCTTGCCACAGACAGGGCCTCAGCCACACCCAGCAGGATACACTGGCATTGCTGTCTTACTGCTGAGAGACAGAACTCACACTCATCACCCAACCCAACAGCATGGTGCAGCCTACATGGATGAGTTTATCTGTGTGCATTCCCCTGGGGTCCCTCTGGCCTCCTCGTGCTTTCAGCCATCCTTCCTTCGATGTCACCCCAACTCCTCCTCAGCACTCACTACTCCTTGCCAGGAAGTATGCTTCCCCCAACCCCCAGAAGGGCATGCCTGCCAGCGAGAAGGGGCCAGCCTGCCTGCGACCCTCAGCCTGAGCTGACACACAAGGCTGGTGAACAGGAGACAGCACTCCCCAGGGGCACTGCTGCCCTGAAGTGTCACAACGACCCCTCTGAGGAACAACCACTGCTTACTCACTGAGAAACCGGATTCCCTAAATCACTGGCCCTCACTTTGCCCTTCAGATTACTTCAGGAAGAAGGAAACACCGCACTCTGGCCAAGAATCTAGGTGATGTGATGCAGGCTCCTCCATCCCACCCAGGTGGGAGCCCCAGATAAGGGGTATCTGGACACAGACTCCTACATCTGTTTAACATGGGGAGTGGGGGTGGTTTCCCAAGGAACCTGCACCTGGGCCCACCTTCCATATAGCTCTGCTCTACTCTGAGCTTGTGGGAACACTGCTTCATGGGAGTTTCACCCTGACCCCTTTCCCCCAAATCCCATAAACTCTGCCATTTCCTGTGTTCTCAGGATGCCCCATGGCCCCACTGCCTGTACACTCCCTCACTGCAGTGGGTCAGCAGACCGGACTGGGCCAGCATTGAGGGGAGGACATGCTACACAGGCTCTTGTTCCTCACCTTGTGCCTGCATTCCCATGCAGGTACAGGATGATAGGGTGACTGGAAGCCAAGGCATCCTCGTACCACATCTGGTCCTTTCCCTGGGCGTCCTTCCACCAGACAGCGGGGACAGTGTGCCTGGAAACAGAAGCAGAGTGGAGTGGAATGATCGGATAAGGATGACTGTTGACAGAATGACACAGGATCAGAGTCACAACTGAGCGCAGAGCAGGCCAGGTGGTGGTGGGGGTTGGGGGGCGGTGGCAGGCAGAAGAAATAACTACAGAACTCTAAGCTACAGTGACGGCTTCTGACAGCCTTGGTAGGAGATTTCCTCACTCACACCTGGGCCCCTCTGGGCCACAAAAGGGGCAGCTGTGGTAGCAGGTAGGCAGGGGCTGGGGCTGGGGGTGGAGTTTCTCCCATGTGAACCGGACATTCTGTAAGGTAAGATCTAGTTTGGCTCGTTCACCAGGACCTCATCTGGGCCTCACACAGAATGACTGCTTAATAAATACTAGCTAGGTAAGATCATTTCCCCTCATACATACCCATATTATTAAGCTGTATACTATTTTTTATTTTTATCTAAATTCAATTAACATATATTATTAATTTCAGAGGTAGAGGTCAGTGATTGATCAATCTTATATAACACACGATGCTCATTACATCACGTGCCCTGCTTAATGTCTATCACCCAGTTACCCCATACCCCCACCCACCTCCCCTCCAGCAACCCTCAGTTTGTTTCCTATAATTGAGTCTCTTATGATTTGTCTCCCTCTCTGATTTTGTCTTTATTTTTTCCTCTCTTCCCTTATGATCCTCTGTTTTGCTTCTTAAATTCCACATATGAGTGAAATCATATGATAACTGTCTTTCTCTTATTGACTTATTCTGCTTAGCATTAATACCCTCCAGTTACATCTATGTCCATGTAAATAGTGAGTATTCATACTTTCTGATGGATGAGTAGTATTCCATTTTATATACTACATCTTCTTTATCCATTGATCTGTGACTGGACACCTGGGCTCTTCTCATAGTTTGTTTATTGTGGACATTGCTGCTACGAACATGGGGGGTGCTGATGCCCCTTCAAATGACCGTTTGTATCCTTTGGATAAATACCTAGTAGTACAATTACTGGGTCATAGGGTACCTCTTCTTTTAACTTTTTGAGGAACCTCCATACTGTTTTCCAGAGTGGCTGCACCAGCTTGCATTCCCACCAACAGTATTAAGAGGGTTCCCCTTTTTCCGCATCCTCATCAACATTTGTTGTTTCCAGTCTGGTTAATTTTAGCTATTCTGACTGGTATAAGGTGGTATCTCACTGTGGTTTTGAAGTGTATTTCCATGATGCCAAGTGATATGAAGCATTTCTTCATGTGTCTGTTGACCATTTGTATGTCTTCTTTGAAGAAATGTCTGTTCAAGTCTTCTGCCCATTTTTGACTGGATTATTTGTTTTTTGGGTGATGAGTTTGATAAGTTCTTTATATATCTTGGATACAGGCCCTTTATCTGATATGTCATTTGCAAAATCTTTTCCCATAATGTTGGTTGCCTTTTAGTTTTGTTCACTGTTTCCTTTGCTGTGCAGAACTTTTTATCTTGATGAAGTCCCAATAATTCATTTTTGCTTTTGTTTCCTTTTCTATCAGAGACATGTCTAGCAAGAAGTTGCTGTGGCTGAGGTCGAAGAGGTTTTCAATAGTCCTCTAGTCATTCAGGGTCTTTTCTGGTTCTATATAAATTTTAGGATTATTTGTTCCAGCTCTGTGAAAATGTCAATGGTATTTTGATAGGGATTGCACTGAATGTGTAGATTGCTCTGGGTAGCATAGACATTTCAACAATGTTTATTCTTCCAATCCATGAGCATGGAACGTTTTTCCATCTCTTTGCGTCTTCCTCAATTTCTTTCATAAGTGTTCTATAGTTTCTAGAGTATACATTATTGACCTCTTTGGTTAGGTTTATTCCAAGTTTTTGGTGCTATTGCAAACATGAATTGATTCCTTAACTTCTCTTTCTCTGTTTTATCATTAGTGTATACAAATGCACCTGATTTCAGTGCACTGATTTTATATCATGCCACTTTGCTGAATTGCTGTATGAGTTCTAGTAATTTTGGGGTGGAGTCTTTTGGATTTCCCACATGAAGTATCATGTCATCTATGAAGAGAGAGAGTGTGACTTCCTCTTTGCCAATTTGAATGTCTTTTATTTCTTTTCATTCTCTGACTGCCTAGGACTTCTAGTACTATGCTGAATAACAGTGGTGAGAGTGGGCATCTCTGTCATGTTCCTGACCTTAGGGGAAAAGCTCTCAGTTCTACTCCATTGATAATGATATTCACTGTGGGCTTTTAATAGATGGCTTTTATGATATTAAGGTATGTTCCCTCTATCTCTACACTATGGAAAGCTTTAATCAAGAAAGGATGCTGTATTTGTCAAATGCTTTTTCTGGATCAATTGACAGGATCAATAGTTCTTGCCTTTCTTATATTAACGTAGTCTGTCACACTGATTGATTTGGAGATGTTGAACCACCCTTGCAGTCTAGGAATAAATCCCACTTGGTCATGGTGAATAAAACTTTTAATGTACTGTTGGATCCTACTGGCTAGTATTTTGGTGAGAATTTTTGCATCCATGTGCATCAGGGACACTGGTCTGTAATTCTCATTTTTGGTGGAGTATTTGTCCAGTTTTGTGATCAGGGTAATGCTGGCCTCATAGAATGAGTTTGGAAGTTCTCCTTCCATTTATATTTTTTGAAACAGCTTCAGAAGAATAGGTATTAATTCTTTTTTAAATGTTTGGTAGAATTCCCCTGGGAGGCCATCTGGCCCTGGACTCTAGTTTTTTGGGAAATTTTTAATTACTGCTTCAATTTCCTTGCTGGTTATGGATCTGTTTGGTTTTTCTATTTCTTCCTGTTTCAGTTTTGGTAGTTTATATGTCTCTGGGAATGTACATATTTCTTCTGGATTGCCTAATTTGCTGGCATATAGTTGTCTCATAATATGTTCTTATAATTATGTGTATTTCTTCAGTGTTGGTTGTGATCTCTCCTCTTTCATTCATTTTATTAATTCGTGTGCTTTCTCTTTTCTTTTGGATAAGTCTGGCCACATGTTTATTGATTTTATTAATTCTTTCAAAAAACAAGTTCCCAGTTTTGTTGATCTGTTCTACTGTTCTTTTGGTTTCTATTTCATTGATTTCTGGTCTAATCTTTATCATTTCCCTTCTTCCTGATTTAGACTTTATTTGCTGGGTTCCCCCCCACCCCAGCTCCTCTAGGTGTACGGTCATGTTATATATTTGAGACCTTTCTTGTTTCTTGAGAAAGGTTTCTATGGCTATATACTTCCCTCTTAGGACCACCTTTGTCGCATCCCAAAGGTCTGGAACAGTCGTGTTTTCATTTTCATTAGTTTCCACGAATTCTTAAATTCTTCTTTAATTCCTGGATGACCCATTCGTTCTTTAGTAGGATGCTCTTTAGACTCCAGGTATTTGAGTTTTTTCCAAATTTCCTCTTGTGATTGAGTTCCAGGTTCAAAGCATTATGGTCCAAAGATATGCATGGAATAATCTCAATTTTCTGGTACTGGTTGAGACCTGATTTATGACCCAGTATGTGACCTTTTGTGGAGAATGTTCCATGTACACATGAGAAGAATGTGCATTCTTTTGCTTTAGGATGGAATGCTCTGAATATATCTGTAAAGTACAGTCCAGTGTGTCATTCAAAGCCCTTGTTTCCTTATTAATCTTCTGCTTAGATGATCTGTCTGTTGCAGTGAGTGGGGTGTTAAAGTCCCCTACTATTAGAGCACCTGGGTGCTTCAGTCATTTAAGCATCTGCCTTCAGTACACAGCATGATCTCAGGGTCTGGGATTAAGCCCCACATCAGGCTCTTTGCTCAGTAGGGAGCCTACTCCCCATCCCTGTGTTCTCTCTCTCTGTCAAATAAATAAATAAATTCTCTTAAAAAATAATAAAGTCCTTTACTATTATTATATTGTTATAAATGTGTTAGTTTAGTTTTATTGTTAATTGGTTTATATAATTGGCTGGTCCTGTGTTAGGATATAAATGTTTACAACTGTTAGATCTTCTCACTGTATAGAACCTTTAATTATGATATAGTGTCCTTCCTCATCTCTTATTACATCATTTGGCTTAAAATCTAATTTGTCTGACATAAAGATTGCCACCCTAGCTTTTTTTTGATGTTTATTAGCATGATAAATGGTTTTCCACCCCCTCACTTTCAACCTGCAGGTGCCTGTGGGCCTAAAATGAATCTCTTGCAAACAGCATATGGATGGGTTGCTTCTTTATCCAATCTGACACTCTGTTTCTTTTTGATTTGTTTCAATTAGCCCATTTATATTCAGAGAAATTACTGAAAATTATGAATTTAGTAACTTTTTACTACCTATAAAGTCACTGTTTCTGTATATTGTCTCTGTTTGGTACTTTTGGGCTCTCTGTTCACTTAAAGGATCCCTTTTAATATTTCTTGCTAGGCTGGCTTAGTGTCACAAATTCTTCTAGTTTCTGTTTGTTTATCCTGGAAGCTTTTTATCTCTCCTCTTTTGAATGACATCCTAGTTGGATAAAATAGTCTCAGCTCCATATTCTTCTCATTTAGCATGCTGAATATATCATGCCAGTCCTTTCTGGACTGCCAGGTCTCTGTGGATAGGTTTGCTGGAAGTCTAATGTTTCTACCCTTGTAGGTTATGGACTTACCCTGAGCTGCCTTCAGTATTCTGTCTCTGAGATTTGCAAGTTTCACTATTGTATGTCAGGGTGTTATCCTATTTTTATTGATTTTGAGGGGAGGTTCTCTGTGCCTCCTGGACTTGGATGCTTGTTTCCTTCCCCACATTAGGGAAGTTCTCTGCTATAATTTGCTCCAGTATACTTTCGGCCCCTCCCTTTCCTCTTCTTCTGGGATCCCGATTACTCTAAAATTGTTTCATTTTATGGTATCACTTATCTCTCAAATTCTCTTCTCATGGTCCAATAGTTGCTTATCTCTCTTTCTCAGCTTCTTTATTCTCCATCATTTTGTCTTCTATATCACTATTTCTCTCTACTGCTTCATTTATCCTGACAGAGCCTCCATTTTTTATTGCATCTCATTCATAACCTTTTGATTTTGACTTGATTAGATTTTAGTTCTTTTATTTCTCCAGAAAGGGATTTTCTAGTGTCTTCTATGCTTTTTTTCAACCCTAGCTAATATCTTTATAATTGTTATTCTGAACTCTAGTCCTGACACCTCACTTACATCCATACTGATTAGGACCCTGGCAGTCAGTATGGCCTCTTGTTCTTTTTTAGGTGAGTTTTTTGTCTTGTCATTCTCTCCAGAGAAGAACAGATGAACAAGAGAACAAAATACTAAAATGGCAACAACGACCCCCGAGAAATATACACTACGAATAAGAAAAGACCCAAAAATGGGGGGAAAAAAGAGAGAGAGAATATAATCAGACATGTGATCAGAAGAGACCAATAGAGTGGATCCTGTTTGTATTTTGGTCTGTTTGTTAGAAAATTAGATCCCAAAATTGTAAAGGAAGAAAAATTTATATATGTACAAAAATAAAATTAAATACAATGAAAGAACAGAACATAACTATAACAATGAAAATTAAAAAGACTTTAAAAAATTTTTAGAAAAAGCAAGAAAAAAAGAGAGAATACAGTTAGACAGTGAAGAGAACAGAGCCATACACTAGATTCTGGGTGTATTTTGGACTATTTGTTAGAAGAAACTGCATCCCAAAATTGTAAAGAAAGAGAAACTTATATATATACAAAAATAAAATATAACGAAAGGATAGACTGTAACTATAAAAATGAAAATTAAAAAAGATTTAAAAAGAAGAGTTGATAAAGTAAGAAAGAGGTTGAAAAGGAAAAAGAAGAAAAATAATACTGAAAGACTAAAGAATCAACCACGAATTCTATATACTATTTTCCAGTAGTGCTGGAGTTTTGAGGTTCTGTGTGATCGGTAAACTTGGGTCCTAGCCAGATGTTCTTGCTGGTCTTCTGGGGGAGGGGACTGTTGTGCAGATTCTCGGGTGTCTTTGCCCCTGGGCAGAATTGCACTGCCCTTGCCAGGGGCCAGGCTAAGTAATCTACTCCCGATTGCTCAGTGTGGCTTTTGTTCCCTGAAGAATTCCAATGCCGCTTTAGAGGACAAGAATGAAAATGGCAGCCTCTCAGTCTCTGGGCCACGGGGCCCACCTCCTCAGTCTGCCCTCAGGGAAAAGCAGTCAGTCATTCCTGTCTCTGGGGGTCTCGGTTCATACTATGTGCTCACCTACCCTGTGACCGAGTGTTTCTATCTCAGGCATGCAACCCCGTTTGGAGTCTCCAAACCCTGCAGACTCCTGTGGTGTGCACTGGCACTTCTCCTCCATGGGGTAGACAGAGGGTCTCTCCACGGCTCTGCCACTTTTTTGGCCCCTGCTTGGAGAACAGTCGCCCAACCATGCCACGGTTCATGGGATAGGTAACCCTGAGCTGAGAGCCCACTCCTGGGCTCACTGATGGCAACCAGCTTCCCCCCTCTGATGTCTGGGAACTCTGCCACACCCAGGCACCCCCAGTCTTCCTGTGACTCCAAGGATCCTGAGACCAAACTGTCCCACCTAGGATTCCTTCCCACTTTGCCATCTGATCCGAGCACCCGTCAGGCAGGTATGTCCCTTACCGAAGCAGCCTTCTTAAAGTTCCAATTTTGTGTTCTGCTGCTATATCACTCCAGTAGCTGGCTTACAGAGGCTCCCTCTGCCCACGGTTTACCTTCCCATATATCATCCTGGACTCACTTCTCCACACCCTTGCAGAAAGTGGTCACTTTTCTATTTGTAGAGTTGCAGCTATTCTTTTCTTAGATCTCTGGTTGAGTTCACAAGTGTTCAGGATGATTTGATAGTGGTCTAGCTGAAATCCTGGGACCAGACAAAACTAAGTCTTCTGCCATCTTGGACTATCCAGTCTAACCTGTAAACAAGTTAACTCACAACGTACTTAAGAGAGTTCATGGTGTCAGAGGTGATAATTAAGTGACACTGATCTTTACAAACTGGACTAGAAGCTGGACATCCTTCAGCACCATTTCTAGAGACTGCTCACAAGGCACCTGGGAGCAGACCCATCTCTGGAGGAGGAGATGCTACAAGCCAACATGCTGCATGGATGGATTGGTGTCAGCCCAGTTCATCCCACACCTGGCCAGGCAGGTGCACTCAGTCTCTCTGGCCAGAACTCTCCCTCAGGGAGATGCTCCAGTTAATGTGATGTCCGTCCACATCAAATACTGTTAATTGCTGGGGAGGGTCTGAATGAATAAGGTTTTTCTATAAAATATATTCACATTTATTAGCAAGAATGCTGGAAAATATTAAATAGCCATTTTTAAATTTCCTAACTCTTAAGTTTCAGTTTTATCACTTCCTTTTTTTTTAGAGGGTAGAGGAGGGAGGGGCAGAGAGAGAATCTTAAGCAGACTCCACACCCAGTGCAGAGCGTGACATAGGGCTCAATCTCACAAACCTGAGATCATGACCTGAGCTGAAATCAACAGCTGGATACTTACCAACTGAGCCACCCAGGTGCCCCTCAGCATTTCACTTCTAATGTTTCTTTGACCCATTCCAGAGAATCACATTTTGGGTGGTTCTGACCATAATGACCACTCTTTGAAATTATAAACCCATGGGACCAAAAGGCACATTTTAAAGGTCCTGGATGCTGATCCAGGAGCCAGCCTGCCCCAAACCTGGTACTCTTGACAGGGGAAGCTCCTAGCCAGAGGAGAGGGACTCTATTCCCAGGGCTCTCCTGCCCCCTGCCAGATGGAGAGATTATACCCACAGACAGGGTGCAAAGAACAAGGCCTACTGCTTCCTCAGGGCCCACAGTGTTCTCACAACAGTACAGGGAGCAGACGTGGGCAGGCCAGCCGCAGCCCAGCAGCACACAGCCTGGCTATCACTAACTTGAGTCTCGCCATTGCTGCCACTAAGGGCAATCTTCATGGGTGACGGCTGCGGGAGCTTTCAGACCAAGTATCAGTACCATAAACAACTCCTCCCACAATGACCATCCTAACCACTACCCAAAAAAGAGGTCCCTACTAACAACCCCCCCAGTGTCTCAAAGCACAGACCACACTAACTGGCAGGAGGGCCGACCAATTCCCTGCCAAACAGCTCTGAGCAAAACACATCAAGCTTCTGACTGAGGGCACAAGAACAAAGTGTCCCATGCACACATACTGGTCAGTAAATGTAAGATTAAATTAAACCAGAAATAACAAAAGCCTAGTCCCAGCATTAGCTCCTAGAACAATAATCTCCCTTCCCATTTTATGTTCTCTAGCCAGGACCATTAGATATGGCTGAACTTCCTCAGAGCCCACAGTGGGAAGCCACCCACAGCATTTTGTTTAGAAGCATCTCACATACACAGCAGTTTTCTGCAAGGGCAGAGAGACATTATGGCTGCTAAAAGAGAAACCCAGCTACACAAAGGGGCAATGATGCCAAGCTGCTTCTGAGGAAGAAAGAAAATGGCACAGAAAAGTTGGTCAATTTTAATTTAGTTTTCAGAAACACCCACTTGTTCATAGGGAAAAGGAGAAAAACATATTCTAAGGAGACAGAAAGAAGTCACAGAGTTTAATTAAGTCCAATTTAAATTTGTGGCTCAAAAAAGTCAATACAAGAAGAGAGCAAACACAACATCAGTGGCTAGAAGCACTGCTTATGAAAGAAATCCAGCTGTTTTCAATGTCTAAACATCCCTTTCTCTGAGAAGAAAGGGTGTACTCAAATTTGTGCTTTCATTTCTATGCTCATACTCTCTTTTTGCCCCCTGGAAATAAGGCTCCCTTCCACAAACAGCCTGGTTCATAAAGCCATCAGTGTTTGAAAACCTAAGAACAGATTTGATGCCATCTCATTGTGCTCCATTAGTATCAAATTTAGCCAACATCTCTGTTTTGGAAACGGAGAGTGGGAGGATAAAAACAAGTGATGATCGTGGACAAAACTGGCCATACTGCTGGGCACTCACCAGACTCCAATGGTCACGTCTTCCTCTGGCTCGAGGTAGTAATTACACGTGTGATTCAAACCTTGATCCTGTGGTTTTTTCAAGTCAATGAAATAAGGAACCCTCACTGTGGAGGAGAAAGAGATGGAAACCAGGATTAGTGGGGCAGATGGACACACACGTGTACACATGTGCACACAGCAGGGGCGAAGCTCTCAGGAATTGTCAAGTCTTTTCCAAACCAAGACTGCCAGGTACGCAGGGCCTTCCAGCCTCAGGTGCAGAGCTGGGTGAGTGAGCGCTGGAATGCCGTGGGCACATCTGCACATCCTCTAGCAAAGAAGAGGTCTGAGTACAGATGGACCCCCTGAGAAGACACAAGTGAGGGAAGAAAAGATCCCTGAGGGACCTGAGGGACATCCTGGCCATGAGAGAAGCTGGAGATGGGGAGGCCAGCCAGCTCTGGCTAAGCGACAGATGAAAGCTGGAACCTGGGTGGTTGGGGGGAGGAGGAACAGTGGGAAAGGTAACAGATGGGTGGTGTTCTGGAGCCAAGGCCACAGGACTCAGTAACCAAGTGAATGCAGGTGTGAGTCGGTTAGTGGGGTCCTGAAGTTTCTAGTGCTCTCACTTCATGCGCACAGGACAGCAAAAGATGAGGTTCAGGTGCAGGGAATCCACAGAGCCCATCTAGAGTTGAATGACACTGAATGGAACTGTGCAACAGGAGGCCTACATATAACAGGTCACCTGTCAACAGAGCAGAATTCTATAATGTGCCCACACTATGGAAAATCTAGGGACCATTAGCTGGAGACCAACAGAGACCCATTGACATGGAGGAATGTTCATGAACTATAGGTAGAAGAACAGAGAAGGAATGAGATCACCATATGTGCTGCATAGTCCCAAAAGTTACAGTGAAAACAAGCACATGTATTCAACATCATAACCCATATGGGACTCAGAAAGAAATAAAGGAAGACACGGGCCAGGCTGTTACCAAAGTGAGTGTGTGCACACACACGCATGCAGGCATGCATGGGCAGGTGGGGGATAGTTCCTTTATATACTGTTGCACTTCTACTGCTTGTGGTGAGCATAATGTTTAAAGCTATATTTAGTCAAAGTTAAAAAACTTTTTCTTTCTTTTTTTTTTTTTTGAGAGAGAGAGCGAGCAAGCATGCAGACAGGATGCAGGGGAGGGGAGAGGGAGAGAGAGAATCTTAAACAGGCTCCAAGCCCAGTGTGGAGCCCAGCACAGGGCTCATTCTCATGTCCCTGAGATCATGACTTGAACTGAAACCAAGAGTTGGATGCTCAAACGACTGAGCCACCCAGGTACCCCAAAGATCAAAAAACATAAAACAAAACAAAAACAAAACAAAACAAAAAAAACCCAAAAACCTGGGGCGCTTGAGTGGCTCAGTGGGTTAAGCCTCTGCCTTCAGCTCAGATCATGATCTCAGGATCCTGGGATCGAGCCCCACATCAGGCTCTGTGCTCATCAGGGAGCCTGCTTCCCACCCCCTCTCTCTGCCTGCCTCTCTGCCTATTTGTGATCTCTCTCTCTCTCTCTCTGTCACATAAATAAAAAAATAAAATCTTAAAAAAAAAAAAAAAACCCAAACCCTAAAAACCTTGAGGTGAGATTCACTCACTTTATCAAATGGCAACTCCCAAAGAGGGTAGTGACAAACAGCAGGATGGTCCTGGCCTCTAGCCAATCCCACCTTGTACGAGGAGTCACACACCACCGTACAGATTCCTTTGGTGAAGAGAGCAGTTTCATTACATAATCGTACATATCTACATGGCACAAAAGCCAAATGTGCTCATCTCCTCCTACTACTACTGTTCCTAAGACACGGCCTTTGATCTCCTCCCTCCAGGCCTTTGCACTTGCTGTCCTCTCCACCTGAGCACTCTCCCGGCACACACCTGCACATTCAGCTCTCACTCCTCCAATGCCCACTGCAGCTCCTCACTACACATTTGCTGAAGAAATGAAATACCCACTCATGCTCCTTCCCCAGAAATTCCCTGAGCATTTCAGACCATTCAAAGAGATAAATCCTCCCACGAGGGCTGCCATTTGTACCTTCAGCTTCTTAATCCACCGCTTCCCCAAGGGGGTGGGGGCTAAACATTTTAGACTTTATGACTTTCTCTTAAAAGAAAAAGGGCCATCAAAGGAAGTGACACCACACGTCCTGGTGCTCCCACCATGCCAGCCCCACATATGGGCACCCTCCTGCAGGGCCTCCTGTGATGTGCACCCCACCTCTTCCACTTCAGAGCTCTTGTTCAGTCACCAGCTCCCACGTTACAGACCTGGGACTTGCACCAGACAGCCTGACCCCACAGCCCGCACCCTTGACTAATCAGACAGGAAGGAAGAAAGGTGAATGGCTCTAATACTAACTGGCCCTTGTGTCCTTTTCAGGATACACTGAAAGATACACTGAAGTCCCAACCCCCAGCCCATCAGATGTGACCTTATTTGGAAATAGGGTGTGCACAAAGATAATCAAGCTAAAGTGAGGTCATACAGTGGACTTCAATCCAGTAGACCTGGTGTCCCTATCAAAGGGAAAACTGGGACACAGACACAGACAAGGGCAGAGGAAGACAATGGAAAGACACTGAGAGGAGACAGCTGCAGCTACGACAGAGGCAGAGGCCAGAACTGTGCAGCCACAGGCTGAGGGACACCACAGATCCCTGGCCAACACCAGAGGCCCGGAGAGGCCAGGAAGGACCATGCCCAGAGTCTCAGGGAGCGTAGCCCTGCTGGAGACCTTGATTTCAGGATTCCAGGCTCTAGAAGCTGGAGAGAATAAATTTTTGTTGTTTTAAGCCATCCAGTTTGTGGTATTTGTTACAGCTGTTCCCGGGGGCCAAGGCAGTCATGCTACGGAGGTCAGATTTTACTCTGACAATGGGGCTCAGAGAAGGCTCCTGACCAGAGAGAAGGCTGGCAAGGGCCTCTGTTTCCCATGCTGTTTCAGATGCGGATACCTAGTCCTGCAATCGCCATTCTGGGACAGTGTCCCATGCTGCGGGAACTGACGGCTGCAGCTTCATGTGCCCACTGACAACTGTGAAGTGAAATGACTTCGTCAACAAAACTCTAAAAACCTCAACTCCATGCCCGCCGTTCAACCCTACACCCAGATTCCCTTAATTCTGCTCCTGAGACTGGAATTATCCACCCCCAGCCCCCATGCCAAACAGAAAGGGGGTGTCATCAAGGGCTGAGGGCACTTGGCTTCCACTGGTTCAGCTCTCAGGCCTCAGCAGGTTCTGTGTTGGGAGAGAAGGTGGCCAAGCTACTTCCACATGGCCCCACAGCTCCAAGAGAACCCCCTACCTGTGAAAAGAGTTTGATGAGGATTAGCAGCTAATCCCAAAAGCTTCGAGGCCTGAGAAATCTAGAAACTGAGAAGCCAGATGCTCCTCCAGGAGGACCTCACTCCACAAAACTTGTCTTCCAGTCCACTCTTACTTCTGTTGTAGAAATAACCGTGAAAAAGAAGGCAGTGAATGTACTGAGTCCAGCAGATGCCACCCATGTGCCTCCCTTCCCCTGGGGCCCTTCCAGAGAGGGGGGTCCATGGTCAGTCCAAGGGGTCAGGCAGCTTGAGAGGAGTGGCCAGAGGAACCACTGGTAACTACCAGTCTGAGTAAGCAAAATGCCACAAAGAGACAGGGTCAAGGGGTACAGGAAGAGGGTGGCAGGACATGCCCAGGCCAGAACACACGTCACTCCTGCTGGCCTGGAACAGATGGGTACCAGGGCCTCCTGACTTCTGTTATCCCTTGGCCCCATGACCCTTGGGGCTGCAGCAAGGATACAGCACAGGCCCCACAGGCAGCCCACAGGGCACACAATAGGGGTAGGAGTGAGGCGTCCAGGACAGTGACCCAGCAGCTCACTGCTAGCTCTACAAGTTCGGCCTCACATACAGCTTAAGTGCACAACCGGAAACCCAATACACCAGCTGCTGTCCCCATAGGCCTGCAAGACACATCCAGCTGCTTCAATCCCATCTCTGGCTTCCTGTTCTTCCATTTTTCATTATTCACCCTCTGACCGCACTGTCATTTATTGGCAACCACATACCAACTGGCATGATTCAGAGAGGATCCTGCACAAACAGTGGTCAGTGAATAAATCAGTGAGTATACAACTGAATGGAAAACGACCAAGTCTATCATCCCTTCTTTAGTCCATCTGCAAAATACATAAAAGGATGAGAGGCTACAGCTACTTAGCCATAATGGACACTTCTAACTGCCTGAGGATTTTAAATGTTGGGCCACCTCTCATCCCAGTCACTGATGCACTGGAAGAGGTGTGGTGCCAATACGAGGGGGCGGGCAGAGGGCTCTGGGTTGTATCAGATTCTAACACTGTGATGGGGGCTGTAGGGGCTTCCATAAGAGAAAGGGGGTAAGAAAGGAAAACAGTCGGGAAATTCCTCAAAAAATTAAAAAGAAAAATACCGTTATGATCCAATAATTTCACTACCAGATATTTACCCAAAGAAAATGAAAACACCGGGGCAGCTGGGTGGCTCAGGCATTAAGTGTCTGCCTTCAGCTCAGGTCATGATCCTGGGATCCTGGGATCAAGCCTGTGTGGGGCTCCCTGCTCAGTGGGAAGCCTGCTTCTCCCTCTCCCATCCCCCCTGTTTGTGATCCCTCTCTCACTCTGTCTCTCTCTGTCAAATACATAAATAAAATAAAATATTTTAAAAAATTAAAATAGAAAGAAAATGAAAACACTAATTTGGAAGGATACATGCACACCCATATTTACTGCAGCATCATTTACAATAGCCAAGATACAGAAGAAACCCAAGGGTCCATGGATAGACAAATGGATAAGAACAATGTAGTACACACACACACACACACACACACACACACACACACACACTAGATTATTACAAAACCATAAAAAAGGACAATACCTTGCCATTTGTGAAAACATAGATGGACCTAGAGGGTATAATGCTAAATTTAAAAAGTCGGGCAGAGAAAGACAAATATGATTTCACTCATATGTGGAATCTAAAACAAATGAATAAACAAACAAAAAGCAGAATCAGACCTGATCTGTTTGTAAACACAGAGAACAAGCTGATGATTGCCAGAGGGGAGAGGCATGGGAGGATGGGCAAAATAGAGGAAGGGAAGTGGGAAGTACAGATGCCCAAATCTGGAATGAGTAAGTGACGGGGATGAAAGGTGAGGCATGAGGAATATAGTCAATGATATTGTAATCACATTTATAGTAACAGATGGTGGCTACACTCCTGGTGAGCATAGCCTAACCACGATGTTACACACCTGAAACTAATGTAATATTATGTGTCAGCTATTCAAAAAAATTTCAAACGAAAGAAAGAAAGATATCAAGGATTAAAAGGGACTGCTAAGAGGAAGGAGAAAGAGAACGCATAAGGATTAATATCCTGGAGAATGTTGAGGAGGACTGGCTGGCCTTCCGCTTTAAAAACAAATACATAATTCATATATCTAACCTATTTCCCAAAAAAGGCCGAAGGTAATGTGGAGAGAGGAGCAGCTCTGTGCAGGCCTCTGAACTGAAACATTCCTTCTCACCAAGAGACGGTTCTAGATCTGAGGGCAAAGAACTGCAGAGAAGATATCTATCTAGGTTTCATTACTCAGCCGTTAAAAATGGATGAGATCTTGCCATTTGGGACAACGTGGGTAGGCCTAAAGGGCATTATGTATGCTAAGTGAAATAAGTCAGACAGAGAAAGACAAATGCCATAAGATTTCACTTACATGTGGCATCTAAAAAACAAAACCAAGGTACAAGCAAACTGAAACAAACAAAAACCTGAAACAGACCCACAAATACAGAGAACAAATTGGTGGTTGCCAGAGGGGGAGGGGTCGGGGAGATGGGCAAAATAGGGGAAGGAGATGAAAAGGCACAAGCTTCCAGTTAAATACACACATCATGGAGATGAGAAGTACAGCACAGAGAACACAGTCAACACTACTGTAGTAAGTCAGTAGGCTGACAGATGGTGACTACACTTATTGTGATGAGTGCTGAGTAATGCAAACAACTGTCAAACCTCTCTGTTGTACCCCTAAAATTAATATCCTACAGTTTGCCAACTATACTTCAATTCAACAACAACAACAAAAGTCATCTCATCTTCAAGACCGTAAAATACTGGGTATCACCCAACATCACTGACACTGGAATCTCACTTTTAAACCCGAGTAGTGAAAAGTGCATATACTCATGTCTATGTGTAGAGACTCAGACAAAAGGGACCAGCAGGAAATAGACAGATAAGTAACAACATTAACAATTTCCTCAGAATGATTTTCATTTTCTTCTTCACTGCCATTCAGGGCTTTTCCATTAATCTTCTGTTTTTGGAAAGCTCATGTAGTTTTTGTTTATGAAAATATATTTAAAGTAGAATAATGCCTTAAATCACAGGGGCTATGCTTTTTCTATAGCTTATTTATCTGATGTATGAATGTGATTTCAGATAGATTTGGTGTGAACTTGAGAATGTATTTTTTATTATGTTCTGAGGCCCAAAAGACTGTTTAAACTTCCTTTAGAGTCCAAATGGAAATCTATGGGATCAAGATTCGCATTCTGAGGAGACAAAAATGGAGGTGCTATCCCAACACACTTGGCCCTCCAGCCCCATGGGCTGAACCTGCCCCCCGTTCCTCCACAGGGCAGGCAGCACAGATAGCTAACCAGACAATCTCCCTTAAAATGGCTGCAGGAGGCGATCCCACTGCCACACAGTGGACATGCGGAAAAAGGGTGAGCGACTGGCATCTCCTTGTGGGTGTGCAGGGGCCTGGATTAGGAGAACCCAAAGTTCTGCTCCTGTGCAACACCCTACCATTTCATGAGGAAATCAACTGAGCAACATTTGTGGGCTGTGTCTAAAGTGGCCCAAAGAACTGATCTGAAGAAAAGCAATTCAATTCAAATATTTGCTGGGACCCCACCATAGGGCAAAGGCACCTGCCCAAGGCACCTTAGAGGCCTACAGAGTTGGAAAAGCCATTCATGGTCCATCTTAAAGTCTGCCTTCAGGGTATCTACAACCTGGTAGCTTCATGTTTATATTTAAACCCAGACTCCCTTCTGTGCTAGACCAATGATGGACACTTAAGGACACTTAAAATCAGAAAATCAAAACTCCCTTGATTTTACTATGTTGTTAATTCCTTTTAAGTTTGTGCCTCTCACGCTGACAAAAACATAGGATAAATTCCTCAAAGTTCAGCTACGGTTCCATTAGGAAAATCAAATGCCTCTTGGTATACTACAAATATTTCACTTATTTTAAGACACCAAGGGAAAAAACTTACTTCAGATTTACAAAGTATTAAACATTGACCTTACTATTTCTCTTCCTCCTCCTACTGTTCCTCTTCAGAGCAGAAATGCCCTTTTTGGCCAGTGACTTCCTAGTTTCTGTGATTAAGTCCACTGTAGACTCCATAAACCTGAACTCGCATGCCCAGGCACCTTCAGAGCCTGGAGCACTATGTTACTACAGAAGAGGGTTCTGGAGTCTTGACACGCCTGGTCCCAGTACTACCCCCTCACCCTGCTTGTCCCAGGCCACAGACACATGTGAGCCATCTCAGCACCTCCTGTCTTTCCTCCCCCCATCTTCATGCTCTTCCTTCCTCCTCCCTCCTCTCTACCAGCAACCCTGCTGCCTCTTCCCATAGCATCAGCCCCAGCTTTCAAATCTCTCCTTCCAAATAGACAAGGTCCAAACCTACTCTTTGTAAACCAACAGCTAAAAATATGCACAGAGCCCACCTTGACTGGTTCAGATGCTGCCCATACCTGCACACCAAGCTGAAAGCCATCACTTATGGAGTACCTGCTGTGTGCCAAGCACCACGTTCTATCTTCAAACCCTAACACTCGAAGACCCAGCCTCTTCCCTCCTCACCTCATCTTGTAGGTATAAAATGATGCTCCTTAAGAGGATTATTCCCAACAGTTATGTATCTGGGAACCCTCTGCCTTCTACTTCCTAAGCTTGAGACTTCTGGATCTTTCTCCTCCCACTTGCACAAAAGTAAATACACAGCATGAAAAAAAAAAAAAAACACCATCTTTGGAACACACAAGGTCTAAATTAACTCAGGGAGACTACACCACCTAGAGAGCCAATATATAATTCCATAGAAACCAAAGCATGTTGGATTTAATTTTTTTTTTTTTTTTTTTTAAAGAAAAACGTCCTAATTATTTTTGTTTAAGGTGGTCACCTTTCAGCGGTCATCTTTTCCAAGGACAGGAGCCTCCTAGATGGCACAAGGGCAGAGGTTCTCCAACACAACACTGTTAACATCCTCACCCACTGCCACTAAAGGAGGACCCCCACCCAAGCAAGCATTACCTGTGCACACAACTGTTAGCCCCGGAGGGCAATACAATCCCTGCAGCAGCCTATAACTGGGAATGGACCAGGGAACTTCCTGGGTAAGAGAAATGCTCTATTTCTTGATCTGGGTGGTAGATATAAAAACACGTAAATCATCATGCAAACGAACTCTTACTAAATTCAAGGCAAAGTACTTTGGTACTTTGGTACTTACCAAAATTCAAGAAAATCAGTTTGGCCTGTATCCCAGGACATAGTTTGATGAGAAATGGAATGGCAACATACAACCCCAGAATACAGAGAAGTATCTTCCTCAGTCGGAACCATAGGCCCTTTCGCCTGCAAGAGAAGATCAATTAACAGGTCAAAGACTGGAGGTACAATTTTGCTCCCATTTATTAATAATAGCATTATCAAAATTGGTAACCAAAATCCACATGTCCCTTTCCCCATAATAATTGGGCCAGTAATAAGACTAGCCTCCCACTTGCTTCTGTTAAACTAATTATTTTAGACAGTCTTTCAATCTGAGCTTAGAACTCTATTGTGGGCACAGGGGGAGAGTACACAGCTTCTCCTGAAAGCTAGTGGACCGTCCTGATGATATCCTATGCTCGCCCTGCGATCAGAACACAGCATAGACCTCAATCAGCTCCTCAGCAAGTGCCAAACCTGAAATCAGAGAGTAACAGCAGCTTCATCTCGGGAAAGTGGCTGGCTCTAGGCCTCATGATCACTGTCCTGCAAGCCAGCTGCAGGCATGGGCTGCCCACGGGCTCCTTGTGGGAGGCTGAAACATCAAAAGAACCTACCCAACCAGGTCTGGGGAGTGAGCAGGGGGCTGACAATGAGACTAGCTGACACTGCCTGTCCCTGCATTCCAGCCCACATTCCATCTGGCACCACCGGAGGGAGGCCCCTTCTCCAGGCAATGCAGGCCAGGTCTCCAAACCCTCTTCTAAGCCCACCCAGGAAAAAGACTTTCTCATCCTATTCCTGATGCCTTTCCAAAAATATTCCTAGTCCAGAAGATTCTAAACTTCTTGGACTAAGGGTTTCTCTACAACTAGAAAACGGAAGACCCCAAAGAGCTTCTGTTAACATGGTTTATATTTACGACGATTTGTCATGTAAGAAATTAAAACAAAATTTAAAAATATTTACTCATGTATCTAATAATAACAAGAAAGCCATTAAATGTTAATATAATTAACAACTGTTAGTTAAAAAGTGACTATATTTTCCAATACAAAAACCTTAAGTGAGAAGAGAGGCATTAACATTTTTACAAATTTCTTTAAGCCAGACACCTTAACAGAACACAGATGGATTACCATCTTTGTGCTACCAAACTGTTGCGATACCACATGTCAGGTGGCATCTGGAAAACTCTGAGAGAATGAGGAGAAAAGGCAAATAATATCTTTGGGTTATTATGAAAATCATTTTGACCTTGTACACACTCTGAAAGGATCTTAGGGAGCACCCTTGGAAACCGCTGCTCTATGAACCAAGTCTAAACCTGAGTGAGGCTAAGTATTTCTGCACTATTTCCAAAATAACTATTTAAGGCAGTTTTAAATTATACCTGGAATGCTGACATATGCAGTAATATGGATGCATCCCCAAAGCATTCTGCTAAATAAGACAGACACAGAAGACTATGTACTGTATGATTCAGTTTATCTAAAATTCTAGAAGAGAAAACCATAGGGACAGACAAACAGAATAGTGGTGGCTGCGGACAGAGGGAGACTGCAAGGGGCACAGGAAACTTTTAGAGTAATCAAGACAATTTTACCTGGATTGTGGTTACACATTTGTATGTATAAATAACACCTCAACAAAGTTGATGACAAACATGGATATCTGACCGTGTAATTCATTCACTCCTTCACCTGGTTTACTCAATGCTAGCTAGCACTCTTTGGGCAGCAGGCACTAAGGGAAGCAAAGGAAGGCATCTGCATCCTTGCTGTGCTCCCAGCTCAGTAGGGCAGACACAGAGCTTTGAGGGAGGATGCATGCAGGGTGATCTGACCCAGTCTGGGCTGCCAGGGAAGAGGCCACTGGGACAAAACACTAAGTTAGGAATATAGGAGTTAACTAGATGATGTGGAAGAACAGTTTAAAATGGTATCTTAAATTCCATGCACTATCTGCCCTTCCAACGACGAAGGGTATACAACACTGTGGTTAAAGGTACTGGCTCTGAAGTCAGATGATTTAGTCCAACATCCAACCTACCACTTACTAAATGTGCAATCCTGGACAAGTCACTTAACTCTCTGAGCTGTGGTTTCTTCCCTGCACAGAGGGCATAAAAGTGGTACCTCCTTTGTGGGGCTCCTGGAAGGATTACACACAGTAATGCATATAGACTGCACACGAGTTCCGGGTCCAGAATATAACTAAGCTGTCATCACCATCTTCTTATTCTCATTAAGGGAAAGAGCAGGGACTGGGCATAGTAATGGGCCTGAAAAGGAAGGCTGGGCACAATGTGAGAGGTCCAAAGAGGCCAGGAAGAATTCGGAACTTCAATCTAAGAGAAAATGGAGAAGCCACAAGAAAGAAAATAGCCTGCAATCAAATGCACAACCATCAAACGCCAGATGGAAAGCTCATGCTTGGGTGTTCTGCTCTGGCCACATTGGCCATTCTTATGTCCCTTGCACAATCTAGTCACTCACCCTCCAAAACCTGCATAAATCTGGCCATTGTAAGGTATTCAAGCTGCTTGTAATTTTATGTCCTCAAAGCAAGGAAAGCATATGTCCACACAAAGACTTGATCAAAAACATTCCTGGGGGGCACCTGGGTGGTGCAGTCAGTGGGCATCTGACTCAGTTTTGGCTCAGGTCCCGACCTGAGGTCATGGGATTGAGCCCCACATCAGGCTCTGTGCTCAGCGTGGAGTCTGTTTGGGGTTCTCTCTTTCCCTCTCCCTGTGCCCCACCCCGCACTCATGCTCATGCTTTCAAATAAATAAATAAAAATTAAAAAACAAAGCCAAAAAAAACCCCACAAAAGTTTTATTCAAAATAGCCACTGAGATAATACAAACGTCTATCAACAGGTGAATGGATAAGTAAACCATAATTTGTCCTTAGAACAGACTACCACACAGCAAGAAAAAGGAGCCAGCTACGGATACATGCAACCATGTGGATGAAACTCCAAATAACTATGCTGAGTGAGAGGTGCCTGGCTGGCTCAGTAAAAAGAGCATATGACTCCTGGTCTTGGGGTCATGAGTTCGAGCCCCACATGGGAGTACATTAAAAAATAAAATTAAATTTAAAAAAGAAAAAACCTATGCTGAGTGGAAGAAGCCCAACAGGATGGCCAGGACAGCAACAGACTTCTGTTTTGATATATCATTTCACCTAAAAAGTATTCCTGTTCATTAGTAAAACCAGCATTGTCTTTTCTGTGCTATTTCAGGGTGGTGCTTCCTCCACAGACAGTGGCTTTTCATCTTCCTCATATTTCGAAATCGTGTATATAAGACAGAAACTGTCTGCTCCTTATAAAGTTAAAAGAATTTACAAAGAAGAAACAAGAGAGAAGGAGGATATAAACAACATCTGGAAAAATATATCATTTTCTTCATTTCTTCTTAAGTAATTATTACCTACTTCTTGTGACAATTTCGTTCATTTTCTCAGAAATTCCTTTAGTTGCAAACCTCACTTACTGACGGTAGTGTTGCTATTAATGTAGTTACTCCTTGCTAGAAGCATTCCTTGTTCTTGATTACTAGTAAGAATGAACATTTCCCACACAGCTGAGTAAAGTTTCACCTCCATTTAGCACTTGCTTGCAACCTGGAGTAATCAGAGGTCCACCTTTTTCCATACCACACATATCCACACAACTGTTGCCATAGGCTGCACAATGGCTCAGTGTGCCTGTCTTTAAAGATTACTCATATTATCAGTACCATAAACAGATAACCCGAATCACTTGCCAAGAAATAGAAAAGAACTGAAAAATAAATACAATGAATGGACTTAGGCTACAGCCTATCAGTTGCATTCTCGGGCATGTATTCCAGAGAAATGAACTTATTTTCATGCAGGAAGTTGTACAATAATGTCTACAGCAGCTCTATTCAGAATAGCTCCAACTCAGATGCCTTTCAAGAGGTGAGTGGATTGGGCGCCTGGGTGGCTCAATCGTTAAGCTTCTGCCTTTGGGTCAGGTCATGATCTCAGGGTCCTGGAATCAAGTCCTGCATCGCGCTCCCTGCTCAGTGGGGAGTCTGCTTCTCCCTCACCCACTCCCCCTACTTGCTTTCCCTCTCTTGCTATCTCTCTTGCTCTGTCAAATAAATAAATAAAATCTTAAAAAAAAAAAAGAAGTAAGTGGATAAACAAACTGTCCATACTGGCCATGGAATACTACTCAGCAATAAAAAAAATAATGAACTATTGATTGTGAAACAACTTGAATGAATCTGGGAATTATACTGAGTTTTAAAAGTCAATCAATCCCAAAAGGTCACATATTGTGTAAGTCCGTCTATAAAAATGTTCTTGAAGTGACAAAGTGATAGAGATGGAGACGAGATTAGTGGTTGCCCCAGGTTAGGGATGGGAGGGAGGGGATGGGTGTGGTGATAAAGGGAGAGCACGAAGGAGCCTGGCAGGGTGGTACAGGTGAGCACCTCCATGTGGTAGTGGTTCCACGATGCCATACGTGTAATGAGACTGCATAGCATTACACACACACACACACACACACACACACACACAAAATGAATGTATTTTTAACTCATGGAATCTGAATAAGCTCTATGGATTGCATCAATGTCAATCTCGTAGGGATGATTTTGTACTATAGTTGTGTTGGATGTTACCTCAAACTGAAGGAGGCTGGGGGATGGGAACACTGGACATTACTGTATATTTCTATGCAATTCCTATGAATCGATAATTATTTTGAGAAAAAAAGGTAAAAAACAAAACAAAACAAAAACAACATAATGGGAAAAAGTAAAAAAATCTAAAAAACAGAAAGTAAAATATAAGTAATCATTAATAAATCTGACCAATTTACTGGATTTCATGTTATCTCAATCTGTTCAAGTAAATATTAGCCTAATTTTCACAGAGCATACAGCGAGTTCTAAGGAGTTCAGTAACTTGCTCCTGGACAAGAAGCCTAGCATAGTGTGTGGGGGCTGGCCAAAGTGACCTCTGTACCCACATTCCTCCAGGCCTACTGAGCATCCTACCCACCTCCATCCTGTTCTTTCCTTCTGGAAAAGAAGCCCAAATCAGAGCACTCAACGTGCAGTCTGAGATTTTCTCTTAAATGATATTAGATCTTCAGACATTTTCTGACAAGAGACATTTTAACAATTTATTCTAGAAATTTATTCTAGAAACAATTTATTCTAGACACTTTGTGTAATTTACAACTTCTTGTTGCCTCCTACAGTAGATCCCAAAGCAATCCGTGGCTGAACTGGTTGGTAAGGATGTGAGAGGGAACAAAACCTGTACCTCAATGGGAGGGAGTGGTGGAGAAGGGCCAAGGAAAGGCCAAGGAGTATGGGGAAGGAAGCCCGGAACCCACAAAGAGATATAGGGAGGCTGCAGGTTGACATTCAGCCAGTTCCAGTGCGGTACTGCTAAAAGAACATACAAACAGATCAATCGAACACAGCAGTGAGCCTCAGAAATAGAGCCACATAAATAGTTAACTGATCTCTGACAAAAGTGTAAAAGTAATACAATGGGGAAAAAAGAGTCTGGTCCACAGATGGTGCTGTAATAACTAGACATCCACATGCAAAAAAAAATGAATCCAGACACAGACTCACACCCCTCACAGAAATGAATTCATAATGGCCCAGAGAGCTAAACGTATAATGTGAAGCTGTATAACTCCTAGAAGATAGCAGAAGAAAATGTAGGTAATTTGGGGCATAGTGATGACTTGTTAGATACCACATCAAAGGTACAGTCCACCAAAGAAATAACTGATAAGTTAGACTTTATTATTAAAACGAACAGCTTCTGCTCTGCCAAAGATAGCATTAAGAGAATGAGAAGAGAATCATCTGGGTGGCTCAGTCGGTTAAGCATCTGCCTTTGACTCAGGTCATAATGTCAGGGTATTAGATCGAGCCCCGCATCAAGCTCCCTGCTCAGTGGGGAGTCTGCTTCTTCCTGTCCCTCAGCCCCTTCCCCACCTGCTCATGCTCTCTCTCTCTCTCAAGTGAAAAAAATCTTAGAGAGAGAGAGAGAGAGAGAGAGAGAGAGAGAATGGGAAGAGAAGCCATAGGCCGGGAGAAAATATTTGCAAAAGACATATCTGATAAAGGACTATTGTCTAAAATAGACAAAGGATTCTTAAAACTCAACAATGAGAAAACAACCGAGGGCAAGAGAACTAAACAGACATTTCATCAAAAAAGATATATGGGGGGGCACCTGGGTGGCTCAGTCGTTAAGCGTCTGCCTTCGGCTCAGGTCATGATCCCAGGATTCTGGGATCGAGCCCCGCATCAGGCTCCCGGCTTGGTGGGAAGCCTGCTTCTCCCTCTCTCACTCCCCCTGCTTGTGTTCCCTCTCTCGCTGTGTCTCTCTGTCAAATAAATAAATACAATATTAAAAAAAAAAAAAAAGATATATAGGGGCACCTGGGTGGCTCAGTGGGTTAAAGCCTCTGCCTTTGGCTCAGGTCATGATCCCAGGGTACTGGGATTGAGCCCTGCATCAGGCCCTCTGCTCAGCAGGGAGCCTGCCTCCACCACCCACCCACCTCTGCCCCACCTGCCACTCTTGCTTACTTGTGATCTCTGTCAAATAAATAAATAAAATCTTAAAAAAAAAAAAGTTCAAACATAAGAAATACAACATTGATTAGCAAATTCAAGAGCTTTTTCTTCAAGAAAAAAAAAAAAAAAAAAACAAGAAAAAAAAACCCGAGTACGTTTTGGGCTAAAAAGAGTATATACAAAATTAGGGATCAGAAAAGTGAGATAACTCCATATGAGAAAATTTCTTTTAATAGAGAATATCACATGCTTTGCTAAGCTAATAAAATTTTTATAATTCAATGATACAGACCATATTGTAAGAAAACATAAACAGTGACAATCTTCTCAAATTGTTAGAAAAAAAATTAATGAAACCTATAGTCAACGGAGGTACTGGGTAAAGCTATCAAAGAATTACATCTCTGAACAACACTGAGCCCAGAAAGACAGACAGGCACTCCCCTCTTAACTTTTCAGAAACAGACAATTATCATAGGCCATTAGTGGCAGAACACAGGAAACTAGGGAGAATGTTCAAAATCAAAGCTGGTTTTATAGATATTCATGTCCAAAAATGTGCAGAAGACATGAACAGACACATCTCCAAAGAAGACATACAAATGGCTATCAGACACATGAAAAAAATGTTCATCATCATTAGCCATCAGGGAGATTCAAACCAAAACCACATTGAGATACCACCTTACACTAGTTAGAATGGCCAAAATTAACAAGACAGTAAACAACAAGTGTTGCAGAGGATGTGGAGAAAGGGGAACCCTTTTACAGTATTGGTGGGAATGCAAGTTGGTAAAGCCATTTTGGAAAACAGTGTGGAGATTCCTCAAAAAATTAAAAATGGAGCTACCCTATTACCCTGCCCACTACTGGCTATTACCCACTACTGGGTAAAAGAAGGGCCATATGCACCCCAACGTTCATAGCAGCAATGGCCACAACTGCAAAACTGTGGAAAGAGCCAAGATGCCTTTCAACAGACAATGGATAAAGAAGACATGGTCCATATCTACTATGGAGTATTATGCCTCCATCAGAAGGGATGAATACCCACCTTTTGTATCAACATGGATAGGACTAGAGGAGATTATGCTGAGTGAAATAATTCAACCAGAGAAAGGCATTTATCATATGGTTTCACTTACTTGTGGAGCATAAGGAATAACATGGAGGACACTGGGAGAAGGAAAGGAAAATTGAGTTGAGGGAAATCTGAGGGGGAGATGAACCATGACTGACCGTGGACTCTGAGAAACAAACTGAGGGTTTTGGAGGGGAGGGGGTAGGGGGTTGGCGGAGCCTGGTGGTGGGTATTATGGAGGGCACATATTGCATGGAGCACTGGGTGTGGTGCATAAACAATGAATCTTGGAACACTGAAAAAATAAAATTAAAAAAAAAAAAAAAGCTGGTTTTAGTATAATCAACAAACAGAATCAGTGTAGTCCCACAAAGAAAATAACTATGGGTATTAAGAAGGGCACAGATTGCATGGAGCACTGGGTGTTATATGCAAACAAGAAATCATGGAACACTGTATCAGAAACTAATGATGTATTGTATGGTGACTAACGTAACACAATTAAAAAAAAAAAAAGAAAAAGAAAATAACCAATAAATTTCAAAATATAAAGAGATGCAATGATCCTGGTAGTATAAAAGCAAATTAGGTAGGAATGTAAAATAGTACAGTTGCTATGGAAAACAGCTTGGTAGCTCCTCAAAAAGTTAAACACAGAATTACCATATGATCCAGCAATTCCACTCCTGGGTAAATACCAGACGAACTGAAAACAGGGACACAAATAAGATACCTGTAGACCAATGTTTACAGCTGCATTGTTCACAATAGCTAAAAGGTGGAAGCAACCCAAGATGAATGGACAGATGAATGTATAAACAAAATGTGATGCACACATACAGTGGAATATGATTCAACCATAGAAAGAAATCAAAGTCTGATATAACATACATGAACTTTAAAAACATTATGCAGCATGAAATAGGTCAGACACAAAAGGATAAATATTCTGTAATTCCACTTATATGAGGTAGCTAAAATAGTCAAATTCATAGAGATAGAAAGTAGAATACGTTTACTAGAGGCTAGGTGGGGCGTGGGGTGGAAAGGAGGAGCTAATATTTAATGAGTACAAAGCTTCTGTTTGAGATGATGGAAAAATTCTGGAAATGGATAGTAGTGATGTCACAATATGTGGATGTATTTAATACCACTGAATTGTACATTTAATGGTATATTTTATGTTAGGTATATTTTACACCAATTAAATAAAAATCAAGTGCAGGGAATACAATAAGACTAATAAAGTATGTCCATGTAGGTTTTACTCCAGAAGCATTAGGACTGGCCATAGGAATAGTGGGAGGATAAAAGAGAGGTACTGAAAAGGTTAATAAAGCTCAACATGTAGTCCCAATAGCAAATACTTAATAAAGAACATGCCTTCAAGATCATATTCATACCTATTTCAAACCAGTAATCGAAAACAAACAGTACTGAGGAGTACTATCACTAGAGAGATGATGTTCACTATCAGAGTGATTTAACACTGCTCTGGAAGTGTAATTTAATAAAGCAAGAGAAAACAGAGTATAACCGTAAAAACTGGAAGAGAAAAATAGTTGATAGCTATCTTCAGACAAAAATCCAAAAGACTTAACTGAAAAACTATGAAAACTTAATGAGTGAAAAGGTGGCCATTTGCCAAATAATCGCCAATCAATAGCTTTCCTACATACCATAAATTGCAAATTAAAATATGAATTGGAAAAGGTCCATACCACAATTAGAAAAAAGAATGTTTTTAATTCTCCAATAATCGTCTTCACAGGAAATGAGAAAACTATGGAACTTTTACAGTCAGGAGTATGAAGTAAGACTTGGTATAATAATGAAGTTGTATGTTCCTTTATGAGAAGATTTAATATTTCAAGGTATCTTTTCTTTTTGATGCTACTGTAACTAGAACCGTTTCCTTAATTTCATTTTTACTGTTCATTGTGAATGTATAGAAATACTACTGATTCTGTGCAGTTGGCCCTTAAACAACATGAGTGTTAGCTGCACCAACTCCCTTTGCAGACAAAAACCTGATTATAACTTTCTTTGCCGGGGGGAGGGGCCAAAGAAGAGGGAGAGCGAATCCCAAGCAGTCTCTACTCCCAAAATGGAGCACAATGAGGGGCTGGACCTCACGACCCTGAATCCACGATCAGAACCAAAATGAAGAGTCAGACATTTAACTGAATGAGCCACCCAGGCGCCTCTGACTGAAACATTTTTAAAAACCTGATAAGAAAAAACCTTTTGACTCCCTGAAAACTTAACTACTAACAACCTACTACTGACCAGAAGCCATACCTATAACAAACAATTAACCTATATTTTGCATTCTGTATGTATTATACACTATACTCTTCTAATAAAGTAAGCCAGAGAAAAGGAAATGTTAAGAAAATCATAAGAAAACAGAACTGTTTTATAAAAAAAATTCATGAGTAAGTGGACCCATGCAACTCTAACCTGCATTTTTCAAGGGTCAAGTGTATACTGATCTTGTATCCAATAACCCAGCTGTACTTACAAATTCTAATAGCTTTTTAGTAGAATTCTTATGGTTTTCTCTATATAAGACTATGTCATCTGCAGAGACAGTTGTACTTCTTCCTTTCCAATCTGGAGAATATCTACAACATCTTGCCAATTGCCCTGGCTTGAACCTCCCACTACAATAATGAATAGAAGTGGTGAGAGTAGGTGCGCCTGGGTGGCTCAGGTGGTTAAGCGTCTGCCTTCAGCTCAGGTCATGATGTTAGTGTCCTGGATCAAGCCCTGTGTCAGGCTCCCTGCTCAGCAGGAAGTCTACTTCTCCCTCTGCCTCTGCTGCTCCCCTCTACTTGTGCTTTTTCTCCCTCTCTTGCACTGTCAAATAAATAAAATCTTCAAAAAAAAAAAAAAAAGAAGAAGAAGAAGTGATGAGAGTAGATACCCTTGTCTTATTCTGGTTATTAGGGGGAAAGTATTCAGTTTTTGTCATGTATGACATTAGCTGTGCGGTTTTGTAGATGTCCTTTATCAGGCTAAGGAAGTTCCCTTCTATTTCTAGTTTGTTGAGTGTTTTATCACAAAAGGGTGTTGGACTTTGTCAAATGGCTTTTCTGTGTCTACTAAGATGATCATGTGTTTTTGTCACCTATTCTATTAATATGATATATTTCATTAATTGATTTTTTGAATGTTAAGCCAGTCCTGCAGTCCAGGGACAAATCTCACTTGTTCATGGTACTTCTTTATATTGCTGGATTTAGTCTGCTAGTATGTTGTTGAGGATTTTCGCATCTATATTAATAAGAAATACCATCTATAGCTTTGTTTTCTTGTGATATCTTTGCCTGATTTTGGTATCAAGGTAATACTAACATACAGAATAGCCTGAGAAGTGTTTCCTCATCTTATGTTTTTTTGGAAAATTCATGAAGAACTGGTATTAATTTTTGGCAGAATTTACCAATGAGGCCACCAGGGTTTGTTTTTTGTTCGTTTGTTTTTAACTTCTTCAATCTCCTTAGTTGTTACAGGTCTACTCAAAGTTCCTGTTTCTTCTTAATTCAGTTTCAGTAATTTGTGTGTTTCTAGAAATTTGTCTACTTCATCAACACTATCTACTTTAGTGGCATACAATTGTTTAAAGTATGCCTTCACGACCCTTTATATTTCTGTAAGGTCAGTAGTGATGTCCCTACTTTCACTTCTGATTTTAGTTATTTGCATCTTCTCTTTTGTTTCTTGGTCGGTCTACCTAGTTTGTCAATTTTGTTTCTCTGTTCAAAGAACCAACTTTGGGTTTCGCCAATTTTCTCTACTGTTTTCCTATTTTTTATTTCATTAATCTCTGCTCTACTCCTCATTATTTCCTTCTGCTTGTTTTAGATTTAGTCTAGTGTTGTTCTTTTTCCAATGTTTTAGGGTAGGTTAGCTTACTGATTTGAGTCTTTTTAAAATTTTGTTATTTATAGCTATAAATTTCTAAGTAGTGCTTTAGCTACATTCCGTTAAGTTTTGGTGTGCTGTGTCTCCATTTTCATTCACCTTGAAGTAATTTCTAATTTCCCATGTGCTTTCTTTGATCCGTTGATTATCAGGGTCTGTTCTCATGAAACTGACCCTTACTATAAGGAATGCAATTTAAATATATGAAACACTGGTTGCTGCACTGACACTGGGAGGCTGAAAACCTTATCTAACAGTGTCACTAATCCCCTTTGAAATTCACTGAATTCATTTTATTACCCACTAATGAATGGGCTTATACCTGCAGTTTGAAAAACAACTCTACATGCCCATATTATCAGGGGTCAGGGCAGAAAGAGGGAAGGACTAGAGAGAAAGCGAGGCAGTAGAAGCTGCCCCTGGGAGTGGGAGAAGGAAGTCTTATATAATGGATGCAGACTCAGACGCCACTAGGGACCATGCAGGTAAATGGAAATACAGTAAGTGGTCTCTTCTCAGATCATGGGAACAGAACATGCCCTACTTAATGGCAGACGTCTCCACTCCGAAGTAATCTTTATACCATTTCTGGTGGTTATCATCCCTATGCTGCATTGCATAATGTGGCTCCTGGAGCTGCTGTGCCCACAACTCTGTAGAGGGGCAGCAGGCAGCCTAGGTGCAGGAGGCCGGGTACTCTTCCACTTCTGACAAGATGGGCAAGCATGTAAGAACTTAAGGACCTGTTTTTCTTTTTTTAAACATGTTTTCAGATAATATCTGGACCAGTCTTCTTCCATTGCTTCTGTTGTCTGACTCATAAGAATTTTGAAATTGTGTATCTCTCTGCAAATTTTTAAGTTGACATCTGAAATCTGTTACAAGTTTAACAGGGTGCCTGGCTGGCTCAGCTGGAAGAGTATGCAACCCCTGATCTTGGGGTCATGAGTTCCAGCCCCATGTTGAGCACAGAGATTACTTTTAAAAATAAGTAAATAAAATTTGTTATAAGTCAAAGTTATTGGGGCACCATGTTGGCTCAGTGGGAAGAACATGCGACTCTTGATCTTGTGGTTGTGAGTTCAAGCCCCATGTTAGGTGTAGAAATTACTTAAAAATAAAATAAACAAACAAAAAGTAGGGGAACCTGGGTGATGCATTTGGTTGAGTGTCCAACTCTTAATTTCTGCTAAGGTCATGATCTCAGGGTTATGGGATTGAGCCCCACATCAGGCTCTGCATTCAGCAGGGAGTCTCCTTGGGACTCTCTCTCCCTCTCCCCATGCTCTTTCTCTCAATCTCTCTCTCTCTCAAATAAATAACCTTTTAAAAAAATTAGGGGCACCTGGGTGGCTCAGTCAGCTAAGCATCTGCCCTCAGCTCAGGTCATGATCGCAGGGATCTGGGATCGGGCCCTTCATCAAGCTCCCTGCTCACAGGGGGCCTAGGCTTCTCCCTCTCCTCCCTGCTTGTGCTCTCTCTTGCTCTCTCTCTCAAATAAATAAAATCTTAAAAAGAATTTTTTTTAGGGGTGCCTGGGTACTCAGTCGGTTGGGCATCCAACTCTTGGTTTCAGCTCAGTTCATAGTCTCATGGGGTCCTGGGATTGGGCCCCGCCTCAGGCTCCCTACTTGGCAGGGAGTCCGCTTAAAGATTCTCTCCCTCTGCCCTACCCCTGACTCGTAAGCACCCTCTTGCACTCTCTCTCTCTCAAATAAATAAATCTTTTTAAGAAAATTTTAATTAAATAAAAGTTGCTAAGTTTAAATAGGAAATAATTTTTGGTATATGGTAAATATTGATCATTTAATATATACAACTCTCTCAAATGTATGCAACAGAATCAAAATACCATAGTGATTTAATATGTACTATCATCCCTTCTGAAAATACATGAATATGTCAATTGTTAGGTCAAAAACCTGTGTCTCGCAAAGGAAACAGTCAACAAAACGAAGAGGCAACCCACGGAATGGGAGAAGATATCTGCAAATGACAGTACAGACAAAAGGTTGATATCCAGGATCTATAAAGAACTCCTCAAACTCAACACACACAAAACTGATAATCATGTCAAAAAATGGGCAGAAGATATGAACAGACACTTCTCCAATGAAGACATACAAATGGCTATCAGACACATGAAAAAATGTTCATCATCACTAGCCATCAGGGAGATTCCAATTAAAACCACATTGAGATACCACCTTACACCAGTTAGAATGGCCAAAATTAGCAAGAAAGGAAACAACATGTGTTGGAGAGGATGTGGAGAAAGGGGAACCCTTTTACACTGTTGGTGGGAATGCAAGTTGGTGCAGCCACTTTGGAGAACAGTGTGGAGATTCCTCAAGAAATTAAAAATAGAGCTTCCCTATGACCCTGCCATTGCACTACTGGGTATTTGCCCCAAAGATACAGATGTAGTGAAAAGAAGGGCCATCTGTACCCCAATGTTTATAGCAGCAATGGCCACGGTCGCCAAACTGTGGAAAGAACCAAGATGCCCTTCAACGGACGAAAGGATAAGGAAGATGTGGTCCATATACACTATGGAGTATTATGCCTCCATCAGAAAGGATGAATACCCAACTTTTGTAGCAACATGGACGGGACTGGAAGAGATTATGCTGAGTGAAATAAGTCAAGCAGAGATTATCATATGGTTTCACTTATTTGTGGAGCATAAAAAATAGCATGGAGGACAAGAGGAGATGGAGAGGAGAAGGAAGTTGAGGGAAATTGGAAGGTGAGGTGAACCATGAGAGACTATGGACTCTGAAGAACAATCTGAGGGTTTTGAAGGGGCAGGGGGTGGGAGCTTGGGGGAACCAGGTGGTGGGTATTGGAGAGGGCACGGATTGCATGGAGCACTGGGTGTGGTGCAAAAACAATGAATACTGTTATGCTAAAAAAAAATAATAATAAAAAAATAAAGAAATTTAAAAAAAAAAAGTAAAAACAAAACAAAACAAAACAAAACCTGTGTCTCCTTTTTTCCTTGAATTTACATTCCCATTTTGCTTCCCAGAGTGTTATCTTAATGTAGTATATTTTATGTTTCAAACCATTTGTTGATATTCTTATTATATCCCTCTTGAACAAAAATATGTGTATAAACAAAAAAATTTAAATATCTGTACCATTAAAACTGTTTTCTTCTGGATGGAGTTATCATTACAGTTATTAATATATACATTAATTAAGATGACAAATGCACATCTAAATGAGATGCATTCCACTACTTTTGCAAGTACATCCCATGTCTAGACACATAGTATTTATTGGCAGGCAGGTGTTACTAGCATTAATTCTATTTCTGTTTTTGGTTTTTAAAATTGTAAGTGCTAAAGACTTTTTCAATCAGCAAATGGGAACTGAAATTTAGTACTCCCACCACTAACTTTTAATTCCTTCAAGGTTACGTGCCAAAAATCATAGAGTGGCAAAAAATTATTTTTGATGGATTGGTAGCACAATTAAGGCCCTTTTAATATTCGTTGACAGCCAAGAATTTGACACCACCTGACTTGCAAAATAATTTTTACACCTCATTAGACATTAACTTACTATTCTCAGCTTTTACAAGATCTGAGCCCTCTTCCCCACTCAGCCTCAACCTTGCCTTTAGCAAGGATCCCAAGAAGTCACTTCCCCAACCCTGATAAGTGATCAAGCCTCTCATCCTCCACCTTTGATGTCTCAGTCCTTGTCCTGCCATTAGCAAGAATAAGGCCGATTTAGCAAGAATCCCTCCATACTTGATAATGTTTGTCCTCCTAGGAATTTTTCCATCCACTGATACCCTTAACTCTACTTGTTGGCTATAAATCCCAAGCTGTCTCCTCAAAAGGGATTCCACACAAAACTGCACATGAAACTGGCTCCCACTTGGCTCCTCCTTTTGCCTCCTCCACGCCTCTGTCCATTCCCCAAGCCCCTCCCTTCCCACTCTAGCCCCTCACTTCCCTATGTCAGTAGAACTTCAGGGACTGCCTCCATCAGGGGCTCTCAAGGGACTCAGGAACCAGCAAAATCAACCACCTGAGGCCTAAGAGAATTGGAAACAGGCTGGATATTCTACCCCCTCAGTTGATCTTTAGAAACACCTGGACTGCTGCTTGGTGTTTCCATAAGGTCCCTCACCCAAGCTTCCATCTACAGCCCACATTACACATCACGGGAGATGACAATCTTAAAAGCCTCCTCCACAAATATAATAAAGAGTACCAGCCATCATACTAAGCCCATCACTTAACTTGTTCCATCTCCCCAAAACTAAGATAAAACCATGAAGTGGGGCCAGGAACCAACTCTCACATAAGCTAATGAGGTTTTTTTATCACTGTGTTTATGCCTGACTCATGGCTAGAACTTTAGAAAGAAAGCAGTAAAATCTTTATTTGCATCTGTCAATATTTCATGTATGTATGTACACATGTTATGTATGTATGATATTTTCCTACCTCCAGATGATATTACCAAATTAAGACCTCCCTTAAAGGAGGTCTATTCTAATTGGCTTAGAGAGAAGTAAGCCCTGATATAAATTAAGTATTCCTAAAACTCCCAAAAATAAAGGAACTAACCCAAATGTTTTTCAAGTTCATGTATAAAGATCAGTTTGGTATTAGCAGTTTAATAAAAACAGGAATGTCTTCTGAGTTATCAGCATTAAATATTTGCCACTTGAGTTTATTAGTAATCTATCTACTAGATTTTTAAGATCATAAGAATTATAAAATCAACCTAAGAACAAATGTACAAATTTGCAATAAAAATTGTTTGATATCCATTACTTCATGCATATCAAGCACAGAAATAAAACAAAAAAAAAAAAAACCCCATGTTATTTAACTTTCTTAGTGTTTTTGCTTTTGTAATTTTTTTTGATACCTGCCTAACCTGTGTGTTATATAGATAGTTACCAGGGAGATAACCTGATGATGGCTAGCTTTGCTTAATGTTTTATGAAATCTTCATGAACAATCCAAGCATAATTGTTAAGAACACATGTATCAGATTGATGTAAGTGAAATAAATGTATTATGATTTTTTAACAATAATTATGTTTTATAATATGTATGCCTAAAATAGTTTCAAAAATCCTTTTGGTAGCTTGCAACTTTAAAGTATGATAAGTTAACTAATAAATATTTGCTAAATATCTAAATTCTACATAAAATACTGAAATACAATCTTTAAGCATAAGTTTCAGATTTCATAATTTTGCCTTTTTATTTTATGCGGTAAAGAGTGGCTAAAGATAATTAAGTCTGCTAATAAACATGTCCTTTTTGTCACACTGAAAAGTTGTACCGTGAGGACTGTGAGGAAACATGTAGTTATAAAAACTATAAAATGGGGGCACCTGGGTGGCTTAGTCATTAACCCCATCCGCCTTCGGTCATGACCCCAGCATCCTGGGATGGAGCCCCACATCAGGCTCCCTGCTTGGCAGGAAGCCTGCTTCCCTCTCTCCCACTCCCCCTGCTTGTATTACCTCTCTCACTGTCTCTCTCTCTCCCTCTCTCTCTCTCTGTCAAATAAATAAATAAAATCTCTAAAAAAAACCCCAAAAACTATGAAATGGTATATTCATAAAATTTGCTAACCTGCAACAAAATGCTGGTATATGACAAACAATTCATGATCACCTACATCTTTGATTTCTCTATGATAAAGATTACTGGGGCACCTGGGTGGCTCAGTGGGTTAAGCCTCTGCCTTCAGCTCAGGTCATGATCTCAGAGTCCTGGGATTGAGCCCTGCATCGGGCTCTCTGCTCTGAGGGGAGCCTGCTTCTGCCTCTCTGCCTGCTTGTGATCTCTGTCTGTCAAATAAATAAATAAAATTAAAAAAAAAAAGATAAAGATTACTAATAGTTAAAAATTATAACCAATATATGTAAATGAAACCATTACAAATAATAAGGATAAAAGGCAACTTTGCATGAAAAGTACACAAGGGGAGGTGCCGGGGTGGTTCAGATGGTTAAGTGTCTGCCTTCGTCTCAGGTCATGTTCTCAGGGTTCTGAAATTGAGCCCCCACTTGGGTTCTCTTCTCAGTGGGGAGTCTGTTTCTCCCTCTCCCTCTGCCGCTCACCTCCACTCGTGCACACACTCTCTCTCTCTGAAATGAATAAAATCATTTTTTAAAAAAGTATATAAGGAACATAAAATGTATTTCTGTTAAGAGAAAAAGAGTAAATTTTACACTAAAGTAAAACAACTTATTTTTCCAGAATAAGAAAAAGGGAGGGCAGGAATAAAACCTGAATAGATACAGAAAGTTGTGGAAGTTTTGTCAAAAAGGAATTTCATGTTGTGTGGTCAAAGCTGGCTAAGACTGGATGAATATGTTTAAAAATGAGCTTTAGTACCAACAATATGTGAATGCAAAACTGGAGTTTGGTTTCTTACTGTTAAAATTTTCTTGGGCTATAAGTATGCCCTAATAAGGGATTGTAAAACATTTTTCTTTATATTTACATAATCTATCTAGACAACAAAGACACTATGTCTTATCAGAACACTTTTCTGTGCTTTATCTTCATCTTTATCACATTTTTGACTACTTAAGAGAACCAAGTATTCTCACTGTCAAAACACCTACAGTTGTTTTGTTACAATCCTATTACCTCCTACGGCTACTTTTAAATTCTTTTACTGTCAATTTGTTTAAATAAGTAGCTATGGGGGTGCCTGGGTGGCTCAGTGGGTTAAAGCCTCTGCCTTCGGCTCAGATCATGATCCCAAGGTCCTGGGATTGAGCCCTGCATCAGGCTCCTTGCTCAGTGGGGAGCCTGCTTCTCTCTCTGCCTCTGCCTGCCACTCTGCCTATTTGTACTTGCTCTCTCTCTCTCTGACAAATTAATAAATAAATAAATAAAATATTTTTTTAAAAAAATCTTGATCTCGAATTGATTTTGGGATTTCCCAGAAAATCCCTGGAAAATCACAAAGATTTGTTCTTTACCTTGTAAAAAGAGAGATAATAAAAATAACTAGGTTTCTGGTACCTGTGGCTGGCTCAGTCAGTAGAGTATGTGACTCTTGATCTCAGGGCTGTTAGTTCAAGCCCCACGCTGGGTATAGAGATTACTTAAAATAAAATCTTTAAAAAAATAGGTTTGGGGTAACTGTGTGGCTCAGTCATTAGGCGTCTGCCTTTGGCTCAGGTCATGATCCCAGGGTCCTGGGATCGAACCCACATCAGGCTTCCTGCTCAGTGAGGGGCCTGCTTCTCCCTCTCCCACTTCCCCAGCTTGTGTTCCCTCTCCCACTGTGTCTCCCTCTGTCAAATAAACAAATAAAATCTTTTTTAAAAAATAGGTTTGATATGTTGAGTTGCAGAGAAGCATTGTCAAATAAGAAGAGATATCTAGGATGGCCTGGATGGCTCAGTAGGTTAATCATCTATCTTCGGCTCAGGGCTCCCTACTCAGCAGGAGCCTGCTTCTCCCTCTCCTCCCTGCTTGTGCTCTTTCTATCTCTGTCACTGTCTCTCTCTAATAAATAAAATCTTAAAAAAAAAAAAATCTTAAAAAAAAAAAAAAAGATCTTTAACCTTCCCTAAGTTATATTTATGTGAACAAATATTAGTAATAAAAGTATTTCAGAAATTGTAAGCAGTTCCTAGAAAAGTGTCAATGCCATCACTATTCATGAAAAGTCCTAGTATAATGTATACCTGGCATAATGTAATATGTATGCCTAGTATAACCAGTCATTACTCTGGTTAAGATTTTAAATGTTATCTGTCATGGAAATAACCAAATTTCCTCATCAATTGTTTTTTATAATGAACTCTCATCTGATCTTTAACCATGGCCATTTTAGGTCCTTTGCCATCTACAGATAGTTGTTTTACACTGATTCTTCTCTGATTCTCTAAAGTGTTTGCAATCAGTTACAGTTACAGATTGACTGGAATATCATACTTGACAATGATGCATACGATCACATACAAAACTATACAGCTTTAAGGTCTACTTTTTGGAGCCAATGCTTACAAAACTCTCTTGGAAAAACAGTCCTGGTACCTAACTTAAAAGGTTCCAGCCTTTGTGACAGGTCACTATCTGGTAAGCCCAAGGACCATAAGATATTCTGGGACTTTGAAAAGAGAGGAATTCGGGGCGCCTGGGTTGCTCAGTGGGTTAAAGCCTCTGCCTTCGGCTCAGGTCATGATCCCAGGGTGCTGGGATCGAGCCCCGCATAGGGCTCTCTGCTTAGCGGGGAGCCTGCTTCCTCCTCTCTCTGCCTGTCTCTCTGCCTACTTGTGATCTCCGTCTGTCAAATAAATAAATAAATAAAAATCTTTAAAAAAAAAAAAAAAGAAAGAAAGAAAAGAGAGGAATTCATCCAAAGCTATAGGTACTGCAGTTCCTGGCTTGCCTTCTTAGCCTTGAGTGGTTTTTAAAAGTTTCACCTGAGATCCCTTATAAAAAGTTCTAGCAAAGCAAACTTAAAAAGGCCTATGTGTTCAATTGGCATTCTTGTTGCACTTTTGTAAATAATCTAATTTACTAATGAGAACCGAATTATTTTGTAAAGAAAAACCATCTTGATTATCCTCGATGTAAGAAGGAAGTGATTGTTATCAAGAAATTTTATGTTTCAACAGAAAACCTTGTAGATTATCAGATTCTAGTTCTGCTCATTATCTCTGAGCTTTTATTATCTACTCATAAACCAGCCTGGATCCTGCCACCTTGCAAATTTTGTCAGTCCCTACCAAATTCTCAATTCTTCTGGCGTCCTTTGAAGATTTTAAGTAATCTCTCCACTCAATGTGGGGCTTGAATTTACAACCCTGAGATCAAGACTCACATGCTCTAACAACTGAGCCAATCAGGCACCACCACCCATCCCTCCCACCCCGTTTCTTTTAATATCTGATTAAAACCCTCCAATGCAACACTTCTGATTTTTTGCCCACCTTCCTGACATGGGGTAACTGAAAACTACAACCTGGCCGCCCAGACCCATACTGGAACTCCTGATTGTTTTGTAGTTCCCACTTTCCCCAAGGATGGGAAGCAGTCTTGCAAGTTGAAGCCAATCAACTTGATGTAAGCTCCAAAGGGCTCAGCACTCTAACAGACAGTGTACAGGACAGCACTGCCAAAGATACTCACTTCAAACCAAGAAATCCATTGTGTTGCCACTGCCACTTCCATTCACCACCTAACTATTTCAAACTAGTGTTTAAAAATCCTCTCAACTGCCCTCTGGACTGAGATGCTGGGTTCATAATCTGCTCTAGCCACTAATCTTTGTTTTCTGTTTCGCTTCCTTGTTCTAAATTCTTCTTCCCTTTGCAGATCTGTTATCTCAACCTCTATACTGAGTCTTTTCTCTGTGGCAAGCAACCAGCACCTTGTTTGGGGACTGCTTGGGAAGTTGCAATGGGGGAATGTGGGGACTGATAACCCATCAGAAATGGCTTAAAGGTCACCTCAAAGTGAAAACATCTGAGCTACAGCAGATGCAGAAAGGAATCTTATTGGAACTTTCCCTCTCTGACTGGAGCAGAGGTTACGAGAGTCTGTTGCCACAAATTGCCCCTCCAGAGATGTCTCCAGTCAGGGAGATGACTGACCCTGGGCACCAGGACATTCTGAAAAAAACTGTAAACAGGGCTCATCAGAACCTTCCACCCTATAAAGGTTAATCCTAATCATGCCCCTTCCTTTATTAAACTAGCATATAAATCTTTTCCCTCTAGCTGTTTGAAGAAGCTTCTCTCTCCTTAGAATACTCCCACGTGCATAATAAACTTTTCTCCAGTTAATCTGCTGTCAGTTAACTCACCGGCCCAACCATTCAAATCTAAGCTTGTAGAGGAAAGCTTTCTTCTTCTCCAACATAATGAACTCCTTCCAACAAAGACCTTGTCTTTCACCTTTGTCTGATCAATGCCATGCCTAGTTTGTGCACTGAACCCTTGATCCAAGAATTACTGCCCGATGATCATTAAAGCAGAAAAATGAGCAGAACCGTCAGCAACTTCTCCCACTGCCTACAGACTTCCACATTTTTTTTTCTATTTCACAGTCTCTGCCTCCAACCAAGTAACTACACTGAAAGTTACTCTGGTGACAGTCACTTGGCTATGTATTAGAAGCTTCTGATAAGTTCACAAAATATCAGTGCCTGACAGAACAAGTAAATAATGGCAATAAATACATGTTTATCAATAGTTACTTTGAATGTAAATGGACTAAACACTCCAATCAAAAGACAGGGTGACAGAATGAATTAAAAAAGAAGACACACACACACACACACACACACACAAATAAAAAAGACACATCTATATGCTGCCTACAAGAGACTCATTTCAGACTGAAAGACACCTGCAAATTGAAAAGTGAGGGGATGGAAAGATATTTACCAGGCAAATAGATGTAAAAAATGAAGCTGGGGTAGCAATACTTACCTTGGACAAACTAGACTAAAACAAAGAAACACAATATAATAATAAAGGGGACAATCCAACAAGAGATATAACAAGTAAATATTTATGTACCCAACATGAAACTACCTAAATACATAAAACAGTAACAAACATAAAACAATTGATCAACAGTTTTATAATAATAGTAGGGGACTTTAACACCCCACTCACATCAATGGGCAGCTGATCCAAACTGAGAATCAATAAGTAAACAATGGCTATGAATAACACACTGGTTTTAAAAGACATATTCAGAATATTCCATCCTAAAACAGCAGAATACTCCTTTTCAAGTGCACACAGAACATTCTCCAGAATAGATCACATATTAGGCCACAAAACAAGTCTCAACGAATTAAAAAATATCAAGTCACACCATGTACCTTTTCTGACTAAATGCCATGAAAGTAGAAATCAACCACAAGAAAACATCCGGAAAAACCACAAATACATGGAAGTTAAATAACATGCTACAAAACAATGAATGAGTCAACGAAGAAATCAAAGAAGAAATCAAAAACTACTTGGAAACAAATGAAAATGAAAACACAACAGTCCAAACATTTGGGATACAGCAAAAGCAGTTTTAAGAGGGAAGTTTACTGCAATACAGAATAACTCAAGAGGCAAGGAAAATCTCAAAAAAAAACAACCTAACCTTACTCTTTAGGAGCTAGAAAAATAAGAATAGCAAAAACTCAAAATCAGCAGAAGGAAGGAAATAAAGATGAAAGCAGAAATAAATGATAGAGAAACTAAAAAGCCAGAGAACAGATCAATGAAACCAGGAACTGGGCTGGATCTTTGAAAAAATCAATATAATTGATAAAACTCTAGCCAAACTCATTAAAAAAAAGAGAGAGTGATATAAACAAAATCATGAATGAAAGAGGAGAATAACAATGACATGACAGAAACACAATCATAGAAGATATTACTGAAAACTGTATGCCAACAGATTGGACAACCTAGAAGAAATGGATAAATTCCCAGACACATATAATCTACCAAAACTGAAGCAGAAAGAAATACAAAATTTGAATAGGCCAATTACCAGCAAAGAAATCAAATCAGTAATCAAAAAATTCCCAAAAAACAAATGTCCAGGATCAGACAGCTTCACAGCCAAATTCTACCCAACATTTAATGAAGTTAACATCTATTCTTACCAAACTATCTCAAAAAATAGAAGAGGAAGGAAAACTTCCAAATTCATTCAATGAGGCCAGCATTACCCTGATACCAAAACCAAACAAAGAATCCACTAAAAGAGAACTACAGGCCAATATCCCTGATGAACATGGATGCAAAAATCTTCAACAAAACACTAGGAAACCAAATCCAACAATACATTAACAGAATCATTCACCAAAATCAAGTGAGATTTATTCCCAGAATACAGGGTGCTTCAATATTCACAAATCAATCAACATGATATACACATCAATAAGAGAACAGGTAAGAACCATATAATCCGGGCGCCTGGGTGGCTCAGTGGGTTAAGCCTCTGCCTTCGGCTCAGGTCATGATCTCAGGGTCCTGGGATCGAGTCCCGCATCGGGCTCTCTGCTTGGCGGGGAGCCTGCTTCCTCCTCTCTCTCTCTCTGCCTGCCTCTCTTCCTGCTTGGTCTCTCTCTGTCAAATAAATTAAAAAAAAAAAAAATCTTTAAAAAAGAACCATATAATCCTGTCAATAGATGGGGAAAACGCATTTGACAAAGTACAACATCCATTCCTGGTAAAAAACCCTCAACAAAGTAGGTCTAGAGGAAACATACTTCAACAAAATAAAGGCCATATATGAAGAACACACAGCTAACATCATCCTTAATGGGGAAAAACCAAGAGCTTGTCTTCCATGGTCGGGAACAGGACAGGGATGTCCTCTCATCTCTTTTATTCAATATGGTACTGGAAATCCTGGCCACAGCAATGAGAGAAGAAAAAGAAATAAAAGGCATCCAAATTGGTAAGAAGAAGTAAAACATGATAGTATACATAGAAAACCCTACAGACTCTACCACTCTACTCTTGAGTCACACACTTTATACAGATGCACATGATCTCAAGCAGCCTGGGTAACATGGCAACACCACAGAAGTCCTGCAAGCCAAAGAATTATGTCCACAAAATCCTATGCAAAACTTGACTGTATTGCCAGAAAAAATTAAGGTTTTATACACACATACACACACGTAAGTAAATATATCAATATATATATATGTGTGTATATATATACATATATATATATATGTATATATATGTATATATATATATATATGAACATATATATATAAATAAATGAACTTGTCTGGTCTGCATAGCTTTTGCCCATCCTTTCTGTTTTCTTATGCTGACAGTATTCAGCCTCTCCAGCAGCTCAGAATTAGAAACCTGCCTCAATCACATGTCTGTCCCTTCTCTTAATCTTTGTTTTCTCTTTCCTATCTTCTTCTCCTTCTGTGCCTTCTAAAGAGATACACAAACATAATTAGATTGTTTTGAACAATAGAGACGTTATTTTTTTCTAAGAGGTCTGAGCTGTCCAAGACTGTACTTGGACCAGGAGATAGAAAAAAATAATGGTACAGTCATTCCCCCAAGGTCCCCACCCTCAAAGAAATGCTATCACATTCTCTGAGCAGCAACAGCTGGATATTCTGAGCCAACTGGTATTAGGAAATGAACTTGTTTTAGACTCTGTCAGGACTAGCAGAGGCTTACTTTCATTCTCTGTTATCACCTCTCACAAGGAAGCTGGAAGATTTTAAATAAATGAAGATGTTAAAACACAGATTCCTGGGGTGCCCAGGTAGCTCAGTGGGTTAAGCCTTTGCCTTCGGCTCAGGTCATGATCTCAGGGTCTTGGGATCAAGCCCCGCATTGGGCTCTCTGCTCAGTGGGGAGCCTGCTTCCCCCCTTTCTCTCTGACTACTTGTGATCTTTGTCAAATAAATAAATAAAATCTTAAAAAACAACAACAACACAGATAACTGGGGCACCTGGGTGGCTCAGTCAGTTAAGCAGCTGTCTTTGGCTCAGGTCATTATCTCAGGGTCCTGGGATCGAGCCCCGCATCAGGCTCCGTGCTAAGCCTACTTCTTCTCCCTCTGCCCGCTGCTCCCCTTGCTTGTGTGTTCTCTCTCTCTCTCTCTAGCTCGCTATCTCTGTCAAATAAATAAATAAATAAAATATTTAAAAAAAAAAAACAAAACAGATTCCTGCCCCCAATTTTAAGGGCAATACTGAAAAAAGGAGGCAGCTGAGTTCATCATGCTTAAGGAGAAATACTGTGACCCTGAACTCAAGCTAAGAAAGCTCCCTGTTGTGGGATGCCTGGGTGGCCCAGTCCGTTAAGCCACTGACTTTGGCTCAGGTCATGATCCCAGGGTCCTGGAATCGAGTCCCATAGCCGGCTCCTTGCTCGGCAGGGAGCCTGCTTCTCTCTCCTCCTCTGCCTGATGCTCTGCCTGCTTGTGCTCACTCACCCTCTCTCTCTATGACAAATAAATTTTTTAAAAATCTTTAAAAAAAAGAAAGCTCCCTGTTGAAGTTATCATTTCTTCAATTTTAATTTTACCATTTACTGCTAAAAGAGCAAAATATTTTCTTTGAGCAAATTCAAAAGGCATTATTTATTAAAAGATCTCTGAATGCATGCCACTAAATAAAAACCATCAATTATACTTTTCCCCACTCTGAGCTGTGAAAAAAGGGTAACAGTATGAAACACTGGTGGTAGGTAAGGAGAGTCCCTCTCCTGAGAGAACAGAGCCAAACTGGAGCCAAGGAAGTCTCACAGATGATCTTTACTGAGGAAATCTTGAGTGAACAAGCTTGTTTATATAAATGTAGTTTCTGCACTTAGAGCTAAAAAAGGAAAATACATCTTAATGGTATTATCCAGAACCTTTCAGTCAAATAGCATCTACAAAACAGAAAAGAAAAAGACCCCCAAGATCAGGCCCACACAGTAACTCTTCCTGCTGGCTCCATACTGTTCCTGGCCCCAAAACTGCTGGGGTTTGCACATCCCATGGGCCCTCCACGGGGCAGCTGGCACCCTCACACTCCCCTCAAGATGCCATGTATCAGTCAACACCCAGTGCTTGCAAGGTTCTTGATTCAAGTCACGCCTGTGTGCTTCCAGACCGAGGCTTTCCCATCCATTACTTTGACATCCAAAGGTTTAAAACTGTGAGGAATATGGTCGTCCTGGCTTTCCTGGGGGTGTGACCTTAGCCGGCTTCTGCTGCCCCAGATGTGCTCACCTTCCCACAATCAGGACGAGAAGCCTTTATGCACCACTGTGGGGACTGACTCCACCTGCACAAGCTCCTCCATAAGCATCCCTCAGACGCACCACAGAACACACACTCCTCTGCAGAAGGGCCACCGCTACTGTCTTCAGCTATGGAAAACTGAGTGAGAATCCAGAAGGCCCTGTTGAACTGGGTCGTACAGCAGTGGTGCCTGCTTCCCCTCTGACCTCCCATTCAATAGCGACTGGCTTTAGATCTTACTATTCCCAGGACAGATGTTCAAACAACCTGCTGTGATTCCTCTCCCAGAGGAGGGAACAGACCGGGCAAAGACCCAAAGAGAGGCCCCCAATTACAAAAACTCTCAGGCAGTTACAAAACAGAACTCTCAGGCAGTTGGGGCCTTAGTGTGTTTCCCTCTGGGGTGGTCACTGCACCTGAGCAGGGCTGAGATAGCATGTCACCCCTCACAGCCCGGACCCCTGGGCAAACTTACTTGGAGCGTCAATTTCCTCAACTAATTGAATCTACCTATAAGGCCCTTTATGCAGAGTAAACGAGCAAGGAAGTGAAATGCTTAGCTCAGTGTCTTGCACAGGGAGCAGGCAATGTTAAGCTGAATGGAGAGGGCCTCTTTGTGGGTGGGAGTGGGCTAACACATCCCAGCTTGTCTGGCCCTCACTGATAGGGGCCTCTTGCTCAGCCAAATCATCCACCTGAGTTCTAATTTCTTGCTCTGGTAGCTTAAATTACAATTAGTCTTTAACCACACCAGTGCTTAAAAAGCAGTAATTTGATGCCCAGAAATGATTCCAGTAATGCTGTGTGCAGCATCAGAAGGGAAGCTAGGCCACAACCAGGCACAGGTCTTGCTGTGGGGCCAGTAGTCCTCAGGGGTAGTCTCTGCCCAGCCCCGACAGCTCGCAGTCGGATCCTCCTGGCTTCTCCTGCAGCTCTTGGGCCTGAGAATAAGTGAACCTTCTATTGACTCAAAGGACGTTCCTTGAGAAGTTCTGCCTGAGTCCCTTCAGGGCATGCCCTAAGCCCAATGAAGGCAAGGATGGCACAGTGTTCTCTGCTATGCATGCCTGGTGTTCTCCTACTGTCATCTATTAAAGACAGTGGGCCCATGAGTTCCTCTGCATAATTACCAGCAGTGGCCGGCACTGCTCACCAATTATCTCTGGTTCTCTGCCTACTGGCTCCATGGTAGGATGCATGTCTCTATCCCCTCGAAAGTTAGAAACTAAGGAAATGTGAGCAAGAAGAGACTTCAGGAGCAGCAGACATGCAGTGGAAGTGAGAAACACTCCTGAGAGGCAGGGGTTCTACAGCATGACCTGGTCTGTCCTGAACAGTACTCCTTTCCCTCCCAGAAGGCCCTCAGGTAAGACCACCAACGTGGAGCCTGAAGGACCAAGCAGTCTCTTCAGCATCTCCGTTTGGAGTCTCACAGGCCACTCAAATTAGCATGTCCAAAACCACGTTCTTGATCTTCGGCCCTCTCCTCCCCTGAATCTGCTTCTCCTCTAGGTTCTCCACCTCAGCAAACACCATGTGCCCATGGCCCACAGCAGGTGCCAACACTCCCTCCTCACCCCTACCCCCATTTGCAACCCATACCAAGTCTCCAAAACACATCTCAACTCCATCTACTTCCAACCACCCAAATGCTATCTCTCCAGGGCATGGCCAACAACATATCTTGCCCAGACCAGTGGGCCCAAACTTTTGTGATTACACATTCCATCAACATTTTTTGGAGCATGCCCTCCCTATATATGTACTTATTAAATTATACACATGTATAATTGTTCTACATTTATAAATCTATACATACAATTTCTGAATATGAACATAATTGGAAGTCCCAAAATTTCTTTCCCATACCCCACTGACTATGTCTCATACATTCCATGAGTGAACACACCCCACTTTCAGACGAATACCCTGGCCTTCTGAAAGAACCACCTAAATAGAACGTCCCACTGCACTGTGCCCCTCTGAATCACTATGTTTGTATACTTTGGATAAATACTTAGTGCAAGTGATGGGTCATAGGGTAGGAATATTTTTAATTTTTTGAACCTCCACACTGTTTTCCAGAGTGGCCGAACACTGTGTTCCCACCAATAATGTAAGAGGGTTCTCCTTTCTCCATATCCTCACCAACATCTGTTGTTTCCTGAGTTGTTAATTTTAGCCATTCTGACCAGTGTGAGGTGGTATCTCATTGTTATTTTGATTTGTATTTCCCTGATTCCGAGTGGTGTGGAGCATTTTTTTCATGGGTCTGCTGACTATGGCAAAAATGTCTTTTTTGGAGAAATGTCTGTTCATGTCTTCTGTTAATTTCTTGACTGGATCTTTTGGTTTTTGGGTGTTGAGTTTATAAGCTCTTTAGAGATTTTGGGTGCTAGCCCTTTATCTGATAAGACATTTGCAAATATCTTCTCCCATTCCATAGGCTGCCTTTTAGTTTTGTTGATTGCTTTCTCTGCTGTGAAGAAGCTTTTTATCTTGATGAAGTCCTAAAAGTTTATTTTCCCTTTTGTTTCCCTTGCCTCTGGACTCTTCTCTTGCTATCATTCATTAAGGATATTACCCCTTTGTCTGACATTTTATATATTTACAAGCATTTCCCTCTACTTATCATTTGTCTTTTTATTAGGAATTTTTAAAATATTTTATTTATTTATTTGACAGAGATCACAAGTAGGCAGAGAGGCAGGCAGAGAGAGAGAGGAAAGGAAGCAGGCTCCCTGCTGAGCAGAGAGCCCAATGCTGCAGGGCTCGATCCCAGGACTCTGGGATCATGACCTGAGTGGAAGGCAGAGGCTTTAACCCACTGAGCTACCCAAGTGCCCCAAGAATCTTTTTTTAATTATAGGAGAATTTCATTTTTTCTTTTTAAAAAAAAGTTTGAGTATAGTTGACACACAATACTACATTAGTTTCAGACATGCAACATCTCTATTTGTTAGGCTGTGCTCACCACAACTGTAGCTCCCATCTATCACCGTACAACACTGTTACAGTACCACTGACTATATTCCCTGTGCTGTGCTTCTTATTCCCAATTACGGGAGAACTTTTAATTTTTATGTATTCTTACTATATTAGTCTTTTTATGATTTCTTCCTCTACTTTACAGGTAGATGTTCTTCTCTGCCTTGAGACTGGCTAAATATACTCATTTGTCTTTCAGGGCTTGGAACTTCACATTTAATCCATGTGGGCTGTATCTTGGCACATGGTGGGAGGTAGGGCTCTGAGTTTATATCCTAAATAGTCACCCAATAGTTTCTGTCTAAAATGCCACCTTGAACACACATTATATAGCTAACGATGGTAGATTTTTTTTAAAGATCTTTTTTTTTTCTTTTCAGCATAACAGAATTCATTGTTTTTGCACCACACCCAGTGCTCCATGCAATACGTGCCCTCCTTAATACCCTCCACCTGGCTCCCTCAACCTCCCACCCCCACCCCTTCAAAACCCTCAGATTGTTTTTCAGAGTCCATAGTCTCTCATGGTTCACCTCCCCTTCCAATTTCCCTCAACTCCCATCTCCTCTCCATCTCCCTATGTCCTCCATGTTATTTGTTATGCTCCACAAATAACTGAAACCATATGATACTTGACTCTCTTTGCTTGACTTATTTTTTTAAAGATCTTATTCATTTATTTGATAGAGAGACACAGTGAGAGAGGGAACACAACTGGGGGAGTGGGAGAGGGAAAAGCAGGCTTCCTATGGAGCGGGGAGCCATGTGGAGCTCAATCCTGGGACCCTGGGATCATGACCTGAGCTGAAGGCAGCTGCACAACGGTTGAGCCACCCAGATGCCCCAAGATGGTAGATTTAACTGTTCTCTTCCAAACCCTATCTAAAATCACAACACAGTTTGTTGTAAAAAGCATAAAACCCTAGGGGCAAAGAATGAGAGAAGAGAGGGGTGCCTGGGTGGCTCACTGGGTTAAGCCTCTGCCTTTAGCTCAGGTCATGATCTCAGGGTCTTGGGATTGAGCCCCACATTGGGATCTCTGCTCAGCGGGGAACCTGCTTCCCCCTCTCTCTCTCCGCCTGCCTCTCTGCCTACTTGTGATCTCTGTCAAATAAATAAATGAATAAATAATCTTAAAAAAAAAAAAAGAATGAGAGAAGAGACAACAGCATTTTGGAAGCTAGAAAGCAAGAGTCCTGGGAATTCAGTTGATACCTCCAGGAATGTCCTAAGGCAGCATGCAGGGACATAAAACATGTGAGCCAATGACTCCAGGTGCATGTGGAAGGGGCTCAGCCTGGGACTCCAATCAGGAGGACAATTTGGAAAAACCCTTCGGGACCCCCACCTCACTGATTAGATTCCATCCCACTGAAAGGCTGCAGATTCATTCTCTGTGAAAGGTACACAGGTTTCTGGGCTGTACAGGGTCAGGTAAGCTAAAAGTTTAAAAGATACGTGAAAATTTAGAAAAGCACGTTGAAAGTCCCCAGCCTTCTTGCTCTGTTCCAGAGAGCTGGAAGCTGAAGATGGGCCATGGTGTGCTCGGAAGGAAAAAATGTAGGGCAGCCTCACACCTCTGACTCCTTTTGCCAAATGCCCAGCCCCTGATCTACACTACACCTTGCCATTTGCAACCATGGGAGCTCTATGTGCCCAGCACTCACTCACAGCCTTGCATCTTGCCTTCCCTAAAGGACAACTGAGGCTGACTGAAACAGACAGAACTGCATTAAATCTATTTGGAAAAGAAGCATTGTTTCAATATATAGCTTTTTAAAAAAGATGTTATTTATTTCAGAGAGAGAGATAATTAGAGAGAAGGGGAGAGCAGAGAGAGAGTATGAGGGCAGAGAAAAGGGAGAAGCACACTGAGCAGGGGAGTTCAACGCAGAGCTCTATCCCAGGACTCTGGGAACACAATCTGAACCAAAGGCAGACGCTCAACAAAATGAGCCACCCAGACACCCCCAATATGTAGCTTCTTATCTAAAAACAAAATATATATTTCCACTTAAGCAAGAATTATGTTATGCTTTCAGTAAAGTTGAATTATTTTCTTGACAAACATCCTACATATTTCTTATGCTTCTTCTTAGATACTATATATTTTTGGTTGCTACTGTAAGATAGTTAGTTACATTTTTCCAGCTGGTTAGTTCCTAGTATATAAAAAAGCCATTAGTTGGTGTATTTATTTATTTACTTTACATTTGAAAATCTTGCTGATCTCCATTAATTCTGAGAAATTTGTGGTTGATTTTTTTTGGTGTTTTCCAGATGGGTAGTTATCATCTAAAGGCAAGGAATGATAATATTGGCTCTTCCTTATAGGTTTATATTTTTTTTTTTTTTAAGATTTTATTTACTTATTTGACAGACAGAGATTGCAAGTAGGCAGAGAGGCAGGCAGAGAGAGAGGAGGAAGCAGGCTACCCGCTAAGCAGAGAGCCCGATGCGGGGCTCAATCCCAGGACCCTGGGATCATGACCTGAGTCGAAGGCAGAGGCTTTAACCCACTGAGCCACCCAGGTGCCCCAGGTTTATCTTTTAACATTTTATCTTCCCACAATATCTACAACATTCAGAATATTTTATGGCAAAGATGAGAGCAGATGAAAAGTCTTGTTTCTTCACTTGAATTTCCACTCATTTACCAAATACTTATCAAACATCTACTATATCCCAAGCAGTAAATAAAACAATGATTAACATTTTATTTTTTTTAATTTTTAAAAAAAAATTTTTTTTAATTTTGTTTTTTATAAACATATATTTTTAGACCCAGGGGTACAGGTCTGTGAATCGCCAGGTTTACATACTTCACAGCACTCACCATAGCACATACCCTCCCCAATGTCCATAACCCCACCCCCCCAACCCCCCTTCCCCCATCAACCCTCAGTTTGTTTTGTGAGATTAAGAGCCACTTATGGTTTGTCTCCCTCCCAATCCCATCTTGTTTCATTTATTCTTCTCCTACCACCTTAACCCCCCATGTTGCATCTCCTCTCCCTCATATCAGGGAGATCATATGATAGTTGTCTTTCTCCGATTGACTTATTTCGCTAAGCATGATACCCTCTAGTTCCATCCACGTCGTCGCAAATGGCAAGATTTCATTTCTTTTGATGGCTATAGTAGTCCATTGTGTATATATACCACATCTTCTTTATCCATTCATCTGTTGATGGACATCTAGGTTCCTTCCATAGTTTGGCTACTGTAGACATTGCTGCTATAAACATTCGGGTGCACGTGCCCCTTCGGATCACTACGTTTGTATCTTTAGGGTAAATACCCAGCAGTGCAATTGCTGGGTCATAGGGTAGTTCTATTTTCAACATTTTGAGGAACCTCCATGCTGTTTTCCAGAGGGGTTGCACCAGCTTGCATTCCCACCAACAGTGTAGGAGGGTTCCCCTTTCTCCGCATCCTCGCCAGCATCTGTCATTTCCTGACTTGTTAATTGTAGCCATTCTGACTGGTGTGAGGTGATACCTCATTGTGGTTTTGATTTGTATTTCCCTGATGCCAAGTGATATGGAGCACTTTTTCACGTGTCTGTTGGCCATCTGGATGTCTTCTTTGCAGAAATGTCTGTTCATGTCCTCTACCCATTTCTTGATTGGATTATTTGTTCTTTGGGTGTTGAGTTTGCTAAGTTCTTTATAGATTTTGGACACTAGCCCTTTATCTGATATGTCATTTGCAAATATCTTCTCCCATTCTGTCAGTGGTCTTTTGGTTTTGTTAACTGTTTCCTTTGCTGTGCAAAAGCTTTTGAGCTTGATAAAATCCCAATAGTTCACTTTTGCCCTTGTTTCCCTTGCCTTTGGCGATGTTCCTAGGAAGATGTTGGCTGCGGCTGAGGTCGAAGAGGTTGCTGCCTGTGTTCTCCTCAAGGATTTTGATGGATTCCTTTCTCACATTGAGGTCCTCATCCATTTTGAGTCTATTTTCGTGTGTGGTGTAAGGAAATGATCCAATTTCATTTTTCTGCATGTGGCTGTCCAATTTTCCCAACACCATTTGTTGAAGAGGCTATCTTTTTTCCATTGGACATTCTTTCCTGCTTTGTCGAAGATTAGTTGACCATAGAGTTGAGGGTCTATTTCTGGGCTCTCTATTCTGTTCCATTGATCTATGTGTCTGTTTTTGTGCCAGTACCATGCTGTCTTGATGATGACAGCTTTGTAATAGAGCTTGAAGTCCGGAATTGTGATGCCGCCAACTTTGGCTTTCTTTTTCAATATTGCTTTGGCTATTCGAGGTCTTTTCTGGTTCCATATAAATTTTAGGATTATTTGTTCCATTTCTTTGAAAAAAATGGATGGTACTTTGATGGGAATTGCATTAAATGTGTAGATTGCTTTAGGTAGCATAGACATTTTCACAATATTTATTCTTCCAATCCAGGAGCATGGAACATTTTTCCATTTCTTTGTGTCTTCCTCAATTTCTTTCATGAGTACTTTATAGTTTTCTGTGTATAGATTCTTAGTCTCCTTGGTTAGATTTATTCCTAGGTATCTTATAGTTTTGGGTGCAATTGTAAATGGGATGGACTCCTTAATTTCTCTTTCTTCTGTCTTGTTGTTGGTGTAGAGAAATGCAACTGATTTCTGGGCATTGATTTTATATCCTGACACTTTACTGAATTCCTGTACAAGTTCTAGCAGTTTTGGAGTGGAGTCTTTTGGGTTTTCCACATATAGTATCATATCATCTGCAAAGAGTGATAGTTTGACTTCTTCTTTGCCGATTTGGATGCCTTTAATTTCCTTTTGTTGTCTGATTGCTGAGGCTAGGACTTCTAATACTATGTCGAATAGCAGTGGTGATAACGGACATCCCTGCCGTGTTCCCGACCTTAGCAGAAAAGCTTTCAGTTTTTCTCCATTGAGAATGATATTTGCGGTGGGTTTTTCATAGATGGCTTTGATAATATTGAGGTATGTGCCCTCTGTCCCTACACTTTGAAGAGTTATGATCAGGAAGGGATGCTGTACTTTGTCAAATGCTTTTTCAGCATCTATGGAGAGTATCATATGGTTCTTGTTCTTTCTTTTATTAATGTGTTGTATCACATTGATTGATTTGCGGATGTTGAACCAACCTTGCAGCCCTGGAATAAATCCCACTTGGTCGTGGTGAATAATCCTTTTAATGTACTGTTGGATCCTATTGGCTAGTATTTTGGCGAGAATTTTTGCATCTGTGTTCATCAAGGATATTGGTTTGTAGTTTTCTTTTTTGATGGGATCCTTGTCTGGTTGTGGGATCAAGGTGATGCTGGCCTCATAAAATGAGTTTGGAAGTTTTCCTTCCATTTCTATTTTTTGGAACAGTTTCAGGAGAATAGGAATTAGTTCTTTTTTAAATGTTTGGTAGAATTCCCCCGGGAAGCCGTCTGGCCCTGGGCTTTTGTTTGTTTGGAGATTTGTGATGACTGTTTCAATCTCCTTACTGGTTATGGGTCTGTTCAGGCTTTCTATTTCTTCCTGGTTCAGTTGTGGTAGTTTATATGTCTCTAGGAATGCATCCATTTCTTCCAGATTGTCAAATTTGTTGGCGTAGAGTTGCTCATAGTACGTTCTTATAATTGTCTGTATTTCTTTGGTGTTAGTTGTGATCTCTCCTCTTTCATTCATGATTTTATTTATTTGGGTCCTTTCTCTTTTCTTTTTGATAAGTCTGGCCAGGGGTTTATCGATCTTATTAATTCTTTCAAAGAACCAGCTCCTAGTTTCATTGATTTGTTCTATTGTTTTCTTGGTTTCTATTTCATTGATTTCTGCCCTGATCTTTATGACTTCTCTTCTCCTGCTGGGTTTAGGGTTTCTTTCTTGTTCTTTCTCCAGCTCTTTTAGGTGTAGGGTTAGGTTGTGTACCTGAGACCTTTCTTGTTTCTTGAGAAAGGCTCGTACCGCTATATATTTTCCTCTCAGGACTGCCTTTGTCGTGTCCCACAGATTCTGAATCGTTGTGTTTTCATTATCATTTGTTTCCATGAATTTTTTCAATTCTTAATTTCCTGGTTGACCCATTCATTCTTTAGAAGGATGCTGTTTAGTCTCCATGTATTTGGGTTCTTTGCAAATTTCCTCTTGTGATTGAGTTCTAGCTTCAGAGCATTGTGGTCTGAAAATATGCAGGGAATGATTCCAATCTTTTGATAACAGTTGAGACCTGATTTAGGACCGAGAATGTGATCTATTCTGGAGAATGTTCCATGTGCACTAGAGAAGAATGTGTATTCTGTTGCTTTGGGATGAAATGTTCTGAATATATCTGTGATGTCCGTCTGGTCCAGTGTGTCATTTAAGGCCTTGATTTCCTTGTTGATCTTTTGCTTGGATGATCTGTCCACTTCAGTGAGGGGAGTGTTAAAGTCCCCTACTATTATTGTATTATTGTCGATGTGTTTCTTTGATTTTATTATTAATTGGTTCATATAGTTGGCTGCTCCCACGTTAGGGGCATAGATATTTAAAATTGTTAGATCTTCTTGTTGGACAGTTCCTTTGAGTATGATATAGTGTCCCTCCTCATCTCTTATTATAGTCTTTGGCTTAAAATCTAATTGATCTGATATAAGGATTGCCACTCCTGCTTTCTTCTGATGTCCATTAGCATGGTAAATTCTTTTCCACCCCCTCACTTTAAATCTGGAGGTGTCTTCGGGTTTAAGATGAGTTTCTTGTAGGCAACATATAGATGGGTTTTGTTTTTTTATCCATTCTGATACCCTGTGTCTTTTGATTGGGGCATTTAGCCCATTAACATTCAGGGTAAGTATTGAGAGATATGAATTTAGTGCCATTGTATTGCCTGTAAGGTGACTGTTATTGTATATTGTCTCTGTTTCTTTCTGATCTACTACTTTTAGGGTCTCTCTTTGCTTAGAGGACCGCTTTCAATATTTCCTGTAGAGCTGGTTTGGTATTTGCAAATTCTTTCAGTTTTTGTTGGTCCTGGAAGCTTTTAATCTCTCCTTCTATTTTCAATGATAGCCTAGCTGGATAGAGTATTCTTGGCTGCATGTTTTTCTCGTTTAGTACTCTGAATATATCATGCCAGCTCTTTCTGGCCTGCCAGGTCTCTGTGGATAAGTCTGCTGCCAATCTAATATTTTTACCATTGTACGTTACAGACTTCTTTTCCTGGGCTGCTTTCAGGATCTTCTCTTTGTCACTAAGACTTGTAAATTTTACTATTAGGTGACGGGGTGTGGACCTATTCTTATTGATTTTGAGGGGGGTTCTCTGAACCTCCTGGATTTTGATGCTTGTTCCCTTTGCCATATTGGGGAAATTCTCTCCAATAATTCTCTCCAATATACCTTCTGCTCCCCTGTTTCCTCTTCTGGAATCCCAATTATTCTAATGTTGTTTCGTCTTATGGTGTCACTTATCTCTCGAATGCTCCCGTCGTGGTCCAGTAGCTGTTTGTCCCTCTTTTGCTCAGCTTCTTTATTCTCTATCATTTGGTCTTCTATATCACTAATTCTTTCTTCTGCCTCATTTATCCAGGCAGTGAGAGCCTCCATTTTTGATTGCACCTCATTAATAGCTTTTTTGATTTCAACTTGGTTAGATTTTAGTTCTTTTATTTCTCCAGAAAGGGCTTTTATCTCTCCCAAGAGGGTTTCTCTAATATCTTCCATACCTTTTTCGAGCCCAGCTAGAACCTTGAGAATCGTCATTCTGAACTCCAGATCTGACATATTACCAATGTCTGTATTGATTAGGTCCCTAGCCTTTGGTACTGCCTCTTGTTCTTTTTTTTGTGGTGAATTTTTCCGCCTTGTCATTTTGTCCAGATAAGAGTATATGAAGGAGCAAGTAAAATACTAAAAGGGTGGCAACAACCCCAGGAAAATATGCTTTAGCCAAATCAGAAGAGATCCCAAATCGTGAGGGGGGAGAAAGGGGATAAAAGAGGTTCAGAGAAAAAAAAAGAAAAAGAAAAAAAGAAAACCAATAAAGAAAAAATATAAAAAGGAAAAAAAATATATATATATTAGATAAACTAGTTTAAAAACGTTAAAAAAGAAAAGGGTAAAAGTTAAAAAAATTTAGCAGAAGAAGAGGAAAAAAAATTGAAAAAGAAAAAAATATTAATTGCAAGGCTAAAGAATCATGGGGAGAAAGCCATGAGCTCCGGCTTTGCTTTCTCCTCCTCTGGAATTCCGCTGCTCTCCTTGGTATTGAAACTGCACTCCTTGGTAGGTAAACTTGGTCCTGGCTGTGTTTCTTGTTGATCTTCTCGGGGAGGGGCCTGTTGTAGTGATTCTCAAGTGTCTTTGCCCCAGGCGGAGTTGCACCGCCCTTACCCGGGCTGGTCTGAGTAATCCGCTCGGGTTCGCTTTCGGGAGCTTTTGTTCCCTGAGCGCTTTCCATAAAGTCTGGAGGGCGGGAATGAAGATGGTGGCCTCCCGGTCTCTGGCCTGGAGGAGCCGAGAGCCCGGGGCCCCGCTCCTCAGTGCGCCCTCAGAACAGCGCCCAATTACTCCCGTCACCCTGCCTTCGGCTGTGCTCCGAGCTGACCGAGCCTGCGACCGGTTCAAGGTAACCCCAAGCTTAGAGCTCACTCCTCGGCTCTGTCTCTGTAGCCGGCTTCCCCTTTCTAATACCTGTAAGCTCTGCGACACTCAGACACCCCCGATCCTTCTGTGACCCTGCAGGACATAAGGCCACGCTGACCCCGCGTGGGCTTTACCCCGGTTAAGCCTCTGGAGCGATGTCCCTCAGCGGAACAGACTTTTAAAAGTCCTGATTTTGTGCTCCGTTGCTCCGCCGCTTGCCGGGAGCCGGCCCCTCCCCCCGCGGTCTATCTTCCCGTCGCTTTGGATTCACTTCTCTGCCAGTCCTACCTTTCAGAAAGTGGTTGATTTTCTGTTTCTAGAGTTGCTGTTCTTCTTCTCTTCGATCTCCCGTTGGATTTGTAGGTGTTTGCAATCTTTAGATAAGCTATCGAGCTGATCTCCCGCTACCTGAAGTAGTCTCAGCCTGCTACTTCTCCGCCATCTTGACTCCAGTCAACATTTTATTTTTTATTATAATGTTGGTTGATGAGAATGTCATCTTTGATCAAGATTTAATTTTAAGTGCAGTAGATGGCAGACTTGTCAATAAAACTACTGGAATATGAAAGTATAAAAAGCAGCTTTAGGGGCGCCTGGGTGGCTCAGTGGGTTAAAGTCTCTGCCTTCAGCTCAGGTCATGATCCCAGAGTCCTGGGATCGAATCCTGCATCGGGCTCTCTGCTCAGCGGGGAGACTGCTTCCTCTGTCTCTGCCTGCCTCTCTGCCTACTTGTGATTTCTGTCAAATAAATAAATAAAAACTTAAAAAAAAAAAAAAAGCAGCTTTAGGGATGCCTGGGTGGCTCAGTCAGTTAAGCGGCTGCCTTCGGCTCAGGTTATGATCCCAGGGGTCCTGGGATCGAGTCCCACATTGGGATCCTCGCTCATGGGGGAGCCTGCTTTTCTGTCAAGCCTGCAACTTCCACTGCTTGTGCACTCTCTCTCTCTCTTTCTCTGACAAATAAATAAATAAAATACTTAAAATAAATAGATAAATAAATAAAATTAAAAGCAGCTTAGAAGACACAATATAAGCATTTCCCTCCACAGGAGAACATCTACACCATAGTGGACAAGTCTCCTGCTGCTGAACCTCACAGGGCAGGTAACAGGAGTAGACTGAAGGCCCCAAGACCATACCACCCAGCCCTTAGCCAAGGCCATCCTGAGACTTCACAGAAAAAGCTCTCGAAATCATTTTCCTTCCATTTTTATTTAAACAAAACAAGTTAAAACTCACAATGAAGCAATATTCTGGAAATTGTCTTCAGATATAAAGGGCTACATACCTATTATGAGATACTTCCTGTTATCAAAACAAGTAGCATTCAGTTAACATGTAGAAATGAAACAATGAAATTCCACCTTCCCCCATGTTATTTGCAAAGAATAAGAAACTCACAGTACCAATGAGGCCAATGTGAGCAAACACTCAGTGGGATCTGCTGACTGAGCAACCCCTCTCTGATAGGGTGACTGCCTGACTCCATCAACCCAGTACGTCAGGAAGACTACACAGACGTCCTCTCTGCAACACCGTCTGTGAGACAGAAAGGGAATATACTTGCAATATTCAACTGGGATTATATTTTCACAGCTTTATGCCCTCCCTGATTAACAGATAAATGTATAAAATTTGCAAGCTGGCAAAAAAAAAAATTAAAGAAAATAAAAGTCACCTCATATCACATAATCCTAAACAACCAATGTCAATGTACTAATGTAGTATGTGTGTATAAGCTCGATTCCATACTGACTATATCTTTCAGAGTGAGGGTCTGTGGTGGAGACATCTAGCAGACCACCAAAAGTTTGCACTCACCCTCCTCTAGGGTAGAGCTGGTGGTGGGAGGTGGCTGTCTAGTTGGGACTACAGTTCCTAGTCTGCCGAGGGAGCAGGTAGGACTATATGCACAGAGTTCACCAAGGCAATGTGAGTCAAGCGATGGGTGTTTGGCTGTCCTATTGATTTGGTAAAGTAGCTAATGTCATCCTAACTAATATGAAATTACACTCTGCATGCTCATTTTTACTTTCAGCTCACCAATAATTTTTTTGAGGTCATTTATGTAAATAGTTAAAAAGAAATAAGACAATATAAAGTCTCATTGCCAAGTTGTCTCCATGCATTCTATCTCCCTAGTGCCCAGATAATCATTTTTATTAGATACTTATTTTTCCTTCCAGGGTATCCTTATTCGAAGACATGTTTTCATTTTTTCCTTTTTTTTTTTTTCCGTACAAAAGGTGGCCTACTACATTTTATTTTATTTTATTTTTTAAAGAGTCTATTTATTTGACAGACAGAGATCACAAGTAGGCAGAGAGGTGGGCGGGAGTTGGGGGGGGGCTCCCCACTGAGCAGAGATCCCGATGCAGGGCTCGGTCACAGCACCCTGGGATCATGACCTGAGCCAAAGGCAGAGGCTTTAACCCACCGAGCCACCCAGGCGCCCCGGCCTACTACATTTTATAAACTGTTTTACACCTTGATTTTTCTCTCTCAACAACATATCCAGGCAATTTCTCCGTATCAACTCATAGCTTTTATGCAGCTCCATAGTATTTCACTTGGTTGATATAGCACAGGTGATTAACCCAGTCTCCCACTGCTGAACTTTTGGTGGTTTCCAACAATGAATGCCACTAGGAGTCATTTTGTACACATAAAATTTTTACGTGCAACTGCACAGAGGATGGTCCCAGGATGGAAATGGATAGATCAAAGAGTAAACGCACCTATAAGAGACAACTCTCAAAAATCCCTGTCTCTCTCAACGCCTCACTAGAAAAGTGGTTAATGAAGATGCATGTCTGCCATCTGATAAGTGAGAAATGGCACCTTGGTATAGTTTTAATTTGATTTCTCTAATTATGAATGAGTGTGATTGAGCACTCTTTCACATACTGAAGGGTTATTGTAATTTTCTGTCTATGAATTACACATGTCCTTCGCACACTTTTCCACTGGTTTTGACCTTCTTCTTTTCAATAACTTGAAGTTCTTTATCTATTAGAGGAATTAGCTCATCTATATGAGTTGCAAATATGTTCTTGTCTTTTGTCATTAGGTATGTCATACCGATGTTTTCCATGTTTATGAGTGAAATTTATTTTAAAACCTTTTAATAGAATTCAACTTTCAGATAAAGGGCTGGTATCTAAGATCTATAAAGAACTTCTCAAACTCAATACCCAAAAAAACAAATAATCAAGTCAAAAAATGGGCAGAAGACGTGAACACTTCTCTGAAGAAGACATAAAAATGGCTAACAGACACATGAAAAAATGTTCATCATCATTAGCTATCAGGGAAACTCAAATCAAAACCACACTGAGATACCACCTTACACCAATGAGAATGGCCAAAATTAATAAGGCAAGAAACAACAAATGTTGGTGAGGATGTACAAATAAGAGAACCCTCTTACACTATTGGTGGGAACAGTATGGAGGTTCTTCAAAAAGTTAAAAATAGAGCTACCCTATATCCCAGCAATTGCAGTATTGGATATTTACCCCAAAGATACAGATGTAGGGAAAAGGGGCACATGCACCCCAATGTTCATAGCAGCAATGTCCACAACAGCCAAACTGTGGAAAGAGCCAAAATGCCCTTCAACATACAAATGATGAAGAAGATGTGGTTCATATATACAATGGAATATTACTGAGCCATCAGAAAGGATGAATACCCAGCATTTGCATCAACATAGATGGAACTGGAGGCGATTATGCTAAGTGAAATAAGTCAAGCAGAGAAAGTAAATTCTCGTATGGTTTCACTCATATGTGGAACATAAGAAATAGCATGGGGGACCATAAGGGAAGTAAAGGAATACTGGAGTGTGGGAAATCAGGGAAGGGAGACAAACCAGAGACTATGGACTCAGGAAACAATCTGTGGGTTTCAGAGAGGAGGGGGGTGTGAGGGTAGGGTAGCTCAATGACGGGTATTAAGGAGGGCATGTGTTATAATGAGCACTGGGTATTATATGCAAATAATGAATCATGGAACACTACATCAAAAACTAATGATGTACTGTTTGGTAACTAATATAAAAAAAATAAGAGTTCAACTTTCTAATTAGAAAGACCTTCATTGCAAGACTATAAAGAATTTCACTCATGTTTTTTTCTTGTACTTTTGGTTTCATTTTCACACTGAGTCCTTTTGAACGTTGATCCTGGTGTATGGTCTAAGATACGATCCAGATTTATTTTATTCCAAATGGCTACCAGTTGTCCCTAAATCCTTTGTTAAAAATCTAAATCAATTTTCACCCTACTCATTTATGATCCTACCTTTACCCTAAATGCACACGTGTATTTGAGACTATTCCTGGAATTTCTGTCCTGTTTCACTGGCTTGCTACTCCAAGTTACTGCCACACTCCTAAGACAGAACTCTGCAACATGCACCAGGCTCTACTCACCGCTCTCTCTTCCCTCTGCTGGCACTCCTGCATGCCATTTTTCATTGAACTTCAGAATCAGCTTGTGTAGAACCCAAGAGAAACAGGCTGGCATTTTTATTTGAAATTTTGTTAAACGAATAATCTTAGAGAAATTAGGCTTTCTTATTGAAGAACGCATATGTCCTTACATGTATTCAAGCCTACTTTTGTGAGCTTTGGGAACGTTTTACAAGTTTTCTTCTTATGGATTTTGCATATTTCCAATCATCAGTAACATTTGTCTTCTCCTCCCTTATACTTCACAACCAATTGGTGTTTTGTGTATACAAAAGCTATGGATCACAGTATACGGATTTTCCATCTCCATAATAGGGGATAGGGCATCTGTATACTGGGATGACATGCAGTTGTTAAAAACAAAGAACTTGTGTCTATGCAGTGACACAGTGTGGGGGTGGAAGGGCTTCCAGACTTGTGAGGAACTGTTCATGTCAGGGAAGAAGAGGTGGGGCACAGAGAACTTACTGCAGATGCTTTGGTATTTTAAAAAATTTTACATATCTTTCTTTTATGTAATAACAAAAATTTCACGACTGTATCAGCAGGAACAGACTACATTGTGGTTTGTGGCTACAGCATAATGTAGTGGCACACAGACATAGTTTTCTTGCTCTGGCTCTGTGTCCAGCACAGGTCGTCAGAGGCTTCCCCTGACCCTCGTCACTCAAGAACCCTTTAGGAGGCTCCAGCACTCTACAACATCACCATCTCTACAGATAGCTTTAGGAAGAACAGATGGACTACCAACCTGCTGTGAAATGCTTCTACCTGGAAAAGTCACACATCACGCCCTTCAGACCATAAGACCATACATCACCTCAAATGGTCCCAGACTGGACCTCAAGGTCCCAGACTGGAAACTTGGTGAGGAGCAGAGATGTGCCCACAGGGTCAAACAGCTGAGGTGGGTGCACAGCACTTAGAAAACAGATAAAGTGAGATACTTCACAAATTCGCATTGGAAAAACCTGCTCTTTAAAAGAGCCCTAAGGGAATGCCTGGGTGGCTCAGTCGGTTGAGTATCTGCTTTGGCTCAGGTCATGATCCCAAGGTCCTGGGATCAAGACCCATGTCAGGCTCCTTCGTCAACAGGGAGCCTGCTTGTTCTCTGCCTGCTGCTCCTCCTGCTTTTGCACTCCCTCCCCCACAATAAATAAATAAATAAATAAATAAATAAATAAAATCTTTAAAAAAATAAAAAATAAATAAAAGAGCCATAAGTAAATTTTTTAAGGAAGGACTATTTTTAGGTGTAAGTGGTCCTACCCCCACAAACACACCCACTTTTTTTTTTTAAGTAGTCCCCCACTGGGCATGGAACACATTGTGGGGCTCAAACTCACAACTCTGAGATCAAAAGCTGAGCTGAAATAAAGAGTTGGTCACTTAACTGAGCCACCCAGACACCCCATACTTTTAATTTTCCTATCTGAAGACTGAGCTTCCAGACAATTTATTAAAAGAGTGCACATTGATAATACAGAAATCACTACTTAAATTGACTACAAGTGCCCTGGACAGATTCACCCTTCAATGCTTGTGGTCCCTCATGTTGATGATTCACCATCACTCATCAGAGAGGGGCTGGCAAGGTGAGCTTCATGCAATGCTTTCCTTGGAGGCCTGATTTCCCCACAGCCTCTGCAGTAGGGAGCCAGACCCTGCCAGCCACTCCAAAACTGACAAGATGAGAGGTGCTAAGCTACACAGAAGGTCCCAAAGGTGGCCATCAACCCAAGGAAAGGCTCTCCGGCAGGCCTATAATCTCAGAAGCCCACCCCTTAGCACTGTGCCACGGCTACTAATGTGGTCAGAGAAGGAAAGCCACATCCTGGTTAAAGCCCTGGTTTCCCTCCTGAGACATCAGCCCTGTATTTTCAACCTACATTATTTCCCCCTTCTAATAGCACGTGTACGAGAGACAGCCCCAACACAGGCAGGAGCAGAGTGGCTAGGGCACAGGCCCAGGGGCCCCCCAGCAACGCCGGCAATGGCAAGCGACAGACTACGTGTGAAACAGTTTCCTCATCTACAATAACGCACCCCACCTCACGAGGTTAGTTGTGAACATAAATTAATACATGCAAAGTGCTGAAGAGGATGCTATCTGGTACTAAGTACTGTATGTTATTTTTACTAATTCTTCCTATGCCTACTTTTATTGACTGTTCCCTTTTCCTGTCTTCACTTCTTTGGGACTGTTCTACTTCGACAGTCTCCTTTACCTTCCTTTCGCCCATCATCAGCAAACACCAACTTGCCAAATGCTGTTTTTGAAAGACAGGGGAGTCTGGGACACAAGAGATGTGGCCTAATCAGGAACTATTGCTTTAAAAGCTCTGCAAATGCAGCGTTCCTGATGAGGGGCCCCAGACCAAGACCTGGTATGATAGCCTCCACTCTTACACACAGGCCTATGGGATCAACACAGGCACTTAAGCGCTGTGGACCCATACCTGCCCACTGCACCTAAGTGGTGGCAGCCACGCATCGGATCTCAGGATCTCACAGTGACCAGCCCTCATAAGCACAGTCACAACCTGGAGTCAGCAGCAGGCTCAATTCACCTCCCAACCTATCGCGACCAGCCCTCCCCGACGCTCCCCACAAAAAGACTGATTCCTAGATTTTTGTAGGTCATGAACTAGCAAAATTTTCTGCAAAATGAGGAGTGACACAGTGTTGCCAAGTTTTTAATTTTACCAAGGAAGGATTTCTAAAACTAGCTAATCTGATGAGAACATTTCAACACCAAAAAAGACACAAAGGACACTGTCTCCGAATTCCAACACTATATAAATTTACCTTTATGAGATATTTTCTCCACTATCCTTATTTTTTCATTTCCCTTCCACATAGCAAAAATTTAGTTCAAAACTACCATGAACCCCAAGCCAGTGCTGGAAACTCCTGCTCCTCAGGAATGGCACCATGGGTTTCCTCCATCTTTCCTGCCTTCCTCTTCACACCTGTGGGCCTGTTTTCTGTCTGCTTTGGTACCCAAGAAGGACCTGGTTTCAGGACAAAACTGGTTCCAGAAACCCCTGGATCCCACGTCAGGGGTCTTATTCCTGTATCCTCTCTTTCATTTATGGAAGCAGTACTGTTTACAGGCAAGAAGATAAACTTCTGGCCTCATTCCCTAAATGGGGCCAGTGTAATGAGATGTAATGACATCTTTTTATTTTTTTTTAATTTTTAAATTTTTTATTTCTTTTCAGCGTAACAATATTCATTGTTTTTGCACTGAACCCAGTGCTCCATGCAATCCGTGCCCTCTCTAATACCCACCACCTGGTTTCCCCAACCCCCCCCCCCCCCCCCCCCCCCCCCCCGCCCCCCCCCCCCCCCCCCCCCCCCCCCACTCCTTCAAAACCCTCAGATTGTTTTTCAGAGTCCATAGTCTCTCATGGTTTAGTATCTTATCTGGGGTTTTACTCTTCCTGGCCCAGGTCAAAACAGCACAAGTCTTGCATTTTCGATGGCAGTAAGAGCTAATGCACAAATGGTAGGAAGGTATACGTTGACAAAAATCAAGACAGTGCTTTTCTTTTTTTCTCTCTCTCTCTATATTGCTTTTCTAACTTATCAACAGTGCAAGCATAGAAATTTAAAAAGTTTTTTCTCATCATTAATAAAAATTAAACCGTCTCAAGGAAAACATGGTATGTACATACAATGGAATATTATTCAGCCTTAAAAAGGAAGGAAATTGTGACATATATCACAATGTGGATGAAACTTGAAGACATTATACGAAGTGAAATAAGCCAGACACAAAAAGACAAATATTCTAGGATTCCACTTCCACAAGGAACCTAGAGTAGTCAGCAAGTTTAACAGTTGTCATCAGCAGCTGGGGGTGGGAGTGGGGAGTCAGTGTTTAATGCATATAGAGTTTCAGTGCTGGAAGATGAAAAGGTTCTAGAGACAGGGAGTAGTGATGCCTGCATAACTTGTGAATATGCTTCATGCCATGGAACTGTGCACTTAAAAATGGTAAATTTTTACGTATATTTTTCCACAATAAAAAATATTTTCAAGAGGCTATCTCAATTGGGAAATTAATATAGCTCCCTTTTTATCTAGCTGTTCACTCAAGAAGCATTGTTTGTCTAGCTCTAGATTCCTTACCAATTAGAACAAGAAACTACCTGCTTTCCAAACCTATTTTCCTAGCAAAAAAAAAAAAAAAAAAAAAAAGGTATCCGAGAAAGTTCTGAAACCTGTGGCAATGCAAAGCAAAAATAAAAGAACTGAACATGGGGCGCCTGGGTGGCTCAGTGGGTTAAAGCCTCTGCCTTCAGCTCAGGTCATGATCCCAGGGTTCTGGGATCGAGCCCCGCATTGGGCTCTCTGCTCGGCCGGGAGCCGGCTTCCTCCTCTCTCTCTCTTCCGCCTCTCTGCCTACTTGTGATCTCTCTGTCAAATAAATAAATAAAATCTTAAAAAAAAAAAAAAAAGAACTGAACGTGTATTAGCAACATAGGTAATTTAGTATCTCAAACACATAAATACTGGGAAAACAAATTAACATGTAACATAGGTGTCTCCTGCGCACTTTTAAATTAACAGTAAAAGAAGACAGAGTAAGTAGAAAGAGAAAAGCATTATGCCACTTTATGCTTGTATAGTGCTGATCTGATCTTGTTGCAATTTTAGTACAACTCAGTGAAGCAGGCAGGACAGATAACCCCCCCAGCATACAGACGTGGAAGGTAAGCTCATAGCTATTAAATAAGTTGCTCAAGGTAAGGTCTCAGCTAGGGAATGAGCTCGGGTCCTTGGCCTGGAAGTCTGGTCCACTCTTCCTATTCAACTAAATCCTCATTTGGAATGAATAATAATACTGACCGATATCTAGAAAATTTTTAGAAAGAAAAATAGTAAAATTCAGGAGTGCCTGGGTGGCTCAGTGGGTTAAAGCCTCTGCCTTCAGCTCAGGTCATGATCCCAGGGTCCTGGGATTGAGCCCTGCATCGGGCTCCCTGCTCAGCTGGGAGCCTGCTTCCCCTGTCCTCCCCTCTGCCTGCCTCTCTGCCTACTTGTGATCTCTGTCTGTCAAATAAATAAATAAAATCTTTTTTTAAAATAATAAAATAAGGGACGCCTGGGTGGCTCAGTTGGTTAAGCAGCTGCCTTCGGCTCAGGTCATGATCCCAGTGTCCTGGGATCGAGTCCCGCATCGGGCTCCTTGCTCATCAGGGAGCCTGCTTCTCCCTCTGCCTCTGCCTGCCACTTTGTCTGCCTGTGCTTGCTCTCTCTCTCTCTCTCTGACAAATAAATAAACAAAATCTTTAAAAAATAATAATAATAATAATAAAATAAAATACTATTTTTTAAAAAATGGTAAAATTCAGTTCCCCTGGATTTTCTCCTTAGGGTTTCTGATCACCCAACTATGTTCAGAATCCCAAAGGCTGGGGACAGCCAAACCCACAGCAGTTCCTAGTGGTGGCAGGTACACAGGTGAGAATGAAAGCTGGGGAAAAAAATTTTCTTTCAAAATGCTCATGCGAAAGCTCTATAGCATTTGTTTTGTATCTTAAACAACTTCGAAATACAATTGATATGAATTGCAAATATTTAATGTGTGTAATTTTATCAGTTTTAACACATGTAAACACTTTTGAAACCATCACCCCTAGAGTTCATCTTGCCCCTTTTAATTCTTCCTTCTGCCCCTCTCTGGTCCCCGGTCCCCACCCCAAACAGTCATAGATCTGCTGTCTGCAACTACAGGATAATTTCATATAAATGGCCATCTTTTGACTGGCTTCCTTCACTCAGCATAATTACTCTGAGATTCATTTTTTTATTTGTTCATTATTGCCTTAAAAAAACTTTCATTTTTAGAGTTTTAGGTTCACAGCAAAACTGAGCAGAATGCACAGAGATTTATCATAGACCTCTGCCCTAAACACACGCACAGCCTCCCCTATAATCAACACCCAGCACTACACCCAGCATTTATTATAACTGATGAAGCAATACTGACACATCTTTACCACCCAGAATCCATTTACTTTAGGGTTCACTGTTGGTATTGTACATTCTAAGAGTTCGGACAAATAGATAATGACATGTCTCTACTGCAGTCATTTCACTGCCCTAAATATCCTCTGTGGTCCAAGTTCATTCCTTTTGATTGCTGAGTAACATTCCACTGTGGGGCTATGCAACTTGCTTTTACATACATTTGGGTTTTGGATTGCTACCAGTTTTGTTTAAAGGTTTTATTTTTAAGTAATCTCTCCACCCAACATGGGGCTCAAACTTACAAGATTAAGAGTCACATGTTCCACGGACTGAGCCAGCCCGGCACCCTGGATCATTTCTAGTTTTTGCCCATTACAGATTAAACTTCTATGAACATTATTATTTTCATTTTCGATTTCTTTGATTTCTGTTTTGATCTTTATTATGTTTTTTTTCTTTTTACTTTGGGTTTAATTCCTACTTTTTTTATTAGTTTTTTAATATGGAATAAATTTAATAGTTTTTTAATATGAAGTCATTGGAGACCGTTCTTTCTTCCTCTGGGCAACTGGTGCAATAAATTCCCCAAGGATGCCTTAGGAGCATACATGTGTCTTTATTTTCATTCAGTTTGAACTACTTTCTAATTTCCTCTTGGATTTCTTCCATGACCCATGGCTTATCCAAAAGTGTGTTATTCACTTCTCAAATGTTTCAGGATTTTCCAGACATCTTGTTTTTACTGATTTCTAATTTAATTCCTATGGTCAGAACAGACCTTGCATAGCTTAAATTATTTTAAAGTTCTTGAGACTTGTTTTATGGCCTAGAATATGATCTATCTGGTTTGATGTGCACTTGAGGAGAACAAGTATTTGCCTTTGTTGGACAGACTGTCAAGCAAGTTGGTGGACAGTGTTGTTGAAGTCTATTACATCCTTTTTTTTTTTTAAGATTTTATTTATTTATTTGACACAAACAGAGAGACAGCAAGAGAAGGAATACAAGCAGGGGGAGAAGCAGGCTTCCTGCTGAGTAGGGAGCCCAATGCGGGGCTTGATCCCAGGACCCTGGGATCATGATCTGAGCTGAAGGCAGACACTTAACAACTGAGCCACCCAGGCACCCCAGTCTATTACATCCTTGCTGATTTTCTGTCTCCTACTTCTATCAGTTATTGAAATTTCTGGCTATAATCATGGATGTGTCTATTTTCCTCACAGTTCTATTTCTACTTTACAGATTTTTGAAGCTATCAATTACACATGCAAATGTCCAAAGTTGTTATGTCCTCTTGATTAACTAATCTGTCATTATGAAACGATTTGCTTTAGCTCTCATAATATTCTGTGCTCTGAAATATACATTGATATTAATATAGCCACCCCTGCTACATTTTCTCTTATGACTTTCTTCATATAATTTTCTTATATATAGCTTACTTTCTATAGGAATACAGTATATAATACACATAGCATAGAAAATAGGTGTTAATCAACTGTTTATTAGTAAGGCTTCTGGTTAACAGAAGCTATTCGTAGCTTCTTTTCTATAATAGACATCATAAAGTCTCCACAACCCAGTTTTGTGGAGTCAAAAGTTATACACAGTTTTTTTTTTTTTTAAAGATTTTATTTATTTATTTGACAGAGAGAGATCACAAGTAGACGGAGAGGCAGGCAGAGAGAGAGAGGGAAGCAGGCTCCCTGCTGAGCAGAGAGCCCGATGTGGGACTTGATCCCAGGACCCTGAGATCATGACCTGAGCCGAAGGCAGCGGCTTAACCCACTGAGCCACCCAGGCGCCCCTATACACAGTTTTTTTGACTGCATGGGACTGGGTTATCCCTAACCCCCCATGTTGATGTTGTTCAAGGGGCAACTAGGTACATAAAATACATATGTAATATATAACATAGAAAGGTTTGCATAACATATATATTACTCATGTTCTCTGAGAATGAACAAAAGAGTAAAGCCAGGATTCATTCCCCAAGACTAAGAGTTGGTTAAATTCTTCTTAGTTCACAAGTAGAAACCTGAAGAACAGTCTTTAAAATCTTATTCGAACACAGTGAGTACTGGGGGTAATTTCACTCAACAGAATTGAAAAAGTTAAGGCCTTAATAAAATACACAAGAGCAGGGCGCCTGGGTGGCTCAGTGGGTTAAAGCCTCTGCCTTCGACTCAGGTCATGATCCCAGTGGGGAGCCTGCTTCCTCCTCTCTCTCTCTGCCTGCCTCTCTGCCTACTGTGATCTCTGTCTGTCAAATAAATAAATAAAATCTTTTAAAAAAAAATACACAAGAGCAATCCATAAATGTCTCTTTGTTTCCGGAGAAGAAAACAAAAAACCATGAGGATGTTGGCAGAATTGTCCTGCTGTAAAAAGGCCTTATTCTCCTGCCAGGGATAAAAATATTTGACACTACAGTATAGCTTGTTCTCAGGTGCTTTACACACAATTGCATTACCTAGTGTTCCAAAAAATAAAAAATAAAAATCAACTGCGTGCATTTTAAAGATCTTATTGGCTCTATTCAACAACTCCTGAATCAGGCAGCATTTAACCCAGATAGGAGCTTGGAGGAGCTATACAGAATGAAAGGCTTTTACAGGCAGAGAAGTGAACAGGAATACGGACGTTACTTTGGCCAAAAAAGCGGGTTGGTTATTGCCTGGTCACTTTACTTTAGGGGATGGCAGGGGTCGGTCAGGCAGATAACCTCACTAGTGCTGATCAGGCAATTCCTGAACGAGTGGTTTAAGATTCCACTTCTGGGAGAGCTGAAGCTGTAATTAAGTTAGATCTTGGTTTGGCCAGGTAGGGCTTAACATAAGGGACTCCATTTGGGGCCTGTTGTCTTATGTTTAACACTATCTTGCTATATTTTTCTTTATACCATTTTCCATCCCCTTTGAAATGTCACTGTATATATTTAAACACTACCTTTTTTGCTACCTTTCTCCTTCATGACAATGTAAGCTCTCTAAAGGCTGGGACCCATCTGGCTCTTGTGCAACATTTGGTCCGCATCCTCTTACACACAGTAGGCCTCAACAAAGTATTTATTAGATGAATGAAAGAACAAACATGCAAGCAATATTTTTGATATATGCCACACTGTTAACAATAATCATCCAGGGAAATTGCACTTTCTCATTATCTTCTGTTTTCAACTTTTATTAAGAAATCTTTGTTACTGGGGTGCCTGGGTGGGTCAGTTGTTGAGCGTCTGCCTTCGGCTCAGGTCACGATCCCAGGGTTCTGGGATCGAGCCCCATATCGGGCTCCCTGCTTGGCGGGGAGCCTGCTTCTACCTCTCCCACTCCCCCTGCTTGTGCTCCCTCTCTCGCTGTGTCTCTGTCAAGTGAATAAATAAAAATCTTAAAAAAAAAAAAAAAAAGAAAGAAATTTTTATTACTTTTGTAATCAGAAAAAAATTTTAAATGAGAGAGGAACAGAGGGAGAGAGAGGGTTCCTTGGGGGCTGCCTTTCACCATGGTGACCACCATCCCTGGAGATCCTTGCCTTGGAGCCTACAGAATTTCCCTCATGCTTTCTCTTGAAGCCTGGGGCTGTCATGGCAGGTTCCCAATCAGCCTACGCTGGTTTAACAGTCCCTTCCTTCTAGAACCCTAAGCCAAATATCAAAACCTTCCCAAAAGTTCTGCCATGACATGCCTTGTTAAAGTGTGCTGAGTCCCCAAACTCTGAGAATTTCTTTTTTTATATCTACAGAAACCTTGGTAAGCCAGGGAGGCACTGATAGGATGCACTACAACCTGTCAAGGAAGGGAGAGCCTAAAAGATGAGATTCTCTGAAGATAAAGTGGCACGCAAAATAATGTCAGAATAACGAAAGACAAAAGTGAAACCAGACTAACCATCTCCAGCCGTGCCTGCGTTTTGTCTTTACTATAGATATCATTAAAATATTTGAGTGTAAGAGCTGGTGGCAGCCACAAGTAAAAACTGACAGACAACAAACTCCCTTGAACAGGTACGGTTTCCTTCCATCTTTATGTTTCCAGAGCCTAGCATGCATCTGACCAACAACCCAAGTATTGTAACCGTGTGCTGAATAAAACAATCTATGGGCACCTGCCACTGACATGGCCATTTTCAGGTAGTGGCGAAATGATCCTCCAGGACCAAGGATGGCACAAATCAAGGATGAAAGAAGAAAATGTGGGAAGTCTCACTTGTACAAGAGAACAGTTTAAAGCCATATATGTCTCTTGAGCACTCATCAGGACTGCATCAAAATGACCGCTGCTCCAACCCTGAACATTCCGCCCTTCCCATTATGAATAGTTCAGTCAATATATCTAAACCTTGCATGGAGATCCCACAAGTCTGTAGGAACTGAAAACAACTTGAACTTTCTTTTCTTATCCTAAACCTCAGGGCAATTTCTTTCAAACTTCAAGAACAGATCCAAAAGTCTAGCATTCTGGAGATCAGCTTGTATTCCTTCAGTGACACCCCTTCCTTGCCTTCATCTTTGCAAAAATAAGTGTCTTATTCTTCTGAAACTACTCACACTGACACTCATTGACCTTCCCTTCTTTTTACCTTTTGGACACTTCCATACCAGGTGAACAGAACACAGATACTAAGACAACTCAAGTCTACAAGTGCCATCTCAAGACAAATTTTATTTTAGAAACAGTTTTTTGTGTATTAGAGAAACCTGGGAAGTAAGGATTCTACCTGGGTCACACACAATCTCTCTATCTTGACCTCAGCTCACGTTGCTCCTTTTCCTACCTCCACCTCCAACTGTTACCCCCTTGTCGTGAGGTTGTGTGCAGGAACCTTGTGGAGCCACTGCCCTCTCACTCAGGCCCCCACAACCAGGCAGCACTAAACTATGTGGAAACATGTGTGGCTTCTCAGACGAGAGCTCACAGCTGAAATGACTTCCCATGGGAGCCATTTCTGAAACATTACATGTCCGAAAGAAAGAATGGAGAGTCCCTGCTAGGTAGCATGATTGTTCACATTAATGTTTAGCAAATATGGTGGATCAGTCTGTTTAGGTCAAGGACAAAGAACTAGGACTGTCCAGGTGGAGAAGTGAAAGGGAAAGAAAGACCTGCAGCTCCTCTGGCCCCCTCTCCACTCAGTGGACAACCATGCTTTTATTTCACAGAGAAAGTAGAAGCATGCAGAAGACAACTACCAATGTTTCTCCAACAAATCTAACCACCTCCCTGCACCTTCATGGCCCCTTTGGCCTGTCTCTTTTGTATGGGGACCCTCCACTTAGCCTTGAGGTGTTGGGTCCCAGAGACACCATGCCACCAGCATCTGCATGGCCAGTGTATGCCTACTGGACCATCCCACTGAGTAGAGCAATGAGCTCTAACAACAGCACTGGTCAGAAGCCTCCTCCCACCCCAGGGATCCCCCTTATCTTTGTTCCCTTTTATGGTAAAGCTCCTTAAAAGCTCTGCATTTCTTCTCTCCACCTCTCCCTTGAGCCACTCTGTTAGGCTCTTATCCCCACCATTCTACCATTCCCACTCCTATAAACCACTCATCTCCATGTCACCAAATCCAACAGCAGATCACACTTTCTCTGCAACAGGCTTCTTCACCCAGCTGCCTTGACCCTTTCCTCCTACCACTCTTCCTAATCCATTCCCTTGCTTCCTCCACGTCTCCTCCTCTTCTCCAGCCCTTAACCACTGAGGACCTGGGTCCCAGCCCTCAGATTTGCCCCCCCACCCCACTGTGACTCTAAGTACCTTCTGTAGGCTAACGGTCAGAAGTCAACCTAACTCTCCCAAACTCTAGCTCCTCCTAGCTACTGCATATGCAAAAGGAGGTCTCAATAAGCCCCAAACCAAGCTCATCACCCCCCAAAGCATTTGATCTTCCCACAACTGCCCCATCTCGGTGCATGGCAGCCCCTTGCCTCCCATCGCTCAAAAGAAAACTGGTGAAACATCTCTCGCCATCCTTGCTCTCTCACACTCATCTACCTCCCAAGTCTTATTGACATCTCCTTCAAAACAGATCCACAATGCAGCACCTCTCCCCTCCACAACTACTGCCAGCCCAAGCCCCACCATCTGCTACCTGGATGACTCCTAACTGGTCCTCCTGCTCCCTCTGGCCCTCCAGTCCCTCCAGTCTGTCCTTGTCACAGCAGTCAGAGTGACAAGGTAATGACATACATCACATCAAGGCATTCCTCCACTCTAAAGAGGCCAGTGGCTTCCATTAAATGTCCTCTGTCAGAAAGGCCTCCTGCCACCTAAACCATGTACATATCACAGGTGCTCCTTACTGGCCTACTTATCTCCTTAGTACCCCAAGCATGTGACGCACATCATACGCAATTGTTTGTTATTTGTCTCCCCTACAGAACGTAAAGTCCACAAGATGTGACCCGCATTTAATAGTATTAGTAGTAGCCCTGGGGATGACCAAACTATAAGGTGCTACTGATTAGGCACTGATCGTATACCCAGCTCTTTTGTACATCTGAGCTTCACTCCGATCCTATAGGGAAAGTATTTCTATATACCTACATCACAGAGGAAGAAACAAACTCAAAAAGTTGAACATGTCTCCCCAACCCACAGAACCTGGAAACACTTGCTTGGGGCTCCACATCTATGTGAGTGATATCCTACAAGATATCAAATGATACTAAAACTAGAACCACACCCAAATAATGGATCTGTTGGCTAAATGGACATTTCAGGCAACGTTTCCTACTACTGTTTTTCCCTGTGTCAGCATCTCCTCTCTTAACTGACCCTTCCCAACTGGCCTTCAGTTCAAGACAAAACAAATGACTTACCAATTCCCTGTGCTGAAAGAGTCCTCTGTCAAAGCACGAACCCACTTACACCCAAATTCTGCAGCATCATCTCTGGGAGAAGAGCACTGACTTAATCTGTTAGTATTCAAGATCATATTACAGTAAAAATTTTTCCTGTAGACTTCATTTTGTAAAGAAAAGTGTCCTAGTGGGAGGAGGAGGAGGATCATGAGTCTGGAAAGGCAGCCTGTCTCCACTGCTGTCAGCATAACCCTGACAAGATGATCCATCTTCTATGCCTCTTCCCAAGGCTACCTCCATGATAATGTCTTCAGGAGCCTTTGATCTACTCAAAAATATCTCCCACACATAAGCAATATCTATCCGGTTACCATACAAGAGACACTCCCTTGAGAAGGGAGAGTATGCACTGGCTAAAATGGAACGGGAAAGGAAGCAGAGATACAGGGCACAAAATCCCACCAAAGAGGGAGACACCAGAGAAGTGCCAGGTCTCAGGGTCCCAGGTCCAGTGCTGGAGTATGGCCTTGATAAGATAAATCGCAGTTGAAAAGAGATGGACTCAGCTGAGAGACCCAGCTGAAGTGCCATAAACAAAGCCTGTTTCCTTGCTTGTCACAGTCCAGGCACACAATGTACTCTTCGGAAGTGGAAGAAGAAGGGGGACTGAGAAAAGTACATTTTAATGGCAAAAGCTAACTGAGACCACACTCTCACCTTCTCAGTGTATAAGGAAAGAACAAAGAGATACCATGCAAAGCACCTTCTAAGGTGAGCTCAAGAATGATGCTGAAGGAAAGGGCTGTTAACCTCAGCCACCTACCTTTCTGGATTACAGTAAAGCCATCAGCAGCTGGATGAAGTCCCTTGCTTCGGGTCAAGGAGGAACCAAGGATGATGCCTCAGTTCCTCTGTATTTACATGCAAGGATCACTGGTTATGAAACCTCCCATTCATCTCACTGATCTCAGTCACCTGCAGATCCACTGATGAGCTGGGAGTTGAAGGATAAAAACTAGTTCACTGAAACACACAGACCCATACATCTCAGTACCACCTTCCTAGGGTCCAAATTAGATCACTCACACCATTAAGGCATATTCCAAAGAACTCCAGGATTACTGACCAAAAACAAAACAAAATAAAACAAAACAAACAAACAAAAAAACCAGGAAAAGCCCACAAACTCCTTGTTTGCCAAAAATTACCAGATACTGCACAAAATTAATATCTAGTCCCTTCTTTCAGGGAATGCAGGGTCAACACACAAATTAGATAAACATTTACCTTTAAAAACGATGAATCCAGAAATTTTTAAAAACAAAACAAAAAATGTTTTGTTCTATCTTACTCCAAAGTTATTGTTTTTATCTGAACTAGTTGCCAACATTTACAAAGTTTGAGTTCACACACACACACACACACATCCCCAGGTCTCTTCTTGAAAGACCGGATAATCTGGCCATCCTAGGGCCACATTCCTGTCAGGGGCAGCAACACGAGAGGTGCAGTAGCAGCTTTCAGATGGAAGATGTTCTCTCTACTTCTCCAAAGCCCTCAGCATCATCTTGGTCTCTCAGAATTAATTAACAACAAAAAAATGTTACTGGGAAGAAAAAAGATTTTTTCCAAAGAAAAAAATACTTCAGTGTATAACCATTTGCTAGTTTAAATAATCAAAGGGGAAAAAAGGAAAAAGAAAAATGTAAGCACACAAAATTAGGGATAGGACAGGGATTACAGCCCCAGATACAGAGGAAAAAGCTGTATAAAACAGGTGATTTTCTATGGACATGTAAATCACCAAAACTAAGCCCAGAAAGAGATAGCAAGTCTAAAAAAGCACCAGGCTTAGGTAGTTTCACAGGGGAATTCCACCAAATTTAAAGAAACCGATAATTTCAAGAGTATTTAAACTAGCTAATGCAGAGAAAGCTTTGAATAAAGCTACGGAAAGCAATAAAACAACTTGATAAAGAGTACATTAAGAAATAAAATTACAAACTACTTTCACATATAACAATGTAAAATGACTAAGTAAAATATTAATAGAACCTGGCTACATATTAACGGAGTTTTCACAGATGATTCAATAATATGATGATGATTCAATAACATAAAATCTGTTACTATAATCCATATCAACAGGTCAAGAAAGACCATCTAAATGATAATTTCACAGATGTTAAATGGCATTTCATAAAAGTCAACAACCATTTTTTTATTAAAAAAACAAATAGCAACAACACACCCCTTAGTAAAATAACTAGTGTGGCAAAAACACTAAAAGCATTCTCAGTAAAGTAAGGAACAAGACAAGATACCCACTAGCATTCCCAATATTTAATCTTGTTTTGGAAATACAATGCAACCAAAAAAATGAAATAAGAGACATAAAAAGTAGAAAACATGGAATGAAATTCTTATTATTTGTGACTGATATGATATTCTACCTGAAAATCCAAAAGAACCAACTGCAAACACTAATAGAAACAATATGATTACATAAGTTGCTGCTTGCAAAATTAATAAGTACAAAATTAATAAGTAATTTAATAAAATTTCAGGGTGCCTTGGTGGCTCAGTCAGCTAAGCCTCTGCCTTCGGCTCAAGTTCTGATCCCAGCATCCTCGGATCAAGCCCTGCATCGGGCTCCCTGCTTAGGGGGGAGTCTGCTTCTCCTTCTGCCTGCTGCTCCCCCTACTTGTGCTCCCTCTAGTAAATAAATAAAATCTTTTAAAAAATTATTAAGTACAATAATAGAAATATGTAACATAAGAAAGGGTCCTATTTTCAACAACAACAAAAGACCAAATAACAGGAATAAACTTAAGAAATGTACAGGATTTTTAAACAAACATTTTAAAGACATTTCTGAGACAACTGGAGAAATGTGTATGTAGATTGGATTTTAGATTAAATTAATAGGCAATAAACTGTTAATTTTGATAAATATAAAAAAGTTTTGATAAATATAGCAATGAGGTTATATTATTTCAAAAGTTCCTATTTGTTCCAGTTCCCAAGTTATACTCTTAAGTAGTTATGAATAAAATCATTTGTTAATTCTGAAGTAGTTATGAATAAAATCATTTGTTTTAAAATATTCTAGTTCTTCATCCTACAAAGAAATGGAGGGAGGAGGGACAAATGATTCAAGATTGGCAACACATGGGAAACTGTTTAAGAAGATGTGATGGATACATCAAGGTTCATTATATTGTCTCCCCTACTTTTGAATATTTGAAAATGTGCACAATAGGACCCAAAGAAAAGGCAGATAATGAGAGACCCAAAGGTAAGCAACAGGCTTATAAAAACACACACAAATTGCCAGCTAACAATTAGAAATGCAAATTAAAGTTACAAATAGGATGTCATTTTCATCAATCAAATAGAAAAAAGATAAAAAATATTTGGTAACATTCAGCATTGGGGGGAAGAGAGGCAACTGACACTGCTGGGGAAAGTATCCATCGGTACATTGGAGGGCACTTTGGCCTCACCTTTCAAAATTATAAACACACACTCCTTGGCCCAGCAATTCCACTTCTTAGGAATTTACACCACAGATAATTAAATCAAGTATTTTCTGCCACCTACAACAGCCATACACTAGAGATAGAAAAGTGGAGGAAACAATGCCCCTGCTCTCATAGGGCTTCCATTCTTGTAGGGGAGGAGACAGCCAATAAAGCAAGTTAAGTACACAGACAATTTTAAGGTTGAGAGAGGTAAGTGTGATGAAAAAAGCAAACAGAATAAGGGCATTGGGAATGGCAAGAAGTCTATTTTGCATGGGCTGGTCTCTCAGAGAGGGAGGGCCTCTCTGAGGACAGGAGGACGTGACAGTTGGGCAGAGACCTGGGTGAGGAAGAAAACAAAGCAGAAGCATGTCCTGGAGAACATTCCAAGAAGGGAGGGAAGCCACGGGCTAACATGCAAACTTGGCTTTCCTGCCCTCTGCTTTACTTTTTATTCCCTAACAGTCTTTCGTTCCTCCAAAGAATATGAGCACCTCTTGAATGTCTCTTTGTCCCAATACAAAAATGAAAATAAGCATACCCTTTTAATACAGTACATCTTTCAAGGAAGGTACCGGGCCAGCACTGTTTCCCCAAACACTCTTGGGCCTAACAATTTCATTTCTTCAAAGGAAGAATTCCCAAACTTATCTCGGTGTAATGCCAAACCTGTTAACAAAAGTACATTAAAGCTACTCATGAGTTTTTAATGCAGATAAACCTTTCCACAGAAAAAGAGGACAAATTAGTTTCACAAAAGATACTGACCAGCTACTAGATAACTTTATACAAAAAAAACAAAACCAAAAAAACTGTCAGTCCCTGCCCTTCTGGCAAGAATGTGAACCACTGACTTAGAGGAGACTGCAATTTAATTTCATAACATTTTAAGCAATGAATTTGAAATGCTGAAATGTCTATTTGGATAAATATTTCTATAATATAAATATTCTATAAATAGAAATATTTATCGAAATATTTTTATTTTATTTATCCAAATATTCATATTTTCAATTTCGTGATCTTTCAGGCAATGAAATTGATATTTTTAGAGACTATTTTGATAAATATTTGACACTGAAGTAGCCAGTGTCAATTAAGGGCATTCCAGTTGACCCCAAAAGAAAGGACTCGGTAACACCTGAGAACATTCAAAACCGTGAAACATCCAGACTTCACACTTGCCATGAATGATACGTTCTATGACCAGCCAGATTACGAAGCTAGCATACAAGGAGAACTTTGTCCCTGTGAAATACACTATCTTAATTCTGAAATCAGCTTTACCTGGATGCATTCATCTCCTACTCAGAGGGGAAAGCAAAAAACTAAGACTTCCAGACTCCACGGAGATTCCTAAGGAGACAACTCAGTGCAGTCAAATTTCAAGCACCTGCACAACCAACGACAGGTTTCCCTCCAACCGCTGACGATGCGGTGTCCCCCTGGGCACAGCGCATTTAACCTTCCCCCAAACGTCCAGCAGTTCTGAGCAGAGAACGCCACTTCTGACGACGAGCTACCCGAGAAAAATGACCAGAGTGAGAAACCGAAAAAAGATAAGCTTCCGCACAAGCCAGCCCAGCACGAGGGGCGCTCGGTTTTGAGTTCTATGCAGATCTGAGGCAAAGAGCCCCAACGCTCTCAGGCTCAGGAGCCTGCGCTTCTGCGTCTCATCTACGTGCCGGCGTCCGGGAGCCTCACAGGGGACGCCCCCCGCCCCCACGCTCTCCTCTACTCTCCCACGCGGGGTCGTGACTGCCCGCTGCTCCCAACCCTTGGAGGAGACCCTGGTCCAGCCCGTCGCGGACAGGGTCCCACTGGCTCCCCTGGGAAGGGGAAGGGCACGGGGCTGAGCTCCGCGGAGGGCCAGAAAAGGACACCCGGGGAGGGAGGGGACCGTCGGAGTGCTCCCGCAGGCAGATACCTTGGGGAAAGGATGCCCACGGGCTGCACCCGCGGGCCAGGCGAGGGGAAAGGATGGAGGAGAATCGGAAGAGGACACCGGAGTGTGGAAGGGAGACGTGGGGCGCTCCTGCAGGCAAGAAACTTATGGAGGGCCGGGAGGATCCAGGTCTGCTTGCGCGCCAGGTAGGGGGCCTCGCCCCTGCGCCGCGCCTCACCTGCCCAGAGCCCGCTTCATGCCCGCGTCCGCGGCGCAGCGCGGCTCTGCCGGCCTCTTGCCCGCCAGGCGCAGGTTCTGCTTCAGGCGGCAGTCAGCGTCCAGCGCCGCGGCTGCCGAGCCGGAGGAGGACGAGCCCGAGGCGGCGCAGCGCTCATGTTCCAAGGCGACGGGCTCGGTCCGCTTCCTCATCCCGCGGCCGACACGGCCGGCCGCCGGCGGCGTCCGCTGACCTCGCCCGCCCGCGCTGCAGTCACCGCTACTCAGGGGAGCCGCGGCCGCCGGGAGGCCGCACCCCCTCGGATCCCAGTCCCAGGCCGCGGCGCCCGGCTCTACGGACCGGCGCCTGGGACCAGGCTGGCCGCGTCGGCCAATTAGCGCCGCGCTCCCACCGGCCCCGCCCCGCCCCGCCCCGCCCCGCCCCGCCCCGCCCCCTCCTGGGTTCCGCCGGGAGCGCGCCCAGCGTCCCCGGCGCCGGCCTGCGGCCATTTTGGAGAAGGGCGTACGAAGCCTTGAGGGGCGTCGCGGGCTAGTGGGGGCCGAGCGACGGGTGGTGCAGGCGAGGAGTCTGGGTTAGGGCGCCGCTGGGCGGAGGGTCGCCTTTGCCGGCGTGCTCAGCGCCGTGAGCAAACGCCCTCGGTCCTGCCCCAGATCAGTGGCCCAAATGTGAGAGGACAACGGCCAGAAAGCACCCAACGAGCCAGAGCCGCAGAGGAGAGCTGGCTCCTTCCTCTCCCGCCCCAGACTGATTTTTCCCTAATGCTGGAAACCCAACGTGAGCGAATCCCTCGGAAACGTTTCTCTAATGATTTATGAGAACAAAATCAAAAGGTAACAAGTCACCATTTTCATGATTTATAACTGTTTTCCCACAAGATTTTACTTTTTAAAAAATATGCTTTCAGGTACTTTTTTTTTTTTTAAACACAAACATATAGGTAATTTAATTTTTAAGTTTAGGGCTGAACGTATGAAAACTGAACTCATTAAACAATTTACTTCTTAAAGTCTGTATTTGATTTTAGATTTTTGTAAAGCAATTAGTAGCTGGAGCAGGAGACTCTTGACCAGGTTGGGAGTAGAGATTACTTAAAGAATCTTAAAAAAAAAAAAAAAAAGTGGAAAAAAATGTGTTTCAAAGATAAGTTTACACTTGTGAAACCCAAGTTAAGAACTAATTCAGGGGCGCCTGGGTGGCTCAGTGGGTTAAGCCTCTGCTTTCTGCTCAGGTCATGATCTCAGGGTCTTGGGATGGAGCCCTCTCTGCTCAGCAGGGAGCCTGCTTCCCCCCTCTCTCTCAGCCTACCTCTCTGCCTACCTGTGATCTTTCTCTCTGTCAAATAAATAAATAAAGTCTTTAAAAAAAAAAAAACTAATTCAACTCATCTTACAAAGAAAAGAGTAGTTTCACAAATTTAGTTTTACAGCTTTGGCATTCTTTAATATTTCTTGCAAAGGATCTACAATTAAGAGATTTGCTTACTTATCACAAAGTGAACTTTCATTTCAAAATTTCAACATTTCTGTTAGTTGAAAACTATTGGCAACTGATAATTTAACATCAATTAGAAATCCCTTTAGAAATTAGTAGCTCCTTCTGGGGCACCTGGGTGGCTGGCTCAAATGGCTTAAAGCCTTTGCATTCAGCTCAGGTCATGATCCCAGGGTCCTGAAATCAAGCCTGGCATTGGGCTCTCTGCTCAGCGGGGAGCCTGCTTCCTCCTCTCTCTTGCCTGCCTCCCTGCCTCCTTGTGTTCTCTATCTGTCAAAGATTAAAAAAAAAAAGGAGAAATTAGTAGCTCCTTCTATTAGCTTTGTAATGATACTTAAATTGTGAAAGAATTTCATTAATGGTGTTATAAAAATATCCCAACCAGCACTCAATTGTGAATTCTTTAAACTGTTATACTAGCACATACTGGGATTAGGAATCCAGAAACTGAATTAAAAAAAAAATTTTTTTTTGACCCTATCACTCACAAAATCCTCTTTAATAGGAAAAACAACAACAACAACAACAACAACAAAAAACAAGGGAGGGCTGTTGAGAAGAGAAATGTGAGGGTTATTGAGTTTGGCTGGCATTAGGCCTTGCCCATACAGTCCTCAGCTCTTGGTCCTGTAGGGGCCAAGGGCCAGGCTGCTCCAAGGTGGGCCACTTTGGTTTGAAGATTATTTTGAGCTAAAGGCAATTAAGACCCTATAGACGTCCTCCCTGTGGAAGAAACTTTTTGCCCCTCCCTTGACTATATAGAAGAATCTAAATTGGGGGTTTTTCCCAGAATAACTTATTACCAGAAATAAATTTTATCTGAGTGACCTATCTATATGGCAAGGCAAGTATCTAATTACCAAACATTTGCTCTTCTTATTGCCCTGTGACTTGCATTCTTTCCCTTCAAAGTCCCAGACCCCTACCTGACTCTCCTTAGTTCAGGATAATATACAGATAACCTTATTTTGCCTGACTATCTTTGGAATTTCCATGTCAGTGTGAATTCCCTATATGTAGGAAACTAAATTTGGTTTTCTCCTGTTAATCTATTTCATATCAATCTGATTCTTAGTACAGCCAGAAGGTCCTAGAAGGGAACAGGAAATTCTTGCTTCCTGATATTACACATTGACTTTATGGTCTTTAAATACCATCCTATGCTGGTGACACCCACATTTGTATCTTGTACCCCTTCCTTGAACTCCAGGGTCTTCTATCTAATGGTCTACTCATCCACTCTGATATCCTGTAGGCACCTAAAGTTACTATGTTCAAAGCTGAGCTCCCAACGCTTTTCCCATCCCAAACTCCATGTGTAACTTTCCTCACCTCAGGAATGGCAATATTATACTTCTATTTCCTTGGGTCAGAACCCTGGGATCATCCTTGAATCCTCCCTTCTTATGTCTATCTGTATTACCACTCCTTTCAAAATCTATCCAGGATGCAGCCATTTCTCACTACCTCCTCCATCTGCACTCTGGCCCAAGCTGCCATCCTCTCTCACTTGGATTATTTTACTAGTGTAAGTGGTCTCCTACCTCCACTTTTGCCAACTTTTGTCTACTTAACTCAGCTGTCAGAAAGTTCTTTTTAAAGATGTAGGTCCAGTCCTGTCATTTGTTTGCTTAAAATAACTATATGGTTTCCCATCTCACTGAAGATAAAACAGAAAGCTTGTGAAAGGGCCTCCAGCCCTCACTCTGATCTCAGTCACCAAGGTCTCCCTCCCTTACTCTGCTCCAGTGTCACTGCCTCCTTGCTGAGGCTGGGGTCTCAAGGAGAGGTGTGGGTTGAATGTGTGTGAGTCATACATCCCCCTCCTTGGGGCCTTTGCACTTGCATTCCTCCTGCTGCTAATTCTCTGCCCATTCTATGGCCCCATCTCCACATTGGTTATTCGCTCCCCACTGCAGGTCTGTGCTTTCTCTGAACACTAAGAAAACCCTCAGGTCCTCTCATCATCACTCTGTTTACCTGCCTTGGCTTATTCTCCTGAGCATTTTTCACTAATATATTTATCATTGGTATATCTGTATCCCACACTGGAACATAGACTCTGAGAACAAGGACTTTGTTCACTACTTTATCTTCAGAGTCTAGAACAATGCACAGAATATAGTAGGAACTTCATAAATATTTGCTGAAGGAGTAATGAATCACCACCACCCTTCAGAAGTGTGTACTATTGCCCCCATTGTACAGGTGAGGAAATGAATCTCAGGCCGAGGATCTGAAATTAAAAAGGTTTATGACAAAGGAAGGTTGTGGATACTGGTGATTGTTGGAACACAGTCTTGTAGCACAGACCACTATGGATCTGTGTTTTTAATAAAACTTAGCTAAATTATCCCTGACTGTAGAGCTTAAAAGGAAATGTCAATTAGCTTAAAGATTCAAAGGCTTTGTAGGCCATTCCCATGTTCATTCTTCCGATTACATATCTGTTGTATCTTTATTTGCAAAAGAGGAACATAGTTTCTAGGGTTAGCTAGAATTAATCCAGTAATATTGCCTTTTTAAAAAAAGTTTTGCTTTTTAAAGGTAGCCAAATAAAACAAGTTTTCTCTACAGCATTAACTTTCATCTCTGATGCTATATGATTATGAAAATTTCCATAATCATGTAGGTAAGATTATGGCTGTGTGAATTGATGTTAATCTGGGTATTTTCCCCCTTTGTAGGCTTCCTGATTAAAACTATTTTCCAAATGTTTTTAAATGACTCCTTTAAAATCAAAGGTGATTTTGTGGGGTTCAAAGCTTAAATACAAAGTCTGTCACTTTAGAAGCTGAGTAAACTTGGTAGGTTATCTATTCAGTTGTTGGGGCGCCTGGCTGATTCAGTCCTTACAACCTGCAACTCTTGATCTCAGGGTACTGAATTCAAGCCCCAAGTTGGCTATGGAGCCAACTTAAAAAAAAAAAAAATTATTTTGCTTTCTAATCAGTACCAAGGGTCTTAAAAGCTACCTTAGGGTTAATCATGAGAATTAAATGATACATATGTCACACTCCCTACCATAAAGGAGATACCCAATAAAAGTTGGTTTCCCTTTTGAGCAAACAAAAGCCCACACTGCAAAACGAAAACGAAATGCTGCGTCATTGCATTCATGCACACCAAGTTTCTGAGCATTCCTTCTCAAGCTCAAAGTAGAACCCCGTTGAACCTAAATGAAAATGAATCGACCTAATTTTATAAAAAAAAAGATGTTGCGAGTTGCGAGATACGTTTATATCGCGAGGTGAGGTTCAAAAGAGAGCCTTTGCTCAGCTTACAGGCTGGAACCCATGCCCGCTGACTCTTCCGCAGCTGCACGGGTTTCCCTAGGGAAGGATGAGCCAGCGAAACCCTCCTCGGCTTTCACCTTTTTTATAGTGCGGCTGCGCAGCGGAGGCAATTGTCCTTTGGCCGCCGCCGTAGGCCACGAGGCCCTGGAGCGCGTTTCTATTGGCTGGGCGTGTTTGGCGCCAAAGAGCGAAACGGAGGCGGAGGCGAGTACCCGCCGCTGTGGGACTGGAAACCACCCGATCCCCAGAGTCGTGTGCGTGAACCCGGCGACCGTTTGGTGTGAGAGCGGGCGGTTGACGAGGCCTCGGGACCGGGGCGCGGACGATATGTTCTGCGAAAAGGCCATGGAGCTGGTCCGCGAGCTGCATCGCGCGCCAGAAGGGCAGCTGCCCGCCTTCAATGTGAGGGAGGACGGGGTCAACCGGGCTGGTCTGGCTGAAGGCGCGGGGCCTGGGAGAGCGGCGGGCGGGCGGGCGGGCGGGCGACCCTGTGGGTCTAACCTGCGTCTCCTTCGAGCGTGGGCTTTCTCACCGTGTCAGCTCCAAAGTAGGGAACAAAAATTTTGGAACACAGAAAAACGAAACCTAGCAGGAAAAAGAGCATTCGTGTTTATATTACGCAGCGATTTGGTGAATTTCTTGAATATATTGCCTTCAGTGTTTCCTACATACAGCGTTACTGCTGGTTCCTTTGCTTCACCAAGCGTTTCTTGGCTGCCCGGTAACCATCTAGCGTTTGTTGAAGGCTAAGGCAGAAGGTAGGCCTGTAGAGCCAGGCCGGGATTCGGGCTCGTGGTGTGAGGTTGGAGCAGTACTCCGGCTTTCTGTGGCTGTCCGCTTCTGCAAAAAACGAGAAAGAGCATAATAATAGGGCTCAGTTCTTCCTGTAGTGAGGGCCCTCGGAGTGGGATGTATATGTGTAGGTCCTCTGGACAGTGCCTGACACACAAGGAGCAGCGAAGTGACTGTTTGCTGTTAATTTTCCATGTTACAACAAGACCTCAGCTCAGACACCTAGGACAGGATGATCTGTTTTTTTCCCTTATCTCTGGTTTCCTTACACCTCCGCAATTTGGGGATTTTTATGAGCCTGACCCCATAGCCCCCTACCTCTCTCTCCTTACCTAGCCCCACATGTCCTTTACTCACTACTATTTATTACCATTATTCTTAATTTTCTGTTACTACCCCCAAAAGAATGCTAAGCATGTGGCCTGTGTTATCTGTTGTTCTCATAAGAATGCTTTGAGATTTAAACCATTTCTTCTAGCCATGTATACAGAGGCTTAGGAAGATTAAGTATCTTGGCTATAGTAAGAAGTGAAACTAGGATTTAAATCCTGGCAGTCTGGCTTCAGACCTGCACTGTACGTTCTATACTTGACTACTTTCCCTAGCATAGAGCAGCCGCTGTGTGAATGCCAGGGCATGTTCTCCTGGGAGAGGGGTTAAAAAAAGGAGTATTAGAATGCAGTGTGAGGACACAAGAGAGGCATACACAGGAGCATAAGGAGAAATGTTGGTATGAACTGGGGTAGAGGAGGGGGCATTTGGGCCACACCTGGAAGGATGAGGTCCCTACTCCAAGAAGGAAGATAGGCATTGCCGCTGAAGGATACAGCCTTGCAGAGATTAATGGTCACATAGGAAGGGAGGGACTAATGTGTGTGCAGAGGCTACATAGGTGGGTTCTAGACCTAGGAGAATTGGGTATTAACGTATAAGGCATTTGGAAGGTGGTAAAGGATTCTAAACAAGGGAGTGATAGGGCAGTTTTTTATGTATTGAGGGTAATGATGGCAGCACTACGTGGAACAGATTGGAGATGAGAAAGAACAGTGGCAGTTAGATGGTTATGGGTGGTTATGATCACTCCTTAAAAAAAATCCTTAAAAAAAAAAAGAGAAATTATAGATCAAGTTCAGGGATTTGTCCAAACTTACAACAAGCAGAGCCTCACCTTGAACACAGGTTTCCTAGATTCCTGTCTTAAACCTCTTCAAACATAAGAAAATATATAATTGTTGTTCTTCAAGGACAGTTACTTCATTTAAAAAGTTAGGAGACAATGATGGGAAGTTCAGCAGAGATGCTGGAATTTCAAGGGGTGTAGGCTCTAAAATAGGACTCCATGCTGCATTTAGATAACTAGGCGTATGAGGAGACAACCTCAAAGAGACACTTGTCCAACAGGAACTGGCCACAACAGCCTTGCGACTGGCTCTGCAGACCTTGAGTCCATCCAGCAACCTGTTTCACTCAAATTTTAAGTTACCACTTTTGGGGGGTGTCCAGGGAAGGAACTTAAAACTTATAAAATCACTCCTTTTTCTAGGTCTTAGTTTGGCAGGGCACCTTTTGCAGTTTTGCACCTTCAGCTGACAAACCCACCTGCTAGCCAAGTTACTCAGCAGCCTGGAAGACTCAGCCTGAGGAGACTGGCCACTCTTTGACATAGCCAAGCAGGGACAGGCCAATCCATCTGATTGGTCTGAGGGCTGATAGGCCCGTGGCCCACAGGAACTTCCAAGAATCATTCCTCCCAGGAAGATGATAGTCAGTAGGTCTAGAGCAGGACTCTGCCTTATTCATTCCAGGATCTCTCAAGGTTAGATGCTGTATTCAGCAAATTGAAATAATTGTCCACTTTCTATATGCAGAACTGGTAATAGTTTAAGTGAGTTTTTAGGAAAATTATCTTGGGCTCCCAGCCTGAGGTGGGAATTTTTACTATAGATAAATCTAAATCTGAAAGCATGTATGTATTTTTATTTATTTAAGATTTTATTCATTTATTTGAGAGAGAACACAAGCAGAGGGTAGGGGCAGAGGCAAAGGGAGAGAGAGAAGCAGATTCCCCATTGAACAGGGAGCCCCACCTAGGGCTTGATCCCAGGATCCTGGAATCATGACCTGAGCCAAAGGCAGACATTTAACCAACTGAGCCACCTAGGGGTCCCAGCATTTGTGTATTTTATTTTTTTTAAGATTTTATTTATTTGAGAGAGATAAAATACAAGCAGGGAGCAGGGCAGAGGGTAAGGGAGAAGCAGACTCCCTGCTGAGTGGGGAGCCCAATGTGGACCTGAGCTGAAGGCAGATGCTTAACTGACTGAACCACCCAGGTGCCCCACATGTGTGTATTTTTATAAAATTTCACGTCTTTTTTTTTTTTTTTTAAGATTTTATTTATTTATTTGACAGAGATCACAAGTAGGCAGAGAGGCAGGCAGATGGAGAGTGTGAGGGAAGCAGGCTCCCCGCCTAGCAGAGAGCCCAATGCCGGGCTTGATCCCAGGACCCTGAGACCCTATCCCAAGCCGAAGGCAGAGGCTTAATCCACTGAGCCACCCAGGTGCCCCTCACACGTATCTTTTGTATGCCTGTAGATCTATTACTCATACAGGAGTTTCAGCTATTTCTTAAAATATTATTTGCTTATAAAAGGAATATTGAACTGAATTCTAATAGATCAGACTTTTCCATGACCTCTTTTTAACTACTTGAGCAAAGGGAAGATAGAAATCATGCTTACTTTTTTTTATTAGGAATTATATATTTTGTTATGTTTGAAGAGGATTAAGTTCTTGATTTTGTAGTTATACCAATAGTCCCAAAATGTTTTTGCTACTGCATACATTTTGGTCTTAAAAGTAGTTGGGTCACTTATCTTTGGATTGCTGACAGACCTACTATGTAATATTTATGAATTTTAGAATTTTAATAATTTTATTCTTCCAAAGGAAAGTTTTTTAGAAGTTTGCCCCAAGGTGGATAGTAGAAAAACTCCTTTGGTCCTTCTCTTTTTGCAAACCAAAAGTGTTCATTTTTTCTGGTAATCTTTTTTTTTTAAGATGTTATTATTTAGGGGAGCCTAGGTGGCTCAGTGGGTTAAGCCTTTGCCTTCAGTTCAGGTCATGATCTAGGGTCCTGGGATCAAGCCTCACATCCGGCTCTGCTCAGTGGGGAGCCTGCTTTTCCCTCTCTTCTTTGCCTACTTGTGATCTCTCTCTCTGTCAAATAAATAAATAAAATCTTTTAGGGGCACCTGGGTGGCTCAGTGGGTTAAGCCTCTGACTTCAGCTCAGGTCATGATCTCAGGGTCCTGGGATTGAGCCCCACGTCGGGCTCGCTGTTCAGCGGAGAGCCTGCTTCCCCCTCTCTACCTGGCTCTCTTGTCTACTTGTGATCTCTCTCTGTCAAATAAATAAAATCTTAAAAAAAATGTTAAAAAAAAAGATTTTATTATTTATTTGAGAAAGAGAGTACACAAGCAGGGGGAGGGGCAGAAGGAGAGAGAGAAGCAGACTCCCCACTGAGCAAGGAGCCCAATGTGGGACTCAATCCCAAGACCCTGGGATCATGACCTGAGCAGAAGGCATTATTACTACCCTTGTAGTAATTTTTTAAGATCTGTTTTCATTATTTATTTGCTTACTTATTTTTGTCATGCCTTAGCACTTTTTACAAATGTATACATCCTTATAACCAGTGCCACAGTCAAGATTTCTGTCACCCCAAGGGTTCCCTTTTCCCCTTTTGTAGCTACCTACTACCTGCAGCTGTGGGCAACCACTGATCGACTTTCCATGGCTACAGATAGTTGTCTTTTTTGGAGGGGAGAGGTTTCTGGATTCAGTGTGCTAGGAGTTGCATACTTTTTCTGTAAAGCGCCAGCAGGGATCATACAGTATGTACTCCTTGGTATCTGACTACTTTTGCTTACTACAGTGTATTTAAGAGTTTCCTTAATCAGTTATGTTGATTGCGTAAATTGTCAGTAATTCAATCCTTTTTATTGCTTTTTTTCTCTATTTTTTATTGTGGTAGAATATATATACAACATAAAATCTGCCATTTTCACCAATTTTAAGTGTACATCAGTGCCATCAATTACATTCACATCATTGTACAACCATCACTCTTCTGTCCAAAACTTTTTCATCAACTGAGACAGAAACTCTGTAACCATTAGGCAATAGCTCCCCATTTCCCTCTTCCCTCAGCCCCTAGTAACCTCTAATCTAATCCCTAGGAATTTGCCTATTATTTTAGATATTTCAGGTAAGTGGAATCACACAATATTTAACATTTTATGTCTGGCTTATTTCACTTAGGATAATGTTCCCAAAGTTCAGTGCATGTTGATGCATGCAGTACTACATTCCTTCTTATGTCCAGATACTATTCCATTGAATAGATATACCATATTTGATTTATTAGTTCATCAGTTGATAGATATTTGGGTGTTTTTACTTTGGGGCTGCCATAAATAATGCTGCTCTGAACATTTATGTACAAAGTTTTTGAATGAACATGTTTTCAAGTTTCTTGAGTATATACCTAAGAGTGGAATTGCTAGATAATATGATAATTCTATGTTAAATTTTTTGAGGAACCATCAGAATGTTTTTCATAGGGCTGCATCATTTTATATTCCTGTCTACAATGTATGAGTGTTCCAATTTCTCCTTATCCTCACCAACACTTGTTATATCCATTCCCATAGGTATTGCTTTTTGATAAGATATCAAAATCAAAGATAAACAGAGTAGATCAAACATTGCTATAGACTTGGTGGAGGAATTAATAGATGTGTATCGATATCATTTTATATATTCTAGGAGGATGGACTCAGGCAAGTTCTGGAGGAGATGAAAGCTTTATATGAACAAAACCAGTCTGATGTGTAAGTTTTGACAGATAGATGTCTTTTTTTTTTTTTAAGATTTTATTTATTTATTTGACAGAGAGATCACAGTAGACAGAGGCAGGCAGAGAGAGGGGGAAGCAGACTCCCTGCTGAGCGGAGAGCCCGATGTGGGACTTGATCCCAGGACCCTGAGATCATGGCCTGAGCCGAAGGCAGTGGCTTAACCCACTGAGCCACCCAGGCGCCCCGATAGATGTCTTTTTTAAGAGTTTTTATTTATTTGAGAGCACGAGCAGGGGGAAGGAGGAGAGGGAGAGGGAGAAGCAGGCTTCTCGCTGAGCTGTCGCAGCCCGATATGGGGCTCAGTCCCAGGACCTCAAGATTATGACCCAAGCCAAAGGCAGACACCCAACAAACTGAGCCACCCACACACCCCTGATGAGATTGATATTTTAAAACAACTTAAAAAATATGATACTGAAATAAGATAATGTTCCATCAGTTTTTAGATATGATTTTTTTTTAAATTCTCTGTGAGCTTGATCATACTGTAGCTCTACAGGACTGAGGGGATTTGTGTTGATCACCCTAAATTTATGGGGATTCAAATGGTGCATGGTACATAGCAGATGCTCAGTAAATATTTATTTGAATCATATGACAGGGTATTAGAGTGAATCTAAAAGAGATGAGACAGCAGCAAATAAAAATTCTAACAAAGTGAAATCTATAGAATTTCCACTGCTCATTTTCACTAATAGCTGCCTTGGTCCCTTAAATGGGTAACAGGCAATTTGTAAACTTAATAGGAGCTGCAGTGATTTCCAGCAGCTTTAGCAAAGTTTGCCTAAAACCAGTGCTATAGAAGGCTACAGCCTGGTGTGTAAAAGAGCTCTGGGTTTAGAGAACATTTAGAGCTGAGCATGGTGGTGGCACAGTGGAGCATTTGGGCTGTGTGACAAACTTCATAGTTCTTGTGATTTGGTGAAGAGTAAGATACAAGGAGTACCAGCTCTGGGATCAGAGGTGATTTATCCAGATGTCAATCAACAGATGTCCGTCTGTGACCTGACATTTCATTTTTGGCCTTATTAGGTACAGTGTTTTGATCAGTTACTTGGGCATAGAAATCAGTAACATGTTGGTAAGATCTGTGGAGCACATGAACAATGGGAGCATTTTCCAACTGTGTTGTTTAAGGAGAGATACAGAAAAATCTTCACAGGTCGAATGAAGGAAAGAACCATAGCAGGTTTACAGTAAGTGTAAGGCAGATATAAAGTCCCGAACTCAAGTTCCCAAGCACTTTGTTCATTCATTAATTCATGCAACAAGTATGTACTAAATGATTATGTGCTGATAAGTGGCTCTGGTATTTCAGCTGTAAACAACACAGTAAAGATATCTGTCCCCATAGCCCTCACAGTCTAATAATGCAGAAGATAGATAATAAATACAGATGCGCCGAATTGGGATACATGCCATGAAGGAAAACAACGGTTCTGGGAAAGAGAATAATCAATTAAAGGCAGACTTAGACTGAGGAATCAGGGAAGTTCTCTCCAAGGAAGAAACCTTTCAGCTGAGATCTAAAGGAGAAGCCAGTTTCAGTGAGGCAGTGACTGGGGGCAGAGAGTGTCCTAGGTGGAGGGGGCAGTATATGCAAAGGCTCTGAGTTGTGAAGGAGGGTGGGGTGCTCAGGACAGTGATAGTTAAAGAAGACCGTGTGGCTGAAGCTTAGCAAGCAGGCAAAGGGTAACACAAGATGAGAATTTTAAGCTATTTTAAGATGATGGCATGGTTATGTTTTAAAAAATCACCATAGCTACTCTGTGGACAATAGACAAGGGGACCAAGAGAAGAGGGAGGCCTGCTGGCCATCCAGGTGACAGCAGAGGTGACCTGGACTAAGTAGAAAGTGAACAGGTTAAAGATATATTTATTTAGGAGGTGGCCTGACAGGCCTTAGTCCAGTAAGGGAATGATTTTCCTGTATTTGCTATATTTGTACCATTTGCAAATTTGTGATCCAAAATTATGTGCCCCACCCTCCTAGTTTCTTTCTTGGTGGGGTGTAGGGGACAGTCACTATTATTAGTTTCTGTTAAAATTTTTTGTCAGAAGTCTATTCCTTTTTAATTACGCGTGTAAAAGTAAATTTTTTTAGGAAGTCCTTATGTACTTAATGAAATACTCTGGTATTACCTTGGGTATATTTTGTTTGTACTGTTTCTTTATAATCCAGAGCACACTGTAAACAATGTGGAGAACGAATCTGACTTTCAGAGAGTGACAGAAATGTACAGAGCAGATGTAGAAGACATGATAGGACAGGGACATAGATATTTCCCTCTATTTTCAGGGCCTGAAATAGGCACTGCAGGAAGGAATCCCTTTTTGTATCTATCCAGTTCCTTTTATTTTTATTTATTTATTTATTCATTTATTTATTTTAAGATTTTATTTATTTATTTCACAGACAGAGATCACAAGTAGGCAGAGAGACAGGCAGAGAGAGGAGGAAGCAGGCTCCCTGCTGAGCAGAGAGCCCAATATGGGGCTCAGGACCCTGAGATCATGACCCGAGCCAAAGGCAGAGGCTTTAACCCACTGAGCCACCCAGGCATTCCTATCCAGTTCCTTTTAAAACTCCAAAGTAGATTCTTATTCATTCTGTACATTGTCTTTGATTTGTTTTTTTCCATCATTTTTATTATGGTAAAATATAAATAACATAAAATTTGCCATCTCAACCATTTTAAGTGTACAGTGCAGTGGTAGTAAATATGTGCATAATGTTACACAGCTGTCACCACCATCCATCATCATAATCTTTTATCCTGTAATACTGAAACTCTGTGCCCATTAATTAATTATACATCTGGTTTGTGGTTTTTTGTTTGTTTGTTTTTAAAGATTTTATTTATTTGACAGAGAGAGAGATCACAAGTAGGCAGAGAGGCAGGCAGAGAGAATGGGGAAAGCAGTCTCCCCGCTGAGCAGAGAGCCCGATGCAGGGCTCGATCCCAGGACCCTGGGATCATGACCTGAGCTGAAAGCAGAGGCTTTAACCCACTGAGCCACCCAGGTGCTCCATACATCTGGTTTTTAAATATGATATTTATCTACTATCTAAGGAGATGTACATTTTGTAGGGTAAAACCAAAATTTTTCCCTCTCTGTGTGAACAACACTGCAATATAGGACACATACATGTTGAAGATCAATAAATATTTGTGGGATAAGTGAAGGACTCTTTTTACTACCATTTTAACTCATTTTATTGCAAAGATTTGGAAAAACCATTAAAAGAGTAGTTCTATTTAAAATAAAAATATAAGATCATAATCTTGTTTACCATGATGTTAGGTTTATCTCTTACTCCAGCATGGTAAAAGAATTCTAAAAAGTGAGTAAACACAATGTCTTTTGAAAATAATGAAGATTAATCAGTGTGCAAAAATGCAAAATACCAAATGGTTAAATGAAATGCTGATAGTATGATTTTAGGTAAATTAGTTTACTTTTGGTTTTTGGCTTTTTTAGCATACCAATAAAAGCTCTTATGTGGAGGGAGGTACTATTTGTTTAGATTAATCGCTAATTATAAATAGATAAAAACAAACATGGAGGTCAGTTGTTAGTTGGCTTTGAAAATTTTCCTTATGCTGAAATATGTATATTTGTTCTTTTCTTTTTTAAATGTTCTTACCAGGAATGAAGTAAAGTCGGGTGGACAAAGTGACTTGATACCAACCATCAAGTTTCGACACTGTTCTTTGTTAAGAAATCGACGCTGTGCTGTAGCATACCTGTAAGTTTCTCAGTTTTTGCTTGTGGTGTAAGGAATAAATGGAGGGCTTTCCATGTGGTTTCCTAATTAACCATTTTAAATGGATAACAGACATTCTTAGATTTGTTTTTCCTGTATAAGCATTCTAAATACTTTTCTTTCTTTCATTAAATTTTTTCATTGTGAAAAATTGCAGTATTCATAAAACTAGGGAGAATAATACTATGAACCCCCATGGAGACATCATATAGGTTTAACACTTTTTAACATTTTTCCATATTTGCTTCTTCTTGTTTTATTTGCCTGTATTAAACTATTCTAGAAACTGATGGGCTTTTACCACTGAATACTCTAAGAAATAAGGACCTTTGGGGCCTTTTCTCCCATGACCATGGCACCATTCTCAAACCTAGAGAAACAAAGAACTCTTCACTGCACCCATCCAGCCCATATTTATGTCTCCCTGTCATTCCCAAGGTATCTTCTTATAGTCATGTGATCTCGTACCTTCTTTCTGTCCTAGGTATGACCGATTGCTTCGGATCAGAGCACTCAGGTGGGAGTACGGCAGCGTCCTGCCCAATGCCTTACGATTTCACATGTCTGCTGAAGAAGTAAGCTAGTACTGTTGTTCACGTTTCTGAATCTGGAAAATGCTGGTTGTGGCATTGTTCTGTAATAGTATTTGTATAGTAGAGTATAGCATAGTATTGTTCTGTAATGGTATTTCTCTTTAAAATCTGTTTTTCAGCAGTTTTTGGTCTGTATTTACTTAGTATATAGTATGATGAGAATGATAGGAGTAATTCTAAATGCTATGTGGAAACCTCTCTGATTAATAAGATTAAGGGTCCCATTATGTTACTTATTAGTGATCCATTTATAGGATTCAAGAACTGGCATCATTATTTAGGGCTTTTCCATAAAGAGAGAGAGAGTGTTGTGTGTGTGTACTTTCTTATTCAACATGAATACCTGTAACAAAACTCTTCATTTGTCCTGTCACTAAGGCCCAGAGCTAGCCCAATATTTAAGGACACAGGATTAGACTCAAGTAAACTTGGGTTCAGAATGTTGTTTCTGCCACTGTCTAATCTTTGGTAAGTGACTTGAGTTCTATGTCTAAATGCCCTCATTTACACAATGAGTGTGGTAGTACTTACCTATTATAGGCTTGAAGTGACTTCTGACACTATTAGAGTTAGACCAAACTTCCCCAGCCACAGGTTTGGGGGTTCCCAGGGCTTCCCTCCTTTCTGACTAACTGGCTAAAAATTTGAGGGGTCCTGCTATCTCCTTAGGTTTAGAGCTTTGAATATCTTGATTCCAGTCAAACTTCCAGAGAGGAGAGTGGAGATAGAGATGGAACTCAGTCACACGGATGGTGTTTTAAACAGTGGGGCCTGTGTGATAAAACCCCAGTAAAAATTCTGAACAACAAAGCTTGTGTGAGCCTCCCCAATTGAGAGTACTTTGTGTGTATTGTTACATATTGTGCCAGAAGGGCAGTGTGTCATGATTCCATAGGGAAAGGACACTAGAAGCTTCGTGTTTGTTTACTGTCAGGGAGCAAGAATGTCCTGTCCCCTTAAGGTCCTTTTAACCAGAATAAGAATCGAATTGACATGAGCTAGATTTTTTTTTTTTAAGATTGTGTTTATTATTCATCAGAGAGAGAGGGCATGCACAAGCCAGAGGAGAGGCAGTGGGAGAGGGAGACAATCTCAAGCAGACTTTGTGCTGAGCACAGAGCCCAATGTGGGGCTCGATCCCACAACCCTGAGATCATGACCTGAGCCAAAGTCAAGAGTGGGGCACTTAACTGACTGACCCACCTGGGTGTCCCAACATGAGACAGATAAACAGGAAAAAATCAAATTTCATACATACAGGGAATCCATACAGACATGGAAATTCCAAAAGCAGGCAAAATGAGGTATATATGTCTTTTCTGTTGTTGTTAAGTAAGCTCTGTGCCCAATATGGGGCTTGAACTCAAGACTCTCAGATCAAGAGGATCAAGAGTCGTATGTTCTACCAGTGGAACCAGCCAGGAGCCTCAAGGGTTAGGGGTTTAGGACTTGAAAGGGAAAGAATGTAATCCTCCAGAAGAATGGAAAAGAGCAAATGTTTGGTAGACAGATGTTTGTGGGGATGGGAGGGGTAAAGGGTGGGGGGGCACCCACAGAAACAATGAGACAAAGAGAGTCTTTGTTATCAGACAGGCTTTGCTAGGTCCCTCCCTGTCTACCATACCTTGTTCAGACAATAATGTGGTTGTCTATGGTGGGAACTCTCTTCCTGGAGCAGATAATCTAAATTTTTTAAGGCAGTTGTAAGAGAGGCAAAGAGCTTTTCCTTTTTCTTTTTAAAGGTTTTTGTTTAGGGGCGCCTGGCTGGCTCAGTGGGTTAGAGCCGCTGCCTTCGGCTCAGGTCGTGATCTCAGGGTCCTGGGATCGAGCCGCGCGTCGGGCTCTCTGCTCAGTGGGGAGCCTGCTTCCCTTCCTCTCTCTCTGCCTGCCTCTCTGCCTACTTGTGGTCTCTGTCTGTCAAATAAATAAATAAAATCTTTAAAAAAAAAAAATAAAGGTTTTTGTTTATTTATTATTTGACAGAGAGAGAGACAACAAGAGAGGGAACACAAGCAGGGGGAGTAGGGGAGAGAAGAAGGCTTCCCGCTGAGCAGGGAGCCTGATGCAGGCCTCTATCCCAGGACCCCAGGATCACGACCTGAACCAAAGGCAGATGCTTAATGACTAAGCAACCCAGGCCCCCCAAAGAGTTTTTCCTGAATCTGCTGGGTTTAAATTGCTTTTTAACTCAAAACACTTCTTGCCAAATTGGCCCATATTGGGGTGTGACCTACCCTTTGCCCTTATAGTACCTTGCCAGACCTCACCATGTGTCTCTTCCTTCGGCTGCTAGTGTTTCTTATCCCTTTCACTATGGTAAAATTGTGATTGTAAGTGTAGCGCTTTCCACAGTTCTGTGAGTCATGTAGGTGCATTATTAATCCTGAGGGCTCAGGCAGGCATACACACACACACACAATTTCTTATAAGGATTATGAAGACGTTTTTCTATGGAGTCTTTTAGGAGTTGTATTGTTTTACCTTTCATGAGGAGATCTACAGTACTGGCATTGATTTCTGTGTATAATGTTGAATTTTGAATACGGATAGTGAGATAATCCAATACCACTTAATTGAAAAGGTCTTTTCACCATTGCTCTACATGTGGTGCCACTTTTGTCATAAATTGTGTGTCAGTATATCTGAGGATTTGGGATAGGGGACTTTCTCTTCTGTTCTCTTAATCTATATGTCCTCAAAAAAAAAAAATCTATATGTCCTCATACCAATTCTACACTGTTGTAATTATTATAACTTTATTGTAAGTCTTGAGTAAGTATTACCATCTTGTTCTTTTTCACGTGTGTCAACTATTTTTGGCCCTTTGCATTTCCGTGTAAATTTTAGACTCAATTTGTCAGGTTCTATTTCTTTTTTTCTTTTCTTTCTTTTTTTTTTTTTTTTAAAGATTTTATTTATTCATTTGACAGACAGAGATCACAAGTAGGCAGAGAGGCAGGCAGAGAGAGAGAGAGGAGGAAGCAGGCTCCCCACAGAGCAGAGAGCCCGATGCGGGGCTCAATCCCAGGACTCTGGGATCACGACCCAAGCCGAAGGCAGAGGCTTTAACCCACTGAGCCACCCAGGTGCCCCTATTCCTTTTTTTTTTTTTTTTTTTTTTTTTTTTTTTTTTTTTTTTTGAGATTTTGGTTGAAACTGAATTGAATCTATAGGTGAGTTGATATAATACTGAATCATGTATGTGGTAATCCCTGCATATATTTAGGTCTTTAATATCTCTCAACAATGAAAAAAATAACAGATTTACTTAGATGTAACTTATATAACATAAAGTTTACCCTTTTAAAAATATACAACTCGGGGTTTTTGTATATTCAGAGTATCTGTTTTCACCATCTTATTCCAGAACATTTTCATCACCCCCAAAAGAAACTCTTTATCCATTATCAGTTACTCTACATTGTCTCCTGTTTTCCCAGCTCCTGGAGGTTACAAATCTACTTTTTATATAGGTTTTTGTATTGTGGATTTTTCATTTAAGTGGAATCATGCAGTAAGTATGTGGCCTTTTGTGCCTTTCACTTAGCATGTTTTTAAGGTTCATCCATGTGCTAACATGTACCATCCTGAGGTATGGCTGAATAATATTCTATTGTATGGATATACGTACCTTATTCACTCATCAGTTGATGGACACTTGGGTGTTTTTCTCAGCAGGGTTTTAATGGTTTCCAGAAAAACTATCAATGCAGGGTTTAGAGAGATCATAATTCTGAAATGGAGTTTTTCTCATGATTCTGTATCTGGTCAAATGTCTCTTAGGTCTGTGATTAAGTATGCTAGAATGTAACTTCTGTGAGCATAGAGATTTTCACTTTGTTAAATGATCCATCCTAAATCCCCAGACCGGTACCTGGTTCATAGCAGGCAATTAGTAATACTTGCAGTTTAAATGAATGAATGGTCAGTAGTGATCTATGTGGGAAAATGTGCTATTTATGAAAGGATGAATATACAATTTCTGCAAGTTTTTCTTCTTATAACTGTCAAATGACTATATTTACAGATGGAGTGGTTCAATCGTTATAAAAAATCCCTTGCTACCTATATGAGGTCACTGGGAGGAGATGAAGGTTTGGACATCACACAGGATATGAAACCTCCGAAAAGCCTATATATCGAGGTAAGTATACCTTTTAAGATGGATTTTTCTTCGTGTGCCTGGCTGGTTCAGTCGGTAGAGCATGATGCTCTTCATCTTGAATTTGAGGCCTATGATGGGTGTAGAGATTAGTTAAAAGTAAAATCTTTAAAAAAACCCACTAAGATAAAATAGATTTTTCTTCAATGCATAGATTATGCTGACTTTTGTCTAAGAAGAGGGAGTATATGAATATATATTAACTTAACATTAAAAAAGAAACATAGGGGCGCCTGGGTGGCTCAGTGGGTTAAGCCACTGCCTTCAGCTCAGGTCATGATCTCAGGGTCCTGGGATCGAGCCCCACATCGGGCTCTCAGCTCAGCAGGGAGCCTGCTTCCCTCTCCCTCTCTCTCTGCCTGCCTCTCTGCCTACTTGTGATCTCTGTCAAATAAATAAATAAAACCTTTAAAAAGAAATAAAATAAAAAAGAAACATATATCCAAACCAAAAATGTTACTTCTAGGGGGATGGTGGGAATAGGATAGAATAGCTAAAATTTTCTGAATGTACAGATTTTAACAGTGTTAACTTTGGAACCATATACATGCTTTATATATTATTAAAAAAATTCAAGTGGAAGACCAACCCATAGATTTTGAAAGCAGAATGAAACATATGAACCTGTATTTTAAGTTGGTAGATTAGTTGAACAGGAATTATTTTAAATTACTTTAAAGGCAAATAGCTTCTAAAACCAGTAGGTGAAAAGTTAATGGAGATGATGATGAGGTTTATGGATGGGTACAGGTAACACCTAGACCCACTGATCAGTCGTAACATCCAGAAAGGAACAACCAGACATTTTATGCTTCATGAGGTCTTGCAAGAGGAAGTGTGTAACACCATTTGCCAGAAAATCAAACCTGATCTGATCAAGCCTCTAGAAAAAACTTCAGTTTATAGGAAATTCAGGGACTGAGGAACATGTTAAGTGACCCCATAGGGACCCACAACAAAATCTAGTTTGTGGGAAACTACCAAAGTACCCACTTTCTTTATCAGTAGATTGCCAAGAGGAAGGGAAAAAGGGAAAAAACTGTATAGATTCAAAGATGCGGAGACATGTCAGAAATCTATCATGTGTAGCTCTCGTTGGATTCTGATGTAACATGGCAGCCTTAAAGAAAACAGCAATGAAATAGATGGGGGAATGTGGATACTAGCCGGGAATTTCATGATAGTAAAAATGATTAATAAGATGTGATAACAGTATTGGGATTATGTTTCTTGAAAAAAAATCTTACACCTAAAACTAATATAACACCAACTGAAATTAAATAAAAACTTAAGAAAAGAAAAAGAAATTAATTGAAACCAAAAGTTGATTCTTTGTGAACAAGAATAAAATTGATAAACCTCTAAAAAATTAAATAAATAGAATCTCATTTTTTTAGAAATAGATACTTAAATATTTACGGATGAAATGGTATGTAGGATTTGGTTCAAAATAATCCAGAAGTAGGTGAGGAAGCAAGATTGACCGCATGTTGATAATTGTCGAAGCCAGTTGATGGAGTTTCATTATATTAGTCTTTTTACTTCTGAATATTTGAGATTTTCCATAATATAAGTCTATTTAAAGAAGCAAAAATGTGGCATTGGGGCGGGAGAGGAGATTCTTCTTAAATGGTGTTTTTTGAACTGAGTAAAATACCTTTGGAAGTCATGTTAAGATTTCAGAGGGATGGGGCACCTGGGTGGCTTAGTGGGTTAAAGCCTCTGCCTGCGGCTCAGGGCATGATCCCAGGGTCCTGGGATCGAGCCCCACATTGGACTGTCTGTTCAACAGGGAGTCTGCTTCCACCTCTCTCTCTGCCTGCCTCTCTGCTACTTGTGATCTCAGTCTGTCAAATAAATAAATAAAATATTAAAAAAAAAAAAAGATTTCAGAGGGATCATAGGGCATGAAATTATCTAGGAAAAGTAGAAGACTGGAACTTGCTGGAGGGGTTGGCTTCACTCATACCACTGCAAGACCTCAAGAGCACCAACTCCTATCCTGGGTTCTCATGGGAGAGGAAAACTGAGAGCTGCAGTCTCTTGGTAATCTTCTTGGCAGTTACAGAAGTGGTTATCACAAGGCTGCCTCACCCCTCCTACCTCCTGACAAAGAACCTCTCTTGATTCTTCTGATGTGAGTCTCCATCTCTTCTTTCATGGTGTACTTCTACATATTTCTGGGAAATCATCTGAATATTAAAGAAGATTGGAAGAATCCCTTTAAAACAGAAATTATAGAGACTTATCTATGTTCTTTTCTCAGATACTGATATTTCATGGAAGAATCTGTTAAGAGGCAAGTTGGAGTCAATAAAACATTCTTTTTTCTTTGTAGATAGGTATTTTGATTTTTCAAGATTTGCAGAGGGAACACAATATGTGATGTTGTCTTCCCTCACCAGCTCCCTAGGTTTCTTTGCTGTTGGCATGGACATACACATCCATGTGGAGATCCTGCCATTCTCCCCATCCCAGCAGGACAATTGGCTTGTCAGTAAGGAGTCCTAGGCCCAGGTACACAGAGAAGAAACAGAGAGACAGAAAGCCTAGTATTTGTACTGGGTGGGTATTTTTATAACCCCTATTTACTTTATGGTCACTATATAGTAAAATAATTTAGAGGGGCGCCTGGGTGGCTCAGTGGGTTAAGCCTCTGCCTTCGGCTCAGGTCATGATCTCAGGGTCCTGGGATCGAGCCCCGCATCAGGCTCTCTGCTCAGCGGGGAGCCTGCTTCCTCCTCTCTCTCTGCCTGTCTCTCTGCCTACTTGTGATCTCTGTCAAGTAAATAAAATCTTTAAAAAATAAAATAAAATAATTTAGATAAAAGTTTTTTTTTTTTTCTTCAGGTGCGGTGTCTAAAAGACTATGGAGAATTTGAAGTTGATGATGGTACTTCAGTCCTGTTAAAAAAAAATAGCCAGGTATTTCTCGTGTTGAGATACTTTAAATCCTATGAGAGTGTTGAACGATGCAAATGTTAGAATCAGTAGCAAAGTAAATGTTGCCTTGTGATGAGCATGTGTATCATAAGCATTATGCTTAGTATAAGACACACTGTTTTGTCTGTTTTCTAAATATAAAGACTTGCATATATCAAGAAGAGGTTAATTTACTAGGTTATTGCTTGTATTTAACACTAAGCATGTTACTGGGAAATTATCACAGTGGGCCTTTTTCTAGGTAAGTGGGCTTATTCTTATTAAGGGCTTATTAAATTGTTGGATTTAACAGCTCTCTTTGAATTTATTAAAAAGGTGCTAAGTGCTCGGGGCACCTGGGTGGCTCAGTGGGTTAAAGCCTCTGCCTTCGGCTCAGGTCATGATCCTGGGGTCCTGAGATCAAGCCCTGCATTGAGCTCCTGCTCAGCGGGGAGCCTGCTTCCTCCTTGCTCTCTGCCTGCCTGTCTGCTTACTTGTGATCTTTGCCTGTCAAATAAATAAATAAAATCTTTGGGGGAAAAAAAAAAAAGGTGCTAAGTGCTCATTTTCAGCTTGTAGGTCACCTTTCAAATTCTAGTTGTTTGGCAAAGAAATAGTGATATCGATCAAAAATTTCTTTTTCTTTTTCTTTTATTATATTTTATTTTTTTTAAGATTTTATTTATTTATTTGACAGAGAGAGAGAGAGAGAGAGAGAGAGAACAAGTAGGCAGAGAGGCAGGCAGAGAGAGAGGGGGAAGCAGGCTCTCCACCGAGCAGAGAGCTTGATGTGGGGCCTGCTCCCAGGATGCTGAGATCATGACCTGAGCCGAAGGCAGAAGCTTAACCCACTGAGCCACCCAGGCAACCCTAAAGAGATTCTTCAAAGGACCCTAAAATCTTTGATTGTTAGAGCAAAAATTTCCCTCCCAAGTATCCTCTGGGAAGTAGATAGAATGAATAGAAAGCAGATGGTGAAGGAGTGCTCTCATCAAAATCTGTATTTCTGGAAGACCCAGCAGGAAGTTGTGGTTCACAAGAACAAAGCTATCCTCATAAAGAAAGATAGGAGAAAACTTCATCTCAAACACTGTCGTCCTGTGTTTGAATTTCTGTCTCAAGCTCTTTTGGCTGATCTCTCCACCATAGTGCCCAGGTGGGGCTGGGTCAGGTGGAAACCAACTGAGCCCACCCCACCCCTTCCTGCTCCAGTCCTAGACAGTTGTCACTCTCTGTAGACTGCGCAGAAGCCTTCACCTTGAGATGTTTTAACTTGTCTCAGTATTGCCCACCCTCAATTATAAAAATAGAGGACAATTTTATATGTCTTTTACTTACTATCTATTTATCTACTTCTAAAATATCTGACCACATCTAAAACCAGTTTTCTATAGAATTTGGTGTAGATCATCCACATAATATAAAACATTAATAGGAAAACATTTTTTTGCCATAGATCTCTTTATACTTGTCCATATAGCAAGCATGTTTATGTGTCCAGAAATCAGAACCCCCCCTCACTTTGTAGTAGGCATTGGAATAACTTAAATGAACAACTAAATATATTTTCTCTTTTTTTACATTTCACATTCTTAAGGCATTTAAAAAATCCATTTAACAAATTAGACAGCAGGGTGTCTTCCTGACTGGTCAGGAGGTAAATCCCTGTCTCAGGGCCCAAGATAGGCCTGTGAGCTGGTGAGGAAGGCCCATAGGCCCATGGAACCACAGCACGCTTCCCTGAACTATTGTGATAATCCCTCATGCTGCAGTTATTTTCGAAGATTATTTGCTGTGAACTTCCTAACGTAGGGTTTTTGGTTTTTACCCAAGAATGTCTATCTTTTCTTTGAGACTTCTTTGGTCATCTGTGAGATTGGAAAGTTTTCTGCCTTGCTGCCTGCAGACTTCAGTAAACGCTCCCATTTTAAGCCCCTATGTTTTGGGGGAATCAGACAGGGAGAATCTTTTCGGCCTCAGAATGAGAGTGGTTTTCTCTTGGAAGGACACGGAGTATGAGCCTTAGCTGGGTACCAGTGTCTTTACATGCAGTGTGTGAACAGCACCCACCCTGCAGATTACAGATACTTCTAATCCTTGAAAAATACAGGAGGATAGAGGCTACTGTAGTTATGATGAAAATAATTGTTCAGGCTCAATACTAGAGAAGCTTGATTGAGAAGAAGCTCCTTTCAGTGGTCTTCCGAACAAGCTGTTGTCCCCTTGTGGTCCACTGGTGCAGAATCCCACCCTGGGGTTTTCTGTGCATAAATCCCAAAATGCAGATGGCAAAATTCCTGCTGGAATGCAGAAGTCTTCAGTTAAGTTTAACTGAAGCAAACTATAAATTTATTTATAAAAATCAGAATTCAGTAGAGTTTTAAGTGGCTTCAATTTCAATTGACTAAAATAACAAATGTACTTACGTTTAGCTACTCTGCTGCTTGAAAAATAGGTAATCAGTTGTTGCTTTTTAATGATGCAAAATGTAATTTTCAATTCTTTTCCAATTTTTTCTCTTCCTCCCTCCCTCTGCCCTTCCCCTCAGCACTTTTTACCCCGGTGGAAGTGTGAGCAGCTGGTTAGACAGGGCATTCTGGAGCATGTGCTGTCCTGACCTTGTGCTGAGGCGCCACCAGGCTTCCCTGTGGTGTGAGGGGCAGCCACACAACAGAATGTGCTACACGTCCCTCTCCACCCTCACCTCTTTGGTTTTAAAGGTTCTTTACAGAAGTTCTTTAAGATAACTAGGAGTATCTGGCAAAGGAGTGGTTTGCTTTTCTTTTGTACAGGATTCATCCTCCTCTTTGTAATAAACTGTAAGCTATGTCTGTAATTACAAGATTCCTACAGTTACTACAATGTGGTTTTTTGACAAAATTTTTTTAATGGAAATAAACATTTGTTAACATTTGATTTTCTTTGTCCTCCCTGGTAATGACTTTATTTTTCCAGTGTACATTTCCAGCCCACGGTATAGCATACTGTCTTATAGTACAAATTCAAGGAAGGTAATACCTTTCCTAAGTGACAAAACTTTGGCAAATTAATATGGTACTCTTTAATATAATAAAATTCTTTTTTGTTGTTGTCGGGGTCATGTGTTACTTTAGTGATAATTTTCACTCCAAAAATGTTATTTAAGTGCCAGAACAAAACACTGTGGTTTGTAATGGTGCTTTATAGCAGAACAAGCTATTTTATGCAAATTAATATGCCTTTTAAGACTATGTAATTTCTCTTTTTATTTATTTATTCATTCAGAGGGACAGAGGGAGAGATAGAGGCAGAGGGAGACAAAAAGGGAGAGAGAGAGGGAGGGACAGAAGGAGAGAGAGCGAGAACCTTAAGCAGGTTCCGTACCCAGTGCAGAGTGTGATATAGGGCTCGAATTCTCAACCCTGAGATCCTGACCTGAACAAAAACCAAGAGTCGCACACTTAACCGACTGAGGCAGCCAGGTTCCCCTGTAATTCCTCCTTTTAAAGAGCATTCCCTCAGGGAATCCTGGCCGGCTCAGTCATGTAAGTTGTTGGTTGTAAGTTGGAGCCCCATGTTGGGTATAGAGATTAAATTGAAATAAAACTTTAAAAAAAAAAAAAAAAGAGCATTCCCTCATACAAGTTTGTGAACTTTATCATAGCAGGGTAATTGCATTCAGGTGGCTCTGCTTTGCAAGAATTCCAGTGCATGACCAGTTTTAAAATTCTTCCTTCAAGGAGATTATTATGCCAATATGATTTACAAGTACTTTTCAGAAATTATGAAATTTTTGCATAAATACTGGAATCCTCAAAATTAGGTGGTCATTTCAAACAATACTACTTTCAGATGGTCCCTTTTATTTAGAAACTCTGCACCTCTTTGGTTTGATGAAAAGTCATAAAGCTTTTCTTCAGCTTATTTAAAAAAAACAAAACAGGGGCACCTGGGTGGCTCAGAGGGTTAAAGCTCTGCCTTTGGCTCAGGTCATGATCCCAGGGTCCTGGGATCGAGGCCCGCATTGGGCTCTCCTTGGCGGGGAGTCTGCTTCCTCCTCTCTCTCTCTGCCTACCTCTCTGCCTACTTGTGATCTCTTATCTGTCGAATAAATAAATAAAATCTTTAAAAAAAAAAAACCCTCTGCCTAAAATATAGTTTAAAGATTTATTTATTTCAGAGAGTCAGTCAGTGAGTGTGTGGGGGGAAGAGGTAGAGGGAGAATCCCAAGGAGACTCCCTGCTGAGTGGAAGCCCTAGAGGGAAGCTCAGTCCCACAATCCTGAGATCATGACCTGAGCCAAAATCAAGAATCGGACACTTACCTGACTGAGCCACCCAGGCATCCTGATTTTTTAAATAACAAATACACTGCCAGCTTGCAGAGACCTGGGGGAGTGGGTGTCGCCTACTAGCCTTCCTTGTCATTTGCTGACATTTCACAAATGCTGCTGTGCTACTGCTCTTGGTGTCCCTGTACGCCCTCTTGCTGGAGCTGACTGTTCCTCAGTCTCCGGTTTTTTTTGTTTTGTTTTTGTTTTTGTTAGATGGGAGAGAGGGGCAGAGGGAGAGAAAGAATCCCAATCCCAAAGAAACTCCATGCCCAGTGCAGAGCCCAACCTTGGGGTGGAACTCATGACCCTGAGATCATGACCTGAACTGAAATCAATAGCTGGGGCACCTAACTGACTGAACCACCCAGGTGCCTCTCAGCATTTAATTTTTTTATTATCCATTCCATTGCTTCTCAGCCCAATATTATTAGCAATTGAAGATACTGTACTTGCCCTTAGTCTTTCAAGGTAGCTGTTTAGATGGGGACTCCTTTCATAATAACTAATGTCTTTTTTTTTTTTTTTAAGATTTTATTTATTTATTTGACAGAGATCACAAGTAGGCAGAGAGTCAGGCAGAGAGAGAGGGGGAAGCAGGCTCCCGCTGAGCAGAGAGCCTAATGTGGGGCTTGATCCCAGGAGCTGAAGGCAGCAGCTTAATCCACTGAGATACCCAGGCGCCCCAGCTAATGTCTTTTTGAGTCAACAGTTTATCTGTGTCTGGAGGATGTGGTTTGTATGTGAGTTTCAACTACTGAAATTGTATTTGTAAATAAAATATTAGTAGATTGAAGTTCCATTGTTTTCTCTGTAGGATCAACTACAGAATGTTCTTGTACCTGTGTTTTAGTTCTTGCTGCACCAATAAGAGATTTCACAATGGAAGGCAGTCCTGTGCTGAGAAGTGTATGGCTGCGCAACCTTCCAGAGGGATCTAGAAGTCTATCCAATAAATCAATTCCAACCACATTTGGGTTCATAGAGTTTGGGCATTTCTGTATTGTAGGTGTTATAACAGTTTCCCATAGGTGGTCAAAGATGCTCTCTGAAGTCCAGATATTCATGGTGCTGGCAGCCTGCCTGATGTCTAGGTAGTGCTGGGGGAAAAAGAGACCAAAAAGTCACACTTGACCCCACCTCATCCCCAGCCACCCCACTGCTGTTGAGTTTCTTTTAAATAATCTCTTGCTGCATAGGGAGAAGGTAGGTCTCTGCATCTTGTGTTGTTTCTGGTGGTGTGTGTAGTACAAGCCCAGATGTGGGTTTCTGGGATATGTGTTTCCAAATCACAGGGGCAGGTGAGGACGATGGTCTACCAAATTTTCAATATATGTCATGTTTAATGATAGTAATTTATCTGACTATTTGGGAAGACAGAAAGGAAGAATACTAGATTTTGCCCATTCCCAACAGCAATTGATCTGGCTCTTCCCTGCCTGTGAGCTTGTGGGGTAGCAACCAGTATCACCACTTGGCAGATGGGAATAGAAACGGGGTAAGCCAGGAATTCTATGCAGTTTCCCCCCCCAGATTCACACTGACTGAAAAGACACATGAAGCTGGTCAGTGAAGTAGAGGGTACCCTCTGTTGTCTGACGAACTCTGAATGGCCCAGGCTGGAGAGCGGCCTTTCCCTGCCAGTCCCCTCCATGGCTGCTACAGTAAGCTGAAAGAGGCATTCAAACTTAAAAGTCCAGATAAGTTCATAACCTGTCACATACTAAATATGCAGTTTCATTTTTACATAGAGGAGATATTTCTCTGGCCACAATTATGTTCAAGAAACCAAGTTATAGAATAACTTTACTTGGGATGTGGATTTTTATGTTTTCATACCTACTTTTGTCTGTAGGCTGCCCTTTACAGATTATTTTCATTACTGGAAAAAATTTCTTAATAGTTTTTGTAGCCAGATCAGCTCTTCAATTAAATCTCTGCAGATAATAAAGACAATTTCCCTAGTGAATGGGATGGATGATGTTGATATTTTAACTGTGGGTTTGTGTTTACCTCCCTTGTTCTACTAGCATGCAGTCAGGTAAGGCCTGCGGTCCACGTTGAGTCCCCTGTGAGGATGAGCAGCCATGAAAGACATTGCTGTGTTGCTGGCCCACCAGCATTCCAGAACTTACATTATATGATATATTTTTGTATTTAATTTACCAAATAAGTATATTCCTTATTTGAAATGAATGTATACTACTTGGAAATCTGAGATATTGGATGTTGTATTGATTTATATTGACTGCCTATTTAGAATTGTGATTAGAATTTTAAACATGTTTTTTCTTATGATGGTAATATGTATGCAGTTAGAAAAAAAACAATGTAGGAAGTGAAAGTGCCCTCTTTTTTTTTTTAAAGATTTTATTTATTTATTTGACAGAGATCACAAGTAGGCAGAGAGGCAGGCAGAGAGAGAGGAAGGGAAGCAGGCTCCCTGCTGAGCAGAGAGCCCTATGTGGGGCTCGATTCCAGGACCCCGGGACCATGACCCGAGCCGAAGGCAGAGGTATCAATCCACTGAGCCACCCAGGTGCCCCGAAAGTGCCCTCTTCCCACCACTTAGTGTGCTCACTGCTGACTGATCACACACAAAGTCCAATTCCATTTCTTTCTAAGTGGTTTTCCAGTTATTTTCTAGATTTTGTTCCTAATGTGAATGCAGTCTTTTCCCCATTATATTTCCTAACTAGCTTTGCCTGATACATGTAAAGAGCTGAAGGGGCTCCTGGGTGGCTCAGTTGTTAAGTGTCTGCCTTCGGCTTAGGTCATGATCCCAGGGTCCTGGGATCGAGCCCCACATCTGGCTCCCTGCTCAGCAGGAAGCCTGCTTCTCCCTCTCTCACTCCCCTGCTTGTGTCTCTCTCTGTCAAATAAATAAAATATTTAACAAAACAAAACAAAAGAGCTGAAAATCATGGTGACTTGGCCACATTCTAATATTTATTAACCTCATTGTTTCATTTTGATTGTGTTGACCATATGAATAGGTAGATGTCTGCAATCCAAAGGGACAGGTCCTCAAAAAAACAAGAACAACCTGCTGAGTTCCAGCCTCTAGGATTGCAAGAAAATAAATTTCTGCTCCAGCCACCTTGTCTGTGATTTTGTTATGGCAGCCCTAGCAAACTAATATGGAGTGTTAAATACTTTTTCTTTAAAATCTAGTTCCCTGTTGATGGGACACTGAATTGTTTCCAGCCTTTTACTACTACAGACAAAGCTAATGTGAGTAACCTGGTACCTATTTTATACATATGCAGCTTTATTTGTAGGAAAATTAGAATCTTTATTGCTCTTGACAAAATATATAGGAATTACAATTTGCATCACCATCAGAAATGACAGTAACTATGCCCTTCCCCGCTCCATCCTTGCTAATAGTGCGTTGTTTCCAGTTTTCGACTATTACAAAAAAATATGCCAGGAACATTTGCATACAAGTCTTTAATGGACATATATTTTCTTTTGGGTAAATGACTAGGAGTAGAAGTTATATATATGTTTAACCATTTTTAAGATTTTTTTTAAAATTTGAGAGAGAGCACAAGGAGGGGCAAGAAGAAGAGGGAGAAGCAGACTCCCCATAGGGATCCCAGGACCCTGGGATCATGACCTGAGCCAAAGGCAGACACTTAAAACAACTGGAGCCACCTAGGTGTCCTTATACATGATTAACTTTTTAAGAAGCTGCTAAAGTGTCTTCCAAGGTGGTTGTGCATTTTGTATTCACACCAGCCATATAAGAGTTCTTGTTCTTCCACAACCTAGCTAACACTTGGTATTGATTAGTCTTTTCAATTTCAGCCATTCTACTAGTGTGTCATGTGTAACGCCTTTTGTTGAGGTTTTAATTTGCATTTCCCTAAAGACTAATGATGTTGACTATCTTTACATGTGATTATTTGGAATCTATCTTTTTTGGTGATTTTCCCAAAAATGTGTCCTTTAAAAAAAACCTGTGTTGTTTTCTTAAGAGTTGAGAGTTCTTTATATATTCTGGATACAAGTCCTTTATGAGGTGTATGCTTTGTAATTATTATCTCCCAGTTTCTGTCTTGTCTTTTCATTTTTTAAAAATTTTATTTTTTTTCAGTGTTCCAAGATTCATTGTTTATATACCACACCCAGTGCTCCATGCAATACGTGCCCTCCTTAATACCCACCAGCCTCACTCATCGCCCCCACCCCCTTCCTTCCAAAACCCTCAGTTTGTTTCTCAGAGTCTATAGTCTCTCATGCTTTGTCTCCCCCTCCAATTTCCCCAATTCACTCTTCCTTTCCTTCTCCTAATGTCCTCCATGTGTCTTTTCATTTTCTTAACAATATATTTTGAAGAGCAAACATTTTAGTTTTGATAAAAATCTGATGTATTCATTTGTTCTATTATGCTTTTGGTGTCTTGGCCCAGCTCAAGGTCACAAAAGATTTTTTTCCTTCATCTGGAAGTGTTATAGTTTTAGATTTACCCTTAGGTCTAGGATCCATTTTGAGTTAATTTTCATATATGGTACAAGGTATGGACCCAAAGTTACTTTGGGCAGGGGGAAAGTGGAAGCATGTGGCCTTCCTCTTCTAGCACCACTTGTTGAAAAGGCTATCCTTTCTCCATTGTAAACAACAACAAAACCAAAAAACTTAAATGTCTATCTGTGGGCTTATTTCTGGACTTGGTTCTGTTCTAATGATCTATTTTTCTATCCTGACACCAATACCCATGCTATTTTTATGTAGTGTACATAACTTATAATAATTCCTCAAATAGTGCTAATGGTCCAAATTTCTTCTTTTTCATGTTTGTCTTAGCTATGCAGTCTATTGCTTTTCATATGAAACTTAGGATCAGCTTGTCAATTTCTACCAAAATCAAACCTAGTATTGTAATTGAGACTGCACTGGATCTGCATTATCAATCTGGGGAGAACTGACATCTTAACAGTATTGACGATATTCTGGCCCATAAACAAAGTTCATCTTCCCATTTATTTCTGTCTTCCATCTCTCTCAGCAATATTTTGTAGTTTACAGTGTACAGATCTATGAAATCTTCTGTTAGTATTTCATACTTACAGTAGCTTTGGTGCTATTGTAAGTATTTTCAAATTTCAAATTCTAATTCTTTGTTGCTAATAAATAGAAATAAGACTGATACTGAATTTACATCCTATAGCCTTGCTAAACTCACTTAATAGTTCTAATAGCTTTTTAAAAAATTTCATCAAGTTTTCTACATCTAGGGATGCCTGGGTGGCTCAGTCAGTTAAGTGTCTGCACTCAGCTCAGGTCATGGTCCCAGGGTCCTGGAATCAGGTCCTGCACTGGGGCCCTCCCCGCCAAGCAGTGAGCCTGCGTCTCCCTCCCTCTCTGCCCCTCTTCCTGCTTGTGCTCACTCGTTCTCATAAATAAAATCTTTTACAAAAGTTTTGGGGGCACCTATGTGGCTCAGTTGGTTAAATGTCTGCCCTGGGATCAGGTCAGGATCTCAGAGTCCTGGGATCCAGCCCCACCCCAGGGCTCTCTGCTCAGGGAGGGGTCTGCTTCTCCTCTTCCTCGGTGCTCTCCTTCCCTCTCCTGCTCTCTCTCAAATAAATAAATCTTTTTTTTTTTTTTTAATTTTCTACATCTGTGGTCATGTTTTTGGTAAATAAAGAGTTTTACTCCTTCCTTTCTAACCTGGATGCCTTGTCTTTTTCTTGCCTGATTGCACTGGTTAGAACCTCCAGGAGAGTACTAGAAAAAAATGGTCAGAAGTCCGTATCTTGTGTCTGATCTTAGGAGGAAAGCATTCCATCTTTTATATTAATTATGACTTTTGCTGAGCTTTTTGTAGATGCCCATCATCGGATTAAGGAAACCCCCTTCTATTCTTATTTCCCTGTGAGTTCCTATCAGGAACAGATGTTGGATTTTGTCCTAGCCCCTTTATTCATCTATTGAGATGATCATATATATTTTTTTTGTCTTTTAATTTGTTAGTATGGTGAATTTCAGTGGCTGATTGATTTTCCAATGTTAAACCAATTGAGCATTCCTAGCATAAACCCCAATTGATCATGAAGTTCTAATACTTTTTGTTGGATTTGATTTGCTAAAATATTGTTGAGAATTTTTGCATGTGTTCAATGAGGTATATTGGTTTGTAGTGTTCTTATCATGTTGAAAGATCATGTAACCCTGTCATAGAATGAGTTGGGAAATACTACCTCTTCAATTTTTTGGAAGAGTTTGTATAGACTTCGTGTTTGTTCCTTCTTAAATGTTCAGTAGGATTCATGTTTCAAGTATCTGGGCCTGGGCGCCTGGGTGGCTCAGTTGGTTAAGTGCATTTGGCTCAGGTCATGATCCTGGAGTCCCAGGATCCAGTCCTGCATTGGGCTCCCTGCTTGGCAGGGAATCTGCTTCTACCTCTAGCCCTCCCTCTTCTCGTGCTCTCTCGCTCTCAAATAAAATCTTAAGAAAAAAAAAAAAAAACCTGGGCCTGGAGTTTCTTTGTGGGAAGGTTCAACTTCTTTTATATCCAGTATGAGCTTTGGTATTTTTTGTCCTCTGCATTTTGTCTTAAGTTGCTGAAGTTATTGGCATAGGGTTGTTCATAATAATGGTTTATGGGTTTTTTTTTTTTTTTTTTTTTTTTGACATCTGCAGTGATGTCACCTCTCTGATTCCTGATATTGGTAAATTTTTGCTTCTTTATCCTGATCATTCTGGCTAAATGTTTATCAACTTCATCAATATTATCAAAGAACCAACCTTTGGTTTCATTGGCTTTTTTTTTTTTCCCCGTTTTCTGTTGCAGGAGTCAACAAACTTTCTGTGTTTTAGACTTTGTGGGCCACGCAGTTTCTAATGCTGAGCACAAAAGCAGCATTGACAGTACAGAAGTGAATGCATGTGGCTGCGCCAATCAAACTATTTACAAAAACAGGCTCCAGGGCTAGGCTTAGCTCCTAGCATGAGGTTTCCTATTCTATTCCTTGACTTCTACTGTGATTTCCTTTCTTCTGCTTACTTTGAGTTTCATTTGCTCTTCTTTTTCTAGTTATTTAAGGTGGAAGCTCAGGTCATTGATTTGAGACCTTTTTTCTAATACAAGAATTTAGTGCCATGAATCTTCCCCTAAGTAATGCTTTAGCTCCACCCCACAAATTTGGTTTATTTGTTTTCATTTTCAAAATATTTTCTAAGTTTTCCTCTGATTTCTTACTCGGTGCATGGATTATTTAACAATTATTGTTCCCAAATATTTGGGGATTTCCCAGATAATTATTCTGGTCTTGATTTCTAATTTAATTCCTTTTTGGTCAAAGAATATAGTTTGTATGACTTAAATCCTTTTGATTTTTTTTTTTTTTTTTGTGTGGCTTTTTTCCAGGCCCAGAATATGGTCTATCTTGGTAAATGTTCCAGTGTACTTCAACTGTTGTTGGGTTCTATAAATGTCAGTTGTTTGATAGTATTGTTCAGGACTACTAGATCCAATCTCCTTGTTTTTTTTGTTTGTTTGTTTTAAGATTTTATTTATTTATTTGACAGACAGAGATCACAATTAGGCAGAGAGGCAGGCAGAGAGAGAGAGGAAGGGAAGCAGGCTCCCTGCTGAGCAGAGAGCTCAATGTGGGGCTCGATACTAGGACCCTGGGACCATAACCTGAGCCGAAGGCAGAGGCTTTAACCTACTGAGCCACCCAGGCGCCCCTCCAATCTCCTTGTTACTCTAGTCCCAGCCAGAAGCCCACAGTGAGTGAAGAAGTGTGCCCTTTGATGAGTTTTGACAAACGTACACAAATGTATATAGCCATGTAACCTAAACTTTGAGAGTTTTTAATAACTAGTAGAACTAGCTCCCATTCATTGCTCTTCTTTTTCCAGTTTTCCCTATTATTCGCTTGTCAAGCTGTACATGTAAACTTTAGAACTGTCCGATTCAGGGACAAGGGGTCAACTGGGGCAGGGAATGCCCACTTGCATTTTTACTGGGGCTATATTACATTAATCAGTTAATGGAGAAGAACCAAATTTATGTTGTTGAGTCTTCCTATCCAATAACTGATCTATCCATCTATTCCAGTCTTTTTTTTTTTTTTAAAGATTTTATTTATTTATTTGACAGAGATCACAAGTAGACGGAGAGGCAGGCAGAGAGAGAGAGAGAGAGAGAGAAGCAGGCACCCCGCTGAATAGAGAGCCCGATGCGGGACTCGATCCCAGGACCCTGAGATCATGACCTGAGCCGAAGGCAGCGGCTTAATCCACTGAGCCACCCAGGTGCCCCTATTCCAGTCTTTTTTTTTTTTAGTAGGCTCCATGTCCAACATGGAGCTTGAACTCACAACCCCTAGATCAAAAGTCATATGCTTTACTGACTGAGCCAAACAGGAGCTCCTATTCCAGTCTTTTGTGTCTTCCACAGGGCTTTAAGGTTCTTCTTATGCACAGATAGTAAACGTACAGACAGAAGGGGATGAAGTATAGCAGATTCAGGGTAGTGGCTGCCTCCAGGAAGGGGAAGGAGATTGAGAGCAACAAAGCAGGATCTACAACTCTATCTATAATGTAACAGAAGGATTTTAATACCTTTTTAAAAAATGTTAATACATCTAATTGATGGGTATAGGAGTGTTTCTTACAAAACTATTTTTCTATTTGTTTGAAATATTTAATAAAAAAAGTTAGACTTAGGGGCACTTGGGTGGCTCAGTCAGTTAAGCATCTGCCTTCAGCTCAGGTCATGGTTCCAGGGTCCTGGGATTGAGCCCCATGTCAGGCTTCCTGCTCAGTGAGGAGCCTGCTTCTCCCTCTCCCTCTGCTGCTCCCCCTGCTTATGCTCTCTCACTCTCTCATTGTCAAATAAATAAAATCTTAAAAAAAAGTTAAACCTAGAAGTTAAAACAATTTTTTTTTTAAAGATTTTATTTATTTATTTGACAGAGATCACAAGTAGACAGAGAGGCAGGCAGAGAGAGAGAGAGAGAGAGAGAGGGAAGCAGGCTCCCTGCTGAGCAGAGAGCCCGATGCGGGACTCGATCCCAGGACCCTGAGATCATGACCTGAGCCGAAGGCAGCGGCTTAACCCACTGAGCCACCCAGGCGCCCCAAAACAATTTTAATAGAAAAGAGTTTTTGTAAATACAGTGACTCTTCATAGTACTTTTCATAGTTTGTTCTCATAAACCAAATGACCATAACTTACATATATTTTGGATATAAAACTATAGTTTTTCTTCTTTACATATATAATACAATTTCCAGTGTGATGACATTTCATTGAGGACAAGATTGCATTCACAGTAAATACTATCATCCCTGAGTCCACAGACATAAAATAGGCACTCCCCAAACATCTTCCTGTGGTGGTGAAGGGTGGACAGTCACATTGAGTAGTCCTTCTAGAATGTCTGTATAGACCCAAATCAAGAATGCTAATGATCTAAGCCCAAAGCAGTAACAGTGAAAGGGTGAAAGTGTCCAGAGCACTTATTTTTCATTTTACTCTCTGCAGCCAAGGTCAAAAGTACAACGCTGAAATTGATTTTACCATTTTCTTTTAGTCTTTCTTCGCTGAAAGCTAGCATGATCTGTTTCACCCACTGGTAGCAAAACTGGGAATTTTACCTACAGAAATTACCCAGGACCACTAATAAAAACGTAGTTTTTTCCAGCATGTCTATTTTCTGAGCATCTGGCACAACAGACATTTTTAAATGTGTGTGAGATGAACAATGAAAGAATTAGAAACCTGCTATGCCCGGTGCACAGCCAATGAACCATAGAAAGTTATGGCACTATGGTGGCTTAATTTTAAAAGATGTTCTTTCAAAATGAATTCCAGGAAAACAAACAGCCTTCACACAGAGAGAGAAGCTGAAGCGATCTTACTGATGAGTCTGTTGAGAGCTCTAACTTTTTCTTCCAAGATGTGGTTTTTCTTCTGAGCACCTTGTAGCTTCTCTTCGGTGACCTGAAGTGCCTTCATCAGGTGAGCATTTTCCACATAGAGCTCCTTGAGCAGCAAATCAGACTTTGTGTTCTTTTCGAACTAGAGAGGAAAGAGAACCATACTTTTCTGTGACTCTCATGCAGAAACGCTACATCACAGCTTGGCCTTCCCCCCCACCACATGTTTAGACCACAGATTAGGGGCTCTTATGCATTTGAGACAAACATTGAGTGGAATGACAATTTTTGTTACCTTGGAGTGAAAGAGGAAATTGAGAATCTGATGAATTATGTGATAGAGAAAATTGAAGTCAATTTTTTGATAGTAGATTTTACCATGAAATGAAGATGTAAAAAGACCACAATCACCAAACTCAAAAAGGACAATCCAGCATAACATAAAACATGTCATTCTGGTTCATCTCAGTGTGCTCGCAGACTCACCACGTTACCCAGGGCGTACCCCAGCACTGCGTCCACCCTCAAAGCCCTGGGTGTGTAGGCTGGTCACCATACACCATAGCCACAGCAATGGTGACCCAAGGCTACTCTAGTTATAAAGGCTCATGTGGCCTGGCCTTGGGCTTTGGAAGTCAAAACTGCATTCATTCATTCAACAAGTAGTGCCAGTGCCTCGCAACAGCCCTGCTCTCAGGAGCACATATTCTGAGGGAAGCAGACAGACCAGAAACAAATATGTGGTGCAGAGGCACGTCAAGTGCTAAGGAAAAGCTGTGTAATGAAACCTGTCTGCCTGCCTGAAATGCAGCAAAGATAAACAGAGCATAGAGTGCATGGCAAGGAAAAGAGAGAGAGCCAAACAAGGAGGAGGAGACAGAGACAGGAGGGCAATACTGAAACCTGTTTCCCCCAAGGAAAAGAGAGATGTTTACAGGCAAAAAAATAAATAAATAAATAAAGGTCTGGGTGAAAAGTTACAGTTGTACTTAATAGTCCTAGTTAACACTCTGGTTACTGGTTTCACTGGGAGGGGACAGACAACTGAGGAGGGAGTTCCTACGTTTGTTGGGGTGAACAGGGAAGGCTTCTCTGTTGGTGTGAACAGAGATCTGAATAAGGCAGGGAAAGGAGCATTGAGGCTGTCCGGGTGTGAACATTCCAGGCAAAGGGAGGAGCAGGTGCAAAGGCCCAGAGGCTGGCCAGGCTAGGGGGTTAGTAGGGATGGCCAGAGGCCTGTAGCTGGGGGGCAGGGCAGTAGGAGGCTCACTGAGAGGAGGTTAGAGCTGCCACACTGACTAGGCAGGCACTGAGAGGAGGGGACTAGATCCCACAGAGCCTTGGAGGCCCCATAGGAATTCTGCCTTGTACTCTGAGGAGGGGGCCAGCACCTTATCACACTGGGAAAGCATTGCTGCCACTCCTGCGCCAAGAATAGAGCACAAGAGGACACAAGGACATTGTAGGGCTCAGAGGATGAAGGTGGGAGTGGTGGCTGGTGAGGCAAGAAGAGGCTGGATTCTGTATCCCTTCCAAAGGCTGAACTGACAGGCTCACTGGGGACACAACCCCCAGACTTGGGACCTGAGCCAGCGGTGTGGGGGAACAAAAGGGGGAATAGGTGAGAGTGTGCAGACAATCCTTTGCAGGTTCTTCAGTAAAGAGGAGCAGAGGCAGGGCCAAGGCTCCCTAAGCTTTGGGTTGGGGGGGCAGTGCAGGCCCCTGAGAAGGGAAGGGCTGGGCACTGTGGCACATGCACAGACACAGGTGGCTGGTTCGCGGGGCCAGAGCACAGGCTAGTTCTGGGCGGGGGTCGGGGGGCGGTGCAGGGCTGCAGATGGGACCTCACAGGGGCAGAGATGCAGGAGCAACAGGATTTCACCAGGATTGAGGATTTGCCAGATCAGAGGAAGCAAACTGAGCGTGCCTGCAAGAGAATGACTGTCAGGTGAGGGGTGCGGGTCACTGAGAGTCTGTGACACTTGGCCAGGGACACAGCTAGGGAGTCAGAGGATGGCAGAGAGGAAGCTGCAAAGCCAGGAAGATGGTCAAGGAGGGGGATGTGACCCCCTGGGACTTTCTACCTCCCAGGGAACAAGAGGTGACACAAATGTTTCATCCTGTTTGGGCTTAGTTCAGGAGCTCTCTAAACATACTTGATTACTGTAATAAAAATATTTCTACAGATTCTCACAATTTCTTCCAGCTCTGAATAGAACTCTTCTAAGAGTAGCTGGTGTTTGGTTAAGACTTTTCCCTGTGTCTCCTGTTTCTAGCACCCTCTGTGCTGGCTGCTTGGCTGCCAGTTCTTACCTTGCCCGCTGAATTGGACTGTAAAGCTTTCATCGAACACAACAGCTCTGGCCTTCTTTTTTTGGTCTTTGCTCCCTATAGCAACCCAAATTTTTCCTTTCTCCCCCAGAGTGATCTATTTAAAAATATATAGTTCATATCATACTCTTGCTTAAAATCTTCTGATGGCTTCAGACTGCAACTAAAATAAAAGCAAACTCCTGACCTTGAGGGAGTCCTGCCTACCCATCAGCTACAACAACCTCCTTGATGGCCTGCTGACATACTATGCTTGGTTCCATCTAAGGACATTTGCCTACACTGCACCTCTGCCTGGATGCCCTCCTCGTCGGGGTTCTGGCATGTCCCCCAGCACACATGGAGACATGTGGGTGCATTTTTATGGCTGTCCCACTGACTGGAGGTGCTACAGGCAGTCAGCCCTACACTGCATGGGAAAGTCCCGCCCAATGAGCACTTATCCCTTCCAAAAAGCCAACCTGGCCTCAGCTTGGGGGGCACAGGCAGACCCTCCATGCTGTCACTGGGTCTCTGCTCCTACCACGTCTGAAAAGACTGGTTCCCAACCATCCCCACCACTTCCCATCCACCACCATCTCTTCTTCAGAGCGAGCATTTCTCACAACCTGAGGTCATTTCTCTTATTATTGTCTGTCTCTACCTCCAGAATGTAAGGCCCATGAGGGCCCATCTCAGGGTCTTCTCAGAACAATAAATGCTGGGATACATGACAGGTGCTTGGTGAATATCTGGCCAATGACTGAACAAATGAACAAATGAATGTCCTTTCTGAGATTATGTAAACACCCCTCAAACGTACCTTAAAACAATTCTCAAAACAATGTACAAATATAATTTATAAATATATATTTAACAAAATCAGTTTTTCTATTGATTGCTTTTAACTGTTCATCTTCTGAAAAAATCTGTATGTTCAGATTCTTAAAGTTTAGATGGAGTCCCAGGTTCAGTGGTTCTAAACAAACTTGGGGCTCTCTCTGCATTCTATGAGGATGGTCTCACCCTGGAACAGCTACTTAAATACACATAGAAGGAAAAAGTGCAGAAAGTACATGTGGTAATAACAGATGCCCATCACTGACCTGCTCTTTCAGCTCAGCCACTTTTTCTTGTAGGAGCATTTCCACATTCTTCAGAACCATTCCCATCTCTTCTACCTGCTCTTCCGTGTCTTTAAGCTCTTTTTCATGTTCTTCCTGCCATAAAAGATTACACACCAACAGTTTACATTTCAAAAAGAATCATATCAGGCTTAGTTACTTTAGAATGGAAATTAGCTAAAACCTACAAATCTGGGAGTGGCTGGAGATAACCTTTCATCTGCACAGAGAAACGTTTGTGAATGTTCTGCCACGAGCCAAGAGCTGACACCACTCTTTGTAGTTCACAGAGAATTAGTGGACTGCTTTCCTAAGAATTTATCATAAATGACTCCAATGTATTTCCCCAAACGTGTTACTGAGTAATTATAAACGACTTCTGATTAAACTTCTTTGCTTTGTCAATATTCTATCATGGCTGAGCTTATCTTCTGCTTAACATTTTTGTACATGGTTGGAAGGCTGGAAGATTATTCTTCTACAGAATTTATGCTTCACAAACATCAACTCTTACCCACCTTTAGAGTCTTGCTCCAATTTCTTCCTCATGGAGATCCCCCCACCCCTGATCTCAGGCTCCTACCTGCACACTGCCTATCCCCACCCTCCAGTGTTTGCTCATGAATATTTCAGGAGGGAGTTTTTTCAGCCTTTTAAACACTGACTCAGAGTGCACACAGGGCAAACTATTCAAGCATGTCAGACATGCCAACTTGAGGATGCCGCACAGTAATGCTCTGAGGTGGGGACCTACTGGCATCCGTCGTTTACAGACAAAGAAACTGAAGCAAAGACAGGGTAAGTAGCTGCCCAAGCTCACTCAGCTGGGAGGTGGCGGAGCCTGGATCCTGACCTCTGCAGCCAGTGTCCTGCTCCCCTTTAAGGGAGCGGCTCTGTTTCTATCAAGGTCTCTAGATGCCTAGTGTGGTGCCTGGTACACAGCCAGGGTCCCCAGATGTGTGTCACTCCTCATTGGCCTCCCATCCCACCACCCTCCTCCTGCTTCCCTCTCATCCTCCTTAAATATGCCAAGTACACACCCACCTCAGGGCCTTGGCACATGTGGCTCCTGCTACCTCTCAAGCACTCTTCCACAGTAAGTGGAAGGCTTGCTCCCTCAACATCTTCAGGTCTTGTCTCATATAGTAACACGTTAGGAACACCTTCTCCAGCCCGCTGTTTAAAACTGCAAAGCGTCCCACTCCATAGCACTCATCAGTTCACCACCATCTGACATGCTGTCCTCATGACTCGTGTTCTCGTTTGTCTCCACCCCACCTCACTAAGGCTCCAGGAGAGCACAGGCTTTTGCTGTGTGTGCTCATTTCTGTACCTCTGACAGCTAAATCCACATGCATCCAGTATGTAACTTCTACAGTCCTTGTGTGCCTGTGGGTAGCTTTTTTCATTCAGCAAAATGGTTTAAGATTTTTTTTTAATCAGATGCATCATTTGGAAATTGGATGTGTTCGTGTAAAAATCTAGTTTCTGGCTTTCCTTTGAAATCAGGAGAACTCCCACAGGGCTCCACGGGTGGGACTGTTGCCCTCAGCTTCACTCATGCATCTGCATCACCACGTTTTTGGCCCCGTCCACAGCTTGAGTGTGTGGTCATGTGGCCTATCACAGACGTGTGCAGCCCCCATGCAGGAGGGACCTTTTGGGTCAGCAGGCTCATCACTCCCTGAGTGGGTGTGTGCCGCCCCTCTCTGGTCCATCTCTGGTGGACAAGAAAGTCCCACATTGTTCAGAGTGAAAAATTGGATCCTGTGGCTGCCGTACAAGCAGACCTCTAGGAGCTGGGATGGCAGTTTTCAGCCAAGTGACCAGTGATCCAACCTCACCACCGCCATCACCATCAGCAAGGCCTTGGGGCCCTTGTCCCCACTCACCCATTGTGTCTCCAGCTGCCTCCCCTTTTCCTGCTGGAGAAGGCACTCCTCGCGGAACCGCCCAGCCATCTGCCGTTCCTCTTCTAGCAGCTGCTGCAGCTCAGCCACATGGTCCCGAGGCACCAGCCCCTGCATCTGCTCCTGCAGCTGATGAACCTCCTCGGAGTGTTGGGACCGGGCCAACCTCAACCCCAGGTTGGCTCTGTGTAGCTGCCATGGGATAAAGCCAAGACAGGGCTGGTGTGACTGCTGAGCACTACGGGGCCATTACCAGACACACAAGACTCCGAGGTTACAGAGAGCCTACAACTTGGGCACACAAGGCATCTAGCCTCCTTGGTCCCTGCATCTGCAACTAAATGCAGGGTTTACAAAGAACCCCCTCGTTTGAATTCTGACAGCCAAACTCCGGTTTGGCTCGAGCTTCCGCACAGAGACAATCTGGAAGACTCAGGTCTGTATTCTCAAATTGGTGATAGTTAGCTTCCCACTGTACCCAAAGGAGAATTGTGCTATATTCTGTCCAGTTTAACCTTCAGCAGACTTCAGAGAGTCCATGTAACTACTGAAACCCACGGAGAGCTCACGCTCCTGAGACAGCCGAGGCCAAGGCCACAGAGGGCAGCAGAACCCACACTGAAGCCTGAAAAGACCATCGAGCACAGAACCACCCTAGCACCCAGCTCCCAACCACAGAGGATGGCAAGATTTCACTGGAGTTGTGCAGGGCCATTATTATTGCACAGTGTGTAACGTGGCCAATCCTTTTATTAAACATCATTTAAATTACTCTGATTCTGGAGATTTCACCTAGAATACCCAGAATTTCCTTGGCACCCTAACTGGCCTTGTCAGCTCTCACACACTGGCAAGGCCCCACAGGTGGGAGAGGGAAGTGACTCTGTCAAGGGTCACACTCATAGCAAGTCTGAGGTGGGGTCAGAGAGATAGGGAGGGTGCCGGCTATGGCAACTCAAGGGCAAGAGTGAGGCTTCAGGCCACTGCATCTCCCTGCATCTCTGAGGGGCCGTATTGGGGGACCATGTCATCACTGTAATGTGTGGCTGTTCTTTTTTTTTTTTTTTTTTTTAAGATTTTATTCATTTATTTGACAGAGAGAGAAGATCACAAGTAGGCAGAGAGGCAGGCAGAGAAAGGAGGGGGGAAGCAGGCTCCCTGCTGAGCAGAGAGCCCGATGCGGGGCTCGATCCCAGGACCCTGAGATCATGACCTGAGCTGAAGGCAGAGGCTTAACCCACTGAGCCACCCAGGCGCCACATGTGTGGCTGTTCTTAGGACAGGGTCATCCTGGAGAAACACCCGCACCCCCCACACAAAGTTTCCAGAATAGCTATTTTTGGAGAGTGCAATATAATGATTTAAAGATCAGGTGACCAAAATACATTTCTCAGAGATACCTGGTCTCCATCCACAGATCCCGAAAATGCTTCAGAGGCATAGAGTTAAATAGGTGTCTTGTTATTAATGAAGATGATTTTTGGACCACACCTAGCAGCGGCGGCTGGCTGCCAGGAGGGCCAACCACAGGATTAAGGGTTGGAATGTTTAGTCCCACCCCCACCTCCCTGGAAGGAAAAGGGGCTGGAGGTTGAAACAGCCAATGGCCAATGAATGACTTGGTCAATCACAACTGTGTAATGAAGCCTCCAGAAAAACCCAGAAGGACAACCATATGATCTGTTTCTGGAGATCTTCCAGGCTTGGGGAATCAGAACACTTCCATGTGCCACCAGGCTGGGCTCCAGCTCCATGAGGACAGATGTTTGGGACCTTGACCTACCTATCTCTTCCTCTGGCTATAAGTTTGTTTCCTTATCATATCCTTCAATGAACTGGTAAGTGTTAAGTGTCTTCCCTGAGTTCTGTGAGCCACACTAGCAAATCAGTCAAACCTCGGGAGGAGGTAGTTGAAACCGCCAATCTATAGCTGGCTGGTCAGAAGCATAGGTTACAGCCTGGTCCTGGGGATGGCCTCCGAAGGGGCTGCGGGGGCAGTCTTGTAGAACTAAACTTCACCTGTGGGGTCTGATGCTGTCTCTGGGCAGAGAGTGTCATAACAGAATTGGATTCTTAGACACCCTGCGGGTCTATGAACTGCCTGTTGTGTCTGGGGAGCCCCCTACACAGTGGTGGAATTGGGTCTGGGAACCCTGAGAGAGAGGGACAGAGAGGGGAGAACCAGTTCGAAAACACACCCCTACAAATGTAGCCTCCTCCTGACTTTCATGCTCTAGACACTGATCTGGCCAGAAGCTGAGCCCCAGACCAGGCCCTGCTGACACCATATCAGAGTGCCCACCCATCCCAAAGGTGCTCCTGCTCTCTAACAGCACTCCCCAACACCCTGATTCCGCTCCTTCTTTAAACACTTTGCCCCCATGCCCCTCGCTGCCACCCACTGCGGCCACCCCTCCGCTCTGGACTCCAGTGCCAGGGACAAACTCCTGTGGGAAGGCCCCTTTCTGGCCCAGCGTGAGGTCTCTCTGTCTGTGGCCCTAGCCTGCAGCTGTCTGTGCAGGACGAGCAGCCCATAACACCTGCCACCCCATCCCCGCTGACTGCCTCCTGAGCCTCTCATCTCCTCCTGGTGGAAGTGAGGCTCTAGCTGGAGCCAGGGCCAGCTCTGGAAACCTCACCTCCACTAATACATAACAAGGGGAAGATGTCTCCAGAGAGCACTGGGGCCTCCCACAGCCAGAAAATGAGGGTTGTTGTGTTCTGGGAGCTGAGGCACAGCAGTGAGCTGCCTCAGCCATCAGCTCTGCCCCCCTGAGCTCATAGGCTGCTCTTCCTGCCCCTTGAGGGGATGGGGGCTCTGTTCTCTTTGTCTTGAGAGGTGAGGAATGTGTCCTCGCCCATGGAGAGGTGGGCTCTGTGCCCTCCCTCTGAATCCAAGTTGGACCAACAGGATATGGGGGGAGTAATGTTCTGGAATGCCATGGCACAGTCCTAAGGAGCCTGACAGCTCTGACTGCTCCTCTAAGGGCCCCTGGTCATCTCTCCTACCCAAGCTTCACTGCTGCTGTACTCAGAGAACCCCATGCCACCAAGAGGCTGGGTGTACTCGGCCCCCAGGCACCAGCCAAACCCACACACCAGCCCTGTGAGCCAAGGGCTTGCAAACAGCTGATCCAGCCATGCCTTCAGCGGATGCCTGTCCCAACCCCACTGGACTGCCGTGGCCCCCCTGACACAGAAAGTGACAACAGCCCAGGTGAGCCGGTGAGCCACAGACCGTGAAGGAGAATGGTGCACAGTGCTACAAGCTGCCAGGTTTGGGGGCGGCTTGATATGCTGCAAGTCAGAACCAAGCCAAGATGGGGATTCCCAGGGACATGTGCGTGCAGCATTCTGCTCCCCCACCCTCACTCTGAGCAGCACAAAGTCCCTTGGCCAGGCCCTTTAATGCCCTCCCCCGAGTTGCTCCCCTCCTTACACCTGTTCAAGCTGCCCTCTCTCCCTCTGGGCCCTCCGCCTCAGAACCACCCACACAAGGGTGCCAGTCCTGACACTGACTCCCTCCCGCGTGGCTCTGCACCCAACCTTACCGCGCGCGACTGTCACGAGACTCCTTACATACCCTGTAGGCTCCCCTTACTTCCCTCATGGGAACTTTCACTGATGTGGTTTTGGGGGTCCTCTTCTAGATCACAAAGAAGGGGAAACCAGCTCATATCACAGAAGGATTGCCTAAGTAAGTATCTTCTGCCTGTGACAATGGCTGATTCCTAGTCCCCAAGGGCTCAAACTGCTCAAGGCAACTTCTCAAGCTTCCTTTCAGACTTAAAGAAAGACAGAGAAGGGATCCTCTAAATGCTCAGAAGTACCTCTGGGGCACTGCTTGTTTGCAGGGGGAAAGCTGAGAGCCCACAAGCCCCCAAAACACATCATAAGGCCTGGGTGGCGGTGGGGGTCCCACAACCAAGTCCACCTATAGGGCCAGGAGCCAGTTGGGGAGCCCTAAAGAGGCTCAGTGAGGGAAGTACACAGGTGCCACACTCAAGGGAAGATAGTCCTGGGCCTCAGGCCAGTGGGTTAGAGACCCCTCCCACACCGTGCTGGAGAGGTTTCTCCCATGGCCCCTCTTTCCTTCCTACAGCCCCCAGCCCTCTAAGCGCACCCCACATCTAAGTCCACACGGGGTCCTCAGGGTACCTCCCGCAGTCACACACCTGCCATTCTCTCTCCTGCTCCCCCAGAAAGAACCAGCTCCCCCTCTCTTGTGTCCCTGGACCTCACACTGTCAGGGCACCCCAAGGCCCTTGCTTGGTCTGTCCTGCTCTCATTTACTTGTCCAAGACTACAAGCTCTCCACCTTCCTATCTCTGTACCTTGAGAACCTGGTGCGCTGGATAAATGCTATAGCAGGAGAGGAGGCAGGAGGCGGAAGCTTGACACCCACACTGTGTGCAATTTCAGGGCTTCTGTGCACAAAAAAAGCCTGTGTGAGTATTGGATGGGGCACCTAGCTTGCTAACCACTAGGACTGCTCCGCCCTATGTCCTTGGATCTGGTGCCAACTCCTCCACCTCAGAAGCTACCTGTCACTCTCCTTCGCTCTTCTGATTTGCAGATGGCACACCCAATAGAACAGCCTACTGGCCTCCTTCCCTTGTGCATAAACAGCTGTGCCCATGGATTGCTCAACTGAGCCTGGACAAAGCCCAATTCTGTCCTGGGACTGTAAGCACCCAGCCAGCTGTGTAACCTCAGTCCAGCCTAATGACCTCTCTGGGCCAGACCAGTCCTGGCCAGGCTCTGTCAGTGCTAAACCGTGTTGACTTTCTTCCAGCTGAGACCCAGCCACTGGCCATCATGCACACCCACCTGGTCTTGACTTTCTTCAAGAGTCTCTCTCAGCTGTGACTGTGACAGTCTCAGGCTCTGACATTCCTGATTCATGTGTTTGAGTTCAAGTTCAAGTTTTTGGATGTGCTCACCCTGTTTTTAAAAAATCAACTTCATAAATATAAGAAATATCTCAGCATTGATACATGTTTGATGCAGAAACTTCAGAAATATACAGAAAAACAAAGATTACAAAATTTAAATCACCCATCATCCCAGAAGCCTAAGGACCACACCTGACACTGCCGTGACTTCAGCCCTTCCTCCAAATGTGCGTTTCTAGCCATAAGACTAATATAGCATCGTGTATGCTACGCTTTCCTCAGTGTATCTTGGGCACTTCCCCATGACATGAAATATTATTTGAAACATAATTTTTAATGGCTGCACCAGAATTTACAGCCTCATTCAGTATTATTGATGATTCAAGCTGATTCCAATTGTTTTGCTATTAGAAATATCACAGCAATGAAAATACTTCCAGCTAAGTCTTTTCACGATGATCAAACTCCCATAAGCAGAATTATAAAGTCAGAGCATACCAATATTCTTGATGTATGTTTTTCCCAAATGTCCTCCTGAAAGGTCTACCAATTTACTCTCCTAGCATCAGGATTTAATCCCTTTCTGGTTTTTCTAGATATTGAGGATTTGCAAAAGCTGCTAAGTCAACAAATTTTCCAGGGCGCTTACTTACTAAGTCTCTCTCCTTACCTGAGGGGTGAGTCTACCTCCAGGCATTTTAAGGCTATTCCTGATGTTTTCAGATACTCACCTGCAGCTCCTCCCACTGCCCCACCTCCTCCAGTCTCTGTGTTAATAACTGAATGGTGATGCCGTTCTCATTCTGGGCCTGGTGGGGAGAGGCCACCTCTCCCGGCTGAAGGAACTTCTCATTGAGCTGCGACACTTCATCCCTACATTTCTGACTCTAAAGCAAAATGGGTTAAAATGCAGATGACAAAGTTATTTTTTTTTTTTAAACAGCAGCTCAATTCAGATCATTCCAGTGGCTCCTGGACCAGGAACGACTTTGTTCCCTGAGGAACATCTGGCCATGTCTGGAGACAAGGCTCGTTATCACGGCTGGGGAGGGGACGGCTCCGGCATGTCATGGGGGAGGCGCTCAGCACCCTCCAGTGCAGGACTGATCCAGCCCCATTTGGCCACAGGGCCATGGAGCAGAAAGCCTGCACCATGCCCTGGAGGCAGTGAAACACATCTGGATCATGAGAGGTGGTTACATCATGAGCACACAAACCATTGCTCTCAAGACCTTTCATATTTTTCGCATTTCTTTCATGGTTATTTCCAATTATTATTTTAAGCAATTTGACAGAAAACACCCAACTGAAGTGTATGAAGCTCCTCAGCGTCTCCTCTGATCTTTGTCATTAAACACATGAACACAGCTTTCAGCAGGGTGCAGGCAGTGATTAAATTGTGTATTCTGCTTTTGCTCAGGATCCCCTGGCCAGCAGCCAGTGGATGCACAACAGGCGCCCGCCAGGAGACAAGCAAGGGCATGATGCGAGCAAACAGCAGCTACAACACTGCCCCTATGACCACCCCCCACTGTGGAAATACCCATTACTTTCAACTATTTGTTGTGAGTGTCTTCATAGACACCGCACGACTGCTGATCTGCTTTTTCCCACAGCATCAGTTCTCGAGGCCATCAAGGCCAGTGCCTACAGCCCCAGATGTGGGAAGAGCAGCGTCCCTGGTACCGCTTTCCAGCGCTGCCGGCAAAGCACAGGCACCACTCCCCCGACGGCTGCGCCAGCAACCTCTTACTATTATGTGTCTGAGGATCTGAGGATCTGAGGAGCAGGGGAGGGAACCCTGAAGTTGTTGCAACTTGGGTCATTCATGCTTAGTGAGTCTACCCATTTTTCTAGTGACCACTGCTCCCTCTCTTCTCTGTACAGAGATTGTTGCCTCATCCTGTCCTTAAAATCTCAGAACTGAGGGCAAAGAGGTGTTTTCAACACATCATAAGCTCACGGCCATTATGTCTGGTATGGAACTCGGTTGTGTTTACTACATTTCATCGTGAAAATTGTTTTTCAGTATTGATACACATTCATCTTGTTCTGAGGACAGCCTTGATTTCATTAACAGCCAGAAATGGAATCTGCCTTCAGTTAATTTTCTTCTGCTTACCTTTAATATTTAGTCTTTGGAAATAATTTCAAATTTCTGCAACAGGGCCAGGGCTATGACAGAGAACATCTATGCACCCTTCAGCCAGGCTCACCGGCTGGCAGCATCCCTCATGTGCTTTTGCGGTGGACACGCTCTGCAGGTACGTGTATGCTCATGTGTAACCACACACACACACACACACATACACGCACATGAGGCCCTGCATACATGTTTCCTAAGGAGGTGAGTGTGTTCTCACATGGCTGTCATGCAGGTCTGGCTCAGGACATGAATCATACCACCCACCTCCCAGTTTTGTCAACTGGCCCAATTATGCCCCTTCCTCCCCTCAGGCAGTGCCTTTATTAGGCAGGCTGTTTTAGATTCCTTGAATCTGGGAAAGTTCTGTGGCCTTTGTCTTGTATGACACTGAAAATTTTGACAGATACAGTCCCTCCCCGCCTCGCCCCTTTAACACTTCCTCACTTGGGGTCTGCCAGATGCTCCCGTGACTAGGTTGAGGTGTTTGCCTTGCAGGGCATCCTACTGGGAGCGCAGAGTGCCCTCTCTCTCTCCATGTCTGTGTTCATCACCTCATTTCTAAGTTGCACTCATCTGGGTTTTATTGCAGAAGACAAAACGAGATGCTAGCAGTCATCTCCTGGTCACATTTTTTTGTTTTATTTTTATACAGAGTATTTATAATCAGATTTAGTTTATTGGCCCAATCTGAGCATTCTTTTTACACATTCAGTTATTTCTTTGTATGAACACTTACTGTCATAACAGATTTTTTTAAGCTTTATTTCTGTCATCTAATTTCTACTCTCTACTTTTTTTTTAATCATTTTTTTAAATTTATTTTCAGCATAACAGTATTCATTGTTTTTGTACCACACCCAGTGCTCCATGCAATCCGTGCCCTCTCCAATACCCACCACCTGGTTCCCCCAAGCTCCAACCTCCTGCCCCTTCAAAACCCTCGGGTTGTTTTTCAGAGTCCATAGTCTCTCATTGTTCACCTCCCCTTCCAATTTCCCCCAACTGCCTTCTCCTAACTCCCCATGTCCTCTATGCTATTTGTTATGCTCCACAAATCAGTGAAACCATATGATAATTGACTCTCTCTGCTTGACTTATTTCACTCAGCATAATCCTGGTCATATTTTAAAACAAATGGATGTCTGTGCTACCTGGGCTTACTATGAACCCAGTCGGGCCTTTAGGCCTAGTTTCCAGTTTATAGGCAGTATAAGGAACAGAGGAGCAGACTGAATGACACTATCAGATCCAGAATGTGGGGCGGCCTACAAGACAACTACCAGGTCTCTTCAAAGAGACAGACCTGAAGGGGCGAAACAGGTGTGCCAGGTTAAAAAGACTAAACACATCGAGGCAGGCTGGCCATATTTTCCAAAGACAGCCTCAACGGCCTCTTCCACCCCACATCCCCTTCTGCACAGTGACCTGGACACTCTCCACCCAGAGGAGGCTGTGTCCCTCCCTGTGCCTTGCGGCATCTGGGTGAGGGTGTTATGGAGTGATTTCTGAGGTCAGAAGCCTTGTCGCCTGCCATGTGGTCTTCCTGGTGCCCCCTTGTGACACTCCCTCCAGGAGCGGAGTCCCACAGAGAGAAGCCCGCACATGATTCCAGCCCTGGCCTCTGGGTCACCCCAGCTGTCCAGTCTTTCCAGCCCCCATGATGCAGAAGAGAGGAGGGCCATCTGTTCTGCACCCCGTCTGAAGCCCTGACCCACAGGTTCTGTGAGGGCGATCAGAAGCTGTTTTCTGCCACCAGAATGGCATTGATGGTTCAATGGATCATCCTTAATTGTATCCTAGTTCCAAAAAATTTACCATAGAAGATATTTTTGAATAATTAGGGAAATGTAAATATGGTTGGAATATTGGATGGTGTTAGATAATTACAATTAGATTTCTTAGGTGTTACAGTAATACGGTGGTTAGGTAGAAGTTGCCTTAGAAGCAGGGTCTCACTCTCTTCCTTTCAAATGGCTTGAAAACACACCCACACATACACACCGTACAGAGAGATACGAAGATGGGTATAAACAAAGAGCTAAAGTACTTATGGTATTGTTAACAACTGTCAAATTAAGGTTGTAGTATGGGGCTGATCAGTCAGTGTATATTATGTCAACTGTACTGTGTGTTTAACATTTTTTATTCTAAAAAGCTGAGGGAAGAAAACAAATGGATACCTAGAATCCATTTACAAGTTTGTCCTAGAAATAGGCTCAAAAGGGGACGGGAGGCCCAGGAAAGCCCCAGATGGGTCCTTTCATAGGAAGTTGGTCACAGGCAAATACAGCTGAATTTTTCATCTTAACTCAACCCAGGAATTACCCTCCTGATAGACAAGGCCTAAGCAAGGCTACCACACCCTCACCATGGACACAGACACCCAGAGCTGGGATCCCAGACAAGCCATCTGCTCATCAGTGGTCTGACACAGCAGAACCACTCAGACCAAAGCAGAACCACTCAGTGACCACAGGCAGAGGGCAGAGGGCAGAGGCAGCACTGGGAGAGAAGAGCCTTGGGACTGACCTCAGGGACGGCACAGATTCAAGAAGCCACACTTGGCAACTACCCCACACCCCCACCCCGAGAACTAACGAGTAAGTTCAGCAAGGTGGCAGGACTTGCTAACCCACTGTATTTCTATGTCCTGACAGTGAATACACAGAAACCTAAATTAAAAACACAATACTAGTTCTGGTCTCTGGACTGATGTGAAAAGAGCTCCATCTCCCCAATAAGAAAAAGGCTGCGTAAACTGAAATCAACAACTCCTCTTCGAAATCTTAGAGAATTGTTATCATAGGGCAAACCAACGCCCTGAAAACTGGAGAGACAGGCTAAGGGTTCCCAGCTTACCAGGAGCAGAGGTTGGAACCTGAAACAGGAAGGGAAGTGGGTGCTGTAAGGACGAACGCTAGAGGCTGTGCCTAGCAGGCTTGAGAGTAAAAAAGTCACGGTCTCAGGGGAACCCCCACCTTTCCTGAGATGTACCAGGTTCTTTCCCTTAACATCAGAGAAAATCCTCTCAGGCTTCTAGCAAGTAGGGGTAAAGTAATTGCTATGGACTGAACTATGCCCCTCCAAATTCCTATGCTAAAGCCCTCAACTCCCAATGTGACTGGAGATGAGGCTTTCAGGAGGTAATTAAGGTGAAATGAGCTTATATGGGTAGGGTCCTAATCTGACAGGACTATGACCTTTTAAGAAGTAGAACACTGTCTCTCTCCCTCTGTGTGGCCCTGTGGAGGAAGGGCCATGTGAGGACAAAGAAGGCTGGAGGTCTTCTAGAGGTCTGGAAGTCAGGAAGGTCAGGAAGGTCTGGAGGTCAGGAAAAGGGCTCTCACCAGGAACCAAGGCAGCTAGTATCTCATCCTGGACTCTGGCCTCCAGAACTATAAGACAATAAATTCCCAGGAAGTCCCTCAGCCTATGGCACTTTGTTACGGCAGCTGAAGCCATTCTAAAGGACACTCAGAGGGTTCTGTTCCCTTCAAGAGAAATAACTACCGGAGCTTAAACAGCCACAAACCCTCCAGCCTTTCTATCTTAGCACACACCACCAATCAGAGTGGCTAAAATAAGAGTGACACCGCCAAATGCTGGCCAAGGATGTGAGGAAACTGGATCAAGCATAGATTGCTGGTGGGAATGTAAACGGTTACTGTCACTCTGGATAACAGTCAGGCAGTTTCTTACAGAACTAAACGTGTAACTACCATAAATTCAGTACTTGCACTCCTGGGCACTTATCCCGGTGAAATGAAAACTTACGTTCATTGAAAAAAAAAAAGTGCATAGGAATGTTCAGAGCAGCTTTATTTGTGATAGGCCAGAACTGGAATCAGCCCAGCTGTCCTTTTAAAAGGTGAGCATTAAACTGTGGGACATCATCACACAGAACAATATTCAGTAATAAAAAGAAGCTAACTACCATTCAGGCAATGCTAGATAAATCTCCAGGCAAGTATAACGTGTGAGAAGGGTCAATCCCAAAAGGTACACTCTCTATGATTTTTTTTAATATAACATTTTGAAATGACAGTTTTAGAAATGAAGGACAGAGGAGTGGATGTCCGGGGTCAGGGGCCAGTGTGGGTAGGCAAGAAGGTGTAAGTGTGGTTGTAGAAGAACAGCATGAAGGATCCCTAAGGAGTTGGAACTGTTCAGTATCTCTCTCTCTTTTTTTAAAAAAAGATTTTATTTATTTATTTGAGAGAGATTGAGAGAGCATGGGCAGGGGAGAGGCAGAGGGAGAGAGAAAAGAAGGCTTTTCGCTGAGCAGGGAGCATTCCAGGACCCTGGGGTCATGACCTGAGCCAAAGGCAGATACTTAACCGACTGAGCCATCCAGATGCTCCAGAACTGTTCAGTATCTTGACCGTGATGGTGGATGCATGAACCCACACAGTGATGAAATTGTATAGCACTCAGTACACACACACCACACACACACACACCACACATACATGCACACACACGGACACATGTACACACCTATACACAGACTTACACGCAGACATACACACATGCACACACATACCCAAACAAATGAGTACGCAAGTAAAACTGGAGAAATCTAAGTAAGATCTATGGATTGTATCAACATTAATAGCTTGTTATGATATTTGTTACAGGCTGATTTCTGTCAACCCAAAAATCATATGTTGAAGTTCAAACTCCCAATACCTTAGAATGTGACTGTATTTAGAGATAGAGTCTTTAAATAGGTGATTAACACTAAATGAGATCCTAAAAGTGGGCTCTAATCTAATATGAAAGTTATTAGGATGAGATTAGAACACAGGCATGTAAGAGGGACGGCCATGTGAGGACACAGGGAGAAGACGGCCATCTACAAGACAGGCTTCATGAAATTAACTTGCCGACCCTTGACCTTGGACCTCTAATCTTGAGAAATGTAAGGAAATAAATTTCTGTGTGTAAGCCACTCAGTCTGTGGCATTTTGTTATGGCAGCCCTAGTGAACTAATACAGATATTATACTTTAGTCTTATGAAGTGTTACCACTAGGGATCCAAAATCTTTGGGAAGCAGCAAAAGCAGTTCTAAGAAGGAAGTTTATAGCAAGTCAGGCATACCTCAAGAAGCAAGGCAAATCTCTCATACACAATCTAACCTCATATAAAAAGGAGTTAGAGAAAGAACAAACAAAACCCAAAACCAGTGGAAGGAAGGAAATAATCAAGATTAGAGCAAAAATAAATGACATATAGAAACTAAACAAACAAAAAAACTAGTAGAACAGACCAATGAAACCAGAAGCTGGTTCTTTAAAAAATTAATAAAATTGATAAACTCCTGGCTAGATTTTTCAAAAAGAAAAAAGAAAGGAGGCAAATAAATAAAATCACAAATGAGAGAAGCAAAATAACTAACACCACAGAAATACAAACAATTCTGAGGGACTATTATGAAAAACTCTATGCCAACAAATTGAACAGCTCAGAAAAAATGGTGGAATTCCTAGAAACATATAAACTGCCAAAACTAAAACAGAAAGAAACAGAAAATTTGAATAGACTGATAACCACCAAATAAATTGAAACAGTAATCAAAAATCTCCCAACAAGGAAAAGTCCGGAACCAGATGGCTTCATAGGCAAAATCTACCAAACATATAAATTAGAGTTAATACCCATTCTTCTCAAGCTATTCCAAAAAGTAAAAAAGGAAGGAAAACTTCCAAATTCATTCTATGAGGCCCATATTACCCTGATACGAAAACCAGATAAAGACACCACCAAAAAAGAGAACTATAGGCCTGTTTTCTGATGAACACAGATGCGGAGTCCTCAAAAAAATACTAGCAAACCAAATCCAACAGTAGCAAAAATCATTCATCACAATCAAATGGGATTTGTTCCTGGGTTGAAAGGGTTGTTAAAAATTTGCAAACCAATCAACATAATATATCACATTAATGAAAGAAAGGATAAGAACCATACGACTATTTCAATAGATATGGAAAAAGCTAAGTACAACATCCATTTATGATTAAAAACCCTCAACAGAATAGGTTTAGAGGGAACATAATAAAGGCCACAGATGAAAAAGCTACAGCTAGCATCATCCTCAATGAGGGAAAAGCTCTCAGTTTTTCTCAGGTCAGGAATAAGATAGGGATGGATGTTCACTCTCACCACTTTCATTCAACACAGTATTGGAAGTCCTGGCCATAGCAATCAGGCAAGAAAAAGAAAAAGCAACTAAATTGGCAAGGAAGAGGTAAAACTTCCCCTATTTGTAGATGACATGATACTATATATAGAAAACCCAAAAGACTCCACCAAAAAGTTGCTAGAACTGATAAATGAATTCAGGAAAGTTGTAGGATACAAAATCAACATACAGAATCTGTTGCATTTCTATACATCAAATATGAAGGAGCAGAAAGAGACCTTAAGGAATCAATCCCATTTATAATGACACAAAAAACAGTAAGATACCTAGGAATAAACCTAACCAACATAGTGAAAGACCTGTACTCTGAAAACTATAAAATACTGATTTTAAAAACTGAAGATGACACAAAGAAATGGAAAGACATTCCATGCTCATGGCTCAGAAGAACAAATATTGTTAAAATGTCCATACTACCCAAAACAGTCTACACTTTTAATGCCATCCCCATCAAAACATGAACAGCATTTTTCCTAGAACTAGAACAAGCAATCCTTAAATTTGTATGGAACCACAAAAGACCCTGATTAGCCCAAGCAACCTTAAAAAAGAAAAGGTGAGGAGCGCCTGGGTGGCTCAGTGGGTTAAAGCCTCTGCCTTTGGCTCAGGTTGTGATCCCAGGGTCCTCGAATCGAGCCCCGCATTGGGATCTCTGCTCAGCAGGGAGCCTGCTTCCCCCCACCCCTGCCTGTCTCTCTGCCTACTTATGATCTGTCTGTCAAATTAAAAAAAAAATACATTTAAAAAGCTCTGCATGGCAAAGGAAACAATCAACAAAACTAAAAAGCAACCTACGGAATGGGAGAAGATATTTGCAAATCACATATCTGATAAAAGGTTAGTATCCAAACTATATAAAGAACTTATAGAACTCAATACCCAAAAAACCAACTAATCCAATTTAAAAATGGGCAGACCACATGAATAGGCATTTTTCTAAAGAAGATATCTGGAAGGCCAACAGACACATGGAAAGATCACTCATCACCAGGGAAATACAAATCAAAACTACAAGATATCACCTCATGTCTGTCAGAATGGCTAAAATCAACAACACAAGAAAAAACAGGTGTTGGTAAAGATGCAGAAAAAGGAAAACCCTCATGCACTTTTGGTGGGAATGAAAACTGTACAGCTACTGTTGAAAATAGTATGTCAATTTCTCAAAAAGTTAAAAATAGAACTACCCCATAATCCAGCAGTCATACTACTAGGTATTCACCCACAGAATACAAAAATACTAATAGAAAGGCATACATATACCCCAATGTTTACAGCAGCATTATCTACAATAGCTACATTATGGAAATAGCTCCAGTATACACTGCTTGATGAATGGATAAAGAAGATGTGAGATACACACATACACACACACAATGAAATATTACTTGGTCATAAAAAAGAATGAAATCTTGCCATCAGCAATGGCATGGATGGAGCTACAGGGCATACTGCTAAGCAAAATAGAGAAAGACAAATACCATATGATTTCACTCATATGTGGAATTTCAGAAACAAAACAAATGAGCATAGGGAAATAAAGATAGAGAGAGACAAACCTAGAGAGTACAGAGAACAAATTGATGGCTACCAGAGGGGAGGTGGGTGGGAGGATGGATAAAACAGGTAAAGGGAATTAAGGTCTACATTTATCATGATGAGCACTGTGTGATGTATGAAGTGTTGAATTACTATATGTGCACTGAAACTAGTATTACACTGGATGTTAAATGAAATTTAAATAAAAACTTAAAAAAATATTACCATTGGGGGAAACTGGTCAAAGGATTTGAAGGATTTCTCTATATTTCTTACAACTACATGAGTTGCAATTATCAATAACAATATCAATTTAAAAAAGAATTTAAAAACCCAAGAATGATACATCCCAGCTTGTGTGCTTCCTCCTTAATAATTCGTCCAAAAGGGCACCTGCATGGCTCAGTCAGTTAAGTGTCTGCCTTCGGCTCAGGTCATGATCCTGGGGTCCTGGGATAAAGTCCCGCATTCGGCTCCCTGCTCAGCAGACACTCTGCTTCTCCCTCTGCCCCTGACCCCGCTCATGTGCACGCTTTCTTTCTCTCTTTCAATCTCTGCCTCACAAAAATAAATAAATATATAATCATCCACAAGCCAGCAACTGAGACCAAGTATGAAAGGCATCTGTGCAGTGAAAAGAAGGGCCATACCTACCCCAATGTTCATAGCAGCAATGGCCACAGTTGCCAAACTGTGGAAAGAGCCAAGATGCCCTTCAACAGACGAACGGATAAAGAGGATATGGTTCATATATACAATGGGATATTATGCCTCCATCAGAAAGGATGAATAACCAACTTTTGTATCAACATGGACAGAACTGGAGGAGATTATGCTGAATGAAGTAAGTCAAGCAGAGAGAGTCAATTATCATATGGTTTCACTTGTTTGTGGAACATAAGGAATAACATAGAAGACATGGGGAGAAGTAAAGGAAAAGTGAATTGGCAGAAATCGGAGCGGGGAGACGAGTCATGAGAGACTGTGGATTCTAAGAAACAAACTGAGGGTACTGGAGGGGAGGGAGGAGGGGGTTAGGTGAACCTGGTGGTGGGTATTATGGAGGGCACGTATTGCATGGAGTACTGGGTGTGGTGTATAATCAATGAATCTTGGAACACTAAAAAAATAAAAAAATAAGTTAAAAAAAAAAAAAAGGCATCTGTGTATGGGGGCAAAGAGAGGACCAGTGTGGGGTTAGTGCTGAAACATATTGGGAAGGGTGTTTATGCGTGGGTTAAGGGGAGACTGATCAATAATAAGTGGATCTTCAAAAATAGAAACCGGCTTCTCACTGCTAGGATATGGTTCCTAGGATAGGATATCCTCTTCTCACTGCTAGATAGGAGTTACAAATATGGAAAGGGAGAAACTAGGCTCATCCCTATGATATTAGGTGGGAATTGCATATATGGGGTTTGAATTCATGATTTTCAGAAGAAAGATATATATAAATAAATACTCATGAAACCATATGCATGTGAGTGTGTATGTAAATAAGAACATACATACTCCTTAGTTCTAGCCGTTAACTGTGCTGGAAGTAGTGACACCCCAGAGAGGTGGGGGCTACGGTGGCACTTCTGCACCCATGTTAACATCCCGACTTTGAGCCGGGGATGGGGCAGATGGGCTGGCAACTCTCAGATCTTCCAGAAAAAAATTTTTTCCTTCCTTTTTGAAAATCTGAAATTACTTCAAACTAAAGAGAAAAGAGTTGATGTTAGTGTCATGTGGGTATCAACACCTGACCTGTTTGTTGAGTTCTTCCACTTCAGAGCAGCTCTTTTCCTGGTCTCTCTTTAAAACCTCGATTTCCTTCCTGTTGAAGAAACAAAATGTACAGTGTCACTGAGCAGCCAGGTTCTTTTGTCCCAGTCATTGCCCCTGAACAGTGGCGGCTTGGGGATTGCAGCCGCAGAACAGACTCTCACGCTTGCTCCTGGGATCCCCAAGCCACCACCCTGCCACTGTTCACTACTGCCACTGCCCACCCAGTCAGGACCCCGACCCTGGGAACTCGAGGAACACTGTCACTACTGCAGGAACACAGTAAGAACCTCCATGGCATTTCTTGGTCACACAAAATAAGATCTCATTAGCAAAATGTGACCGTTCACACCCAGCGGCATAGGCAGGACTAAAACAGCCTAGTATCTGTTGGTGTCTCTTGTAAATGTAAAACTTCCTGGCAGCAAATAAGGGAAATAATGGTTTCTTTCTTTTTCTTTTTCTTTTTCTTTCTTTCTTTCTTTCTCTTTCTTTCTTTCTTTCTTTTTTAAAGATGTTATTTATTTGAGATAGAGCATGAGCACTAGCAGGGGGAGGGGCAGAGGGAGAGGAAGATGCAGACTCCTTGCTGAGCAGGGAGACCAACTTGGGGCTTGACCCTAGGCTCCTGGGACCATGACCTGGGCTGAAGGCAAATGCTTAACCTGCTGAGCCACCCAGGGATCCAGGGAAACAACGGTTTCGAGAGGGGAAAAAACTTCTAGATTTTAGACTTGCTATAATCTAATAGCAATCACTTGTGGACCACCTGCTCTTGATGCCATACTTTAATAATCTTTAATTTCATTGTTGGGGAAAAAAAAAAGGTCAAACTGCCCTTGGATAAGACTATAAGACTATGGCAATGAAAGCAGAAAGCCACTCCTCTTCCACACACAGGTGTCTAGACACTCAACAGGCTGAGCCACCCACGCGCCTGAACACTTCCCACTTTCCCCAGCAACACCTTCAAAGCTCATTGTACAAAGGGCAAAGCGTGTTGCAAACTGGAATCAGACAGAACCACGGAGCCAAGGCTCTTACCTCTGAGCATCATTTGTCCTTTCTGCAGCTTCGAGCTCTTGCTGAATCCTTCCCAGCTCATTTTTCAACAATGCATTTTCTTCAGAAAGCCCATCCAACTCGATTCTGCATGAAAAATTACCATGCTTGATAAGCATGGGGACCCCAGGAGCTGGCCGCAATCCATAGTTTACATGCGTATGGTCTTGCAGGGGGAAGTCATGGTGGACCCTGCATCATCCCTGGATGGCACAGAGCACACTGTTCCTTTTCCTTTATACACTGCTAACCTGCTATGGTTTGCATCTCCCAAGCAATAAGCTACAGAAAATAAAACTTTCTTAGGTTCTAAAACAGTCACGGAATCAACAACTCATCAATGTATTCACCACCTCGGCTCTGTTTACTTCATGTTACCGCTGACCTGTTAGCACATCTTATAACCATTAACTAAAATGAGTGTGCTCATGGTTGGTATCAATGCGCAATGCTGGCTGCGGGTCCTTAGGTTACTGCAAGGATGGACATCCCCCCACCAGAGAACTCTAGCATGGAGCTAAGGAACACAAAGGATCAGAAGACCAAAACACATTCTCCTCTTTAGAGAGCGCTACCTGCATCATACACTCTGAGGTCAGCACGAGGGAGGAGAAGACTGGGGAGATGTTCACATGGTGCAAGATGGATCCCTCAATGGGAAAAAGCAAGCATGAGTAATTACTACATGAACCAAGTCTGCCTGGAGCCACCTTTGCTTTCTAGTAACTTAGAGATCTCTACTTGGGTAACACCACTGACATATGACAGATAAGCAATTTACCAGTAAAGATCACAAATGAGGCAGCTTAAAACCCATATTTGCTGCCCGAGAAATTTATTCTTTTTTTTTTTTTCAACTTTATTTACTTGAGAGAGAGAGTGTGCACATGCAAGGGGAGGGGGAGAGGGAGAAGCAGACTCCTCACTAAGCGCAGAGCTTGACATGGGGCTTGATCCCAGGACCCTGAGATCATGACCTGAGCTGAAGGCAGACACTTAATTGACTAAGCCACTCAGGTACCCCACCCCCAACCACACACAGCAATTTACTCTTAATAGATGCTGGTCTGACATTTGTCTCCCCCCACCCCCATAGGGCCCTATCTGGCATTATCTTCTAATTTTTTCAATTTAAAAATACTCAAAGCCACAGGGTCTTATTATATTTATTTAATGTAATATGCTTATAATACCAAGTGTTAAGTGTCTCCTTCATACACATAAATGGAACTTTATTTTATCTCATGAGGAACTAAAGAGAAAAAGAGAAAGGAAAGTCACTGGAATTTTTAAAGCAGAAAATGGTTTCAAGCAGAGCAGTGAAACAAATGAGGTCTGTGTTTGGAAACTGCCACTCTGGCTCCAGGTTAGAAGACAAATTAATTCACGGCAGCTGTGTGTGTTGGGGTTCCACTTCCAGCTTCCTGGACCTCAGATAAGCCGATGGATGTCCCATCCCATCCCCCCCCCACCACACCAAGCAACTAGAGCTATGTGAGGCTGATCATACAGAGGGATTATTGTCCTCACAGAAGGTAATGGAAACCTCCAAGGGCCCCCTAATAAAACAAAAATCTTGAAGCTAAAACCCCAGCTATGAGCATTGAGCCACACAAAGATAGGGTTACCCCGAGGCCAATGCCTATGTCAGCACTGCCATCAGCAGCATGGAAAAACCACACCGTGGATGCCTACTAAGCCAGTGACCTAGAGGAAGTTAAAGTGGTCCCAGATTAGCAGGCTCCCAATTCTCAGCAAAAGCAACATCTGCCCTTTCTTCAGAAAGCATCCTCTACTACAGTTCTGGAGATTCTCAGAGATTAACATCACATAAACCTGAGTTCACAATCAAAGATCACCACATCAGAAAGGCACCTCTGAGGGGCAGTAGAAGCAAAACAGCAGATTAGAGCTCATGGGAACCTCGGATATTAGATTTATCAGACACAAACTAAGGATAAAATTATAAAATGTTTACATAATAAAAATGGAAATAAAAAAATAAAAAGGCAGTAAGAAAATATCAAAAATGATCAGACCAAACAGGACAAAAATTGGCTTTTGGAAATGGGAAAAAAAAGGCAATGTCAAAATAAAACCTCACTGAATAAGTTAAATGGGAGATTTAGACAGCTGAAAGAAGAATTACTGACCTGGAACACAGAGATAGGGGAAGAAAGTATCCAGAATGCGACAAGAGAGAAAAGAAGATAAAAGACATGGAATGGAAGAAATGGAGGAAAATTGAAAAGATCTAACAACATACATCTAATTGTAGAGTGAGAGAAGAAGCAATGATTCAAAAAATAATGGCTGAGAAATTTTCATTAGACACAATTTCAATGGGTACAATATTTTTCTAAGCTGGATGAGTAGAAAGAAAACCACATCCCTGCCCTATGACATGACAATTCCATTCTTAGGCACAACCCAACATAAATGCTCCAAAAGACACAGATAAGAACTTTCTTAGCAGTACTATTTGTGCTGACCGAAACTAAACACTATTCACATGCCCATCCACAAGTGAATGAGTAAACTGTGGTACATTCACACAACAGAACAATCCACAGCAACGAACCATATGAATGATCTACAATTATAGCTCCTGGATCATCCTGGTGGGCCCAATGTAATCACAGCATCCTGAAACATGGAAGAGGGAGGGAGGAGCATGGGTGTCAGAGTGATGTGATGTCAGGTGGACCTGACCAGTCATCACTGGCTTTAATGATGGAAGGGGGCCAGAAACAAGGAATGCGAGCGGCCCACAGAGGCTGAAAAACACGAGAACAGTGATTCTCTTCTAGAGCCACCAGGAAGGAAGGAAACCCTGCCAACATCTTAATCTTAGTCCAGTCATAACCATTTCAGATTTCTGAGCTCCAAAACTGTAAAATCATAAATTGTGTTGTTTTAAGCCATTAACTTAGTAATAGTGGTAATTAGTTACAGCATCAGTAGGAAACTAATACACACACAGAGCAACAACTAGACAGAGTAGACTACCCAATGTCAGTAGTGGAATCTTTTTATTTTTTTTTAAGATTTATTTGAGAGAGAGAGAGCATGCTTGTGAGTGGGGGGAGCGGCAAAGAGGGAGAGAGAATCCTCAGCCACGCACGGCATTCTAACCCAGGACCCTGAGATCACGATCTGTGCCAAAAACAAGAGTTGGACACTCAACCAACTGAGCCACCCAACCAAACATTTAAAGAAGAACATGCTAATCTTTCTCAAACTATAGACCAATACTGATGCTAAAATCCTCACAAAATACTAGCAATTATCATCATTTAATAGAGAGTTTCTGGTTGGAATGATGAGAAAGTTTTGGAAGTACAAAGTGGTGATAGTTACACGTGGCACATGTTTAATGCCACTAAATTATGTGGTTAAAATGGTCAATTTTATATTATGTGTACATTGCCATGATTTAAAAAAAAGTCAGTATCCATTGACAGAAAAACTAATTTAAGAAGAGTGATATACTTAAAGGATATTAAAGAGAAATGATAACTAAATGCATACCATGATCCTTGCTTAGATCTGGGGTAGGTGGACAAACTACAAAGAACACACTGAAACAATTGACAAAATGTGGAAGTGGAGTGCAAATTAAATAGCAGTGCGTTCGAATTAAACTTCCTACATGTGCTAACAATACTGTGCATATGCAAGAGAACTTCTTGTTCTTACAAAATAACATGTTGGCGGGGCACCTGGGTGGCTCAGTTGGTTAAGCGGCTGCCTTTGGCTCAGGTCACAATCCCAGAGTCCTGGGATCGAGCCCCACATCGGGCTCCCTGCTCAGCGGAGAGCCTGCTTCTCCCTGCCTGCTGCTCTGCCTACTTGTGGTCTCTCTCTATCTCTCTAATAAGTAAATAAAATCTTTAGGAAAAAAATAACATATTGAAATATTTAGCAGTAAAGTATCATAATGTCTGCAATGATCTCCAATGATTCAGAAAGAATTTGAAAAGGGTGTGTGTGGAACTGTGTATACAGCAAAATAGCAATAGCAACCGTGGATGAATTCAGCCATGTGGGCCTTCAGACTACTTCTGCTCTCTAAGCTGCTGGCAGAGAGTCTGTCACAGTCTAAATCTGGTCATGTCACTCTCTGCACTTTGCTTTCTCCTTGATAAAGGCCCAAATCTCCACAAAGGCCTTTAAGATCCTGCAGGTATGAGCTCTGCTAGCCAAGGTGCCTACGGCTAGTGTGGGTTTGGAAGGTGGTCCCATGTGTTTCCTTAAAAGTGGCCACAAGGCCAATATACTGGGAGTTGTGGCCAGGGGTTGGTCCACTGTCTGGTGCTAGGGACAAACCTGCCCTCCCAGAGCAGGGGCTGGGTACCCACCTTGGGGGTGAGGGATGCTGGTGGGCTCCAGAGGCGCCTGCATGCTGCTGAGCACAGTGGACTCCAGCAAGCAGCGCGTCTTGTGTGAACTGGCCTCTCAAGGGCCCTGGAGACAAGTGTTCCTCTCTCCTTGTGGGATACTTCCCCTAAAGACACAGCTCCTTGGCTTCTCCTTCCTCTGGGGGGCTCCTTCCTCAACTCTCCACCTACCTCACTCCACAGGAGACACCACAGACTCCTCAAGTGTAACTGAATGCTGCCCTCCCCTTTTCTTGGTCAGTGGCATTTCCGGGGAGTCCTCCGACTGCTCTGGGGCCCACTTCCAACTTCCCTGTGAAAATCCCATCCTCCTGTAACACATCGTCTTGGCCTCCACACTCCTGTAAGGTGACTTCCTGCACCTCTGATGCTATCACTTGGGCCCCCAGCAACTGTCACTTCTTGCCTGGAGAGCTGCAGTAACTGCCTCCTCCTGCCCTCTACCCACCTCCTTCTACACACCTACCCTACGACCCCTGCAATCCAATCTTCTTTCCCTGGCTAACAAAGAGCACGTTTCCATAGCTGCCTGCCACAGGGCCCCAGCAGCCAGCCTCCCAAAAGCCCTCCTCATGCCCGCAAGAGCCGGCTCCCACCCACATTCCCTTCTGCACAGCCACCTCCTTGCTCCCCAAAGCCCTCTACCCTGGGCAAGGTCTGCTCCTTCCCCAGGTCCTCCTCCACCTTCCCAGACCTGAACAACTCTCCTCCCAGAAAACTACCAGAATTTGGGCTGGTCATTTCTATATATTTTCTTAGGCTTTCACTATTCGTGCACATGTCCCTGGGAAATGTACACGGTCTTGGCAGTATGGCCTTTAAGTTTCCTCATACTTGAAACAGCAGCACGTTTCTCCCTGACACAGAGACACACAGGAAGCACGGCACCTCCCCCACAGACCCAAAGCTGTAAACCTGTCTTGCAGCCTGCTGTGATCCCTAGCTGTGCCCCACACAGAAGATGCCCCATTAGCACTGTCAAGGGGTGAAGACCCTCCTGAGACTACAACTGTGACTTTAGTTGTGGGGTCAACAGGCTCAAGGTGCTGGGCTGCTTCTGCGCATGCCTGAGTCCTGCCGCAGACTCATGCCCAGAACAGGTGCCCATGGTGTGTCCGCAGGGTCTAAGACCAGCCTCTGGGTGTCAGGGACTTGCTGTGGAGCACCCAGGATAGTAAGTGTGTGTTCTACATTCATTTCGTGCTCCAGGCCCTCTGGGGGAGGGCACCCTCTGCATTCCATGGGTGACAAAATTGAGAAGACAGGCCACCACAAACAAGGTGCTTTGTGGTTTAGAGACACCTACGTAAGAAGCAAGGACATCAAGTAATGGTATCCCAGGAGGTGAGGAGACCTTGTGCCTAGGAGGCTTCCAGCTATGCTAATGTCTTGTCTCAAGCTGAGTGGCGCCTTGACATTTCTTCCTTTTGGTTTCATGTCAATCCCACATAATTTTTTTTCTCCCCATGGTCACCCAGATTGCAGGAGCTGATGCCTGAGCTGGACTGTAGGTCTCACCACACACCTATGATCATGCTCCAAGACAGGCCTGGGTCTGCTGGGAGCCGGCATCACCTACTTGACAAGTGAAACAATACCTCACGGAGCCTCCATCTCCACAAGAAGTGGGCCCCACACAGGTGTGCTGTGCAGGGGTCATGGGACCAAGTGAGCACACGGAGCATGGACCATATCACATGTCTGTGCCTGGCGTGCCAGTACCCGTAACATCTCCCAGGGAAGCCTTCCATCTCCAAAGTAACCAGAAAAACATCTAAGGCCATGTGCTGCAGCATCTGGAAAAGCCTAGTCTCTAGAATTCTGGGCTTCTGAGAAAGAGCATGTGTCAGCCTAAGTCCCTCAAGGAACCCCGGGAAGGAGGGCCTGGATGCATTCTCTGAACTTGGCCCACAGACCAACATCTCCAGGCCACCTCCCCAGCTGGAGGATTCCCTGAAGGCATCAACTGCAGCAGCATCCTGAACCCCTGGGGCACTCATGCCCTAGCCCGAGCCTCTCAGGAGGTGCCTGGGCTGGACGGCCTTGTTTGTTGCCCCACTCACAAAGCTCAGGAGCTTGCAGTTCAAGGACAGTGCCTGGAGCATATGCTGGTGGGGCAAAGTGGTGGGTCCTGCTCAAAGTCAGCAGAAAGAGGGCTCAGGCAACCCAGGACTGAAGCGGGGCTCCAGGCAAAGTCTTTGTCCTTGTGAGAATAGCAAGGACTTCCTAAGGTCAAGAGCAAGGGACATCATTGGAGCTGCCCAGAAAGGCCCAGCTCTGCCCTCACCCACTCACTGGGCATGTGGTGACCTCTGGGATGCCTGGGGTCAGGGCCAGGCTTATGACCCCTGCACAGGCACAATGGTTACAAAATTCCCTTCAGCAGCTGTGCCATGGCCCATGCAGTGGAATGGGAGGTGAGAGGTTAGAGGGTGTAGCCTGACATTCTACGAATGGATAGAAACCACACCTGTTGTTCTTTCTTGAATCTGCTTCTTTCTCAAGAGCCCGGACGACATCTTCCAGCTGCAGAAGTTTGGTTTTCATGTCATCCTTCTCTCTCTCCAGGGTCGTGTTGGCCTCTTCCTCCTGCAGGGACTTGAGCTGCTCCTGCCCAGCCACCTGGGGACCAATGATGTGAGGCTGGGGGAGCGAGTGCCCTCCTTGGCCTTGTCCCTGCTGTGCTGCAGCCCCTGCTCCAGGTTGCTCTCCCCAGGCTGGCCCTGCTCCTCCACAGCCTGCCCTTGGCTCCCTGCGGGGACCAGCCCCCCATTCAGGTGCCTAGCTCGCTCTAGAACAGCCAGCGACATCTGTCTCTCCTCTGCCCACTGCAGGGGGGTGAGCTGGTAAGGCATCTCCTCCTGTTCCACAGAGCAGTTCCTGTGCTTCCATCTGGCTTCAGACCAGCTGAGCTGCTGGCAGGAGGCAATGGCTCCCCCAGAACTGCTCTCCTGTCCACCCCACATGGGTACACCTGTGCCCACCTCTCAGGGGGAGCAGAAGCCACCTCTTTGACAATGAGCACATGCTGACCATCCTCTCTGAAGCCAAGGCTCTCCAAAGGCTCTCCATGGGCCAGGGCTGGGCTCTGCCCAGCATTCACATGGCACAGGAGCTGGCCTGGCACATCTCTACCCCTGGTTTGCCCACGGCCACACCCATCACAGGTTCCAGCCAGGCCAGGGGCTGCCACCTCCTGCCTGCAGAAAGGGGCGTGGGGCAACCTGTCCCCTCCTGCTCGCGATCTGCCACTGCTGACCAATCCCACAAACAGGCCCACACCATGTCTGTTTCCCATACATTTTTTCCATTTCCTTCCTCCAGGCGAGCTCCAGCCTCTCCTCCTCCAGGGCGAAGGGCTTGCAAAGCTCTCCCTGTTCCCTGCCTGTCAGCTCCTGCAGCTTCAGCAGCTGACTTCTCCAACGTGGGTGCATCTCCTTCCCCCTGCCCTGCCTCTGTTCCTCCTGGTCACCTCGTGGATTTGCAGCAGGGGGCTCAGTAGCACCTCTTCCTTCTCCTGCCGAGGCTGCAGCACTAAGAGCTTACAGTGGGCAGCCTGCTGGGCTTGCATCCTTGAGAGCTCGTAGTTCCACACAACTTCAGCCTCTTTCCTACAGAAACAGAGCATGTCACAGGTACTGTGGGCAGAGCTCCAGGCCCAGTCCTACCCCTGGGTTGGAAAGGCCTCCTCACAGGCTCCTCTTGTCCTGACTGCAGACCTCCTCTGCCTGCTCTTCCCCTCACCCCCCATGCACCCTAGTGCCCCATCCATGCCCTGGGACCCTCCGTGGAGGGTCTATGGGAGGATATGCCCTCAGTGGGGTTGGGTTCTACATTTAGAAGCTGACACGAAACCATTCACATATATAACTGTTCAAGTGTAAGCTGATTATAACTAAATAGGATAAAAACTCAGAATCTGAGTCATGTAGGCCACATGTCCAGAGTTCAGTAGCCATGCACGGCTGGTGGCTGCCATCAGGGACAGAGAAGACACAGGACGTGTCCCCCATCACAGGAAGTACTAAGGATAGTGCTGGTCTAAAACTTTAGTGAGATGTGTGTATCTCGCCTACAGTTAAAGCTCCTCTTGAAAAGTCGGTTTAGTTGCTGGGCACCAGGCCTTCATGGCCCTGGGAGAGTGGAGTCCCAGCCAAGGTGAGGGCACTAAGGACATGTTCGTTGTTCTTGGCTGGCGTCGGCCTGAGAACAAGACACGTGGCCAGCTGTGGCTCTAGCTCCAGCCCAGGGAGGGACTGTGAGCAGCCAGCAGGTCCTCCAAATGACTGGCGCGGGCTGGTGGAAGGGGCTACCCTACACGGGCCCATCTGCTGCCAGTGGGGGCACAGCTCTAGGGTTTAAGAGAAAATAAAGCTCAGAGGAAGCACATGACTTAAAAATGACCTTTATCATCCTGTAGGAGAGTGACAGTTTCCATTGGCACCTGAGGGCCTGCTGCAGGGAGGAAGAAGTACCCACAGACTTGGGGGGTGGTCTGGTTCTTTCACAGCACATCCAAGTACTTGGGCTACCTCCAATCACTGAGCCAAAGGGGAGAGCACACCCACCCACATTGGAGGGCATGGTCTCTACATAAAGGTTGTCAAAATCCTGCAAGCAGGGGGTGACTGAGGCCACATGCACTCAGCTCCAGCACTGAACCGCACCGAGCCCTGCACAGGCCCTCCGTGAGGAGCATGGTGCAGTGGACCCCTCCACTATGAGCCATCTGCTCAGCACTGGGTCAACATATGCTGGGCGTGGTCATCCCCTCCTGAGCTAGGTGGGTCCTAGACACCCCTCAGGACATGGAAGGGCTGACTAACTAGCGCCATGGCTAAAATAACTAGTCACTCACTCTACCAAGTCAGACCCACTCAATAAGGAATGGGCACATGGATAAGTCTCATATAACTATGACACTGTTGGACACAAGATGCCATATTCCAGTTTTCCAAATAAACTTTTCCTGTCCTTTTCTCATAACTTCTGGCCTTTCCAAGAAACTCGCTAACCCAAATTACTTGTCTTTCCCATTGTTTTAGGGGTTTTAAAACTTGTATCCATATGCTCATGTCCTATAATACCATGTCCTAGAAAATGAGATACTAAAGGAAGAATGAGATACTAAAGGATGAGATACTGAAGAATTATTAGAATTATTAGAATTATTAGAATGAGATCCTAAAGGAAGAACATCTTTTCAAAGAACATTCCTTTTCAAAGGAAGAACGTTTCCAAGTGTGAGGCAAAATTCTACAAGGAATTTTAACTCCTAGGCTCTAGTTAACACATATTTTTAATACAAAGGGACAATCCCTACCTGATGACCTGTTCTTTCTTTCTATTTTATTTTATTCATTTATTATTTAGAGAGCGGGGGAGGGGGGTGCCTGTGAATGCGGGGAGGGGAAGAAAGAGAGGAAGACAGAGAATCTCAAGCAAATAGCACTGAGCATGCAGCCTGATGAGGGGCTCAGTTGTGCCTGCCTGAGAGCACGACCTGAGCTGAAACCAAGAGTCTAACACTTAACTGAATGAGCCACCCATGCACTCCTGACCTGTTCTTTCAATGCTCACCTAACTGCCCCAAGAAAAAGCACCCCTTTAGAAGGCACTAAGATTCTGAGCAGGTTGCTTGACGAAATTTCAAGTCTGGATTCTTGGCAAGCACCACTAGATGTAAGATCCTGAAAGGACACATCACCTGACCTGACTCGTGGCAGCTCAGTCCGATGCCTCTGGTGCTGCTCCTGCTCCAGCGGGTCCTGCTCTTGGGCCAGCGGCCCAGCCGGGCCAGACAGCGCCTGCATGCAGCACTGCCCCAAGTCCGCCCTCTCCGGGAGAGGGCCACGGGTCACCTGCTGGAGCTGGTCCTGCAGGCCTCGGATGAGCTCCTGAGACTTCCTAAGCAGCACCTCCAGGTCAGCCCTACGGCACTCCAGCATGTGGATCTCAAGCCTGAAGGCCTGCTGCATCTCCTCCCTCTCCTTCATGAAGTCCCTTCTCATCGCTTCCATTTCTCTTTCGTAGGAATTGACCTGAAAAGAGAAATGGGAGCAGTACTGATCAGGAGTCCTGAAAATGACTTACTGGACAACACAACACAGAAATACCAGACCTCTAGGCATGACACCCAGAGAATCGTGGCCCAGACCTAAAGAAGTACACAGGCCTGTGAAAGGAAAGAGCAGCGCTAAGGTCAGGAGAGCCTCTCCTGGTGCTGGTTTCGGGCGCTGTTGTCTCCCATAACCTTCACAAGGGCCCCAGGAGGCAGGTCCCGCAGATGGGTAACAGAGGCTAGGATCACGCTGGGCCAGATGCCTGGCCCGGCCATCCAGAGGGCAGACAGTGGGACAACTGAGAGAACTGCGGATCCTTTCTGAGACCAGTGCGTGGCTCTGAACATCCTCTGGCCCCTGGGGCATGACTACTGCAGGAATGTCTAGCTAATGCATCCAGAGAGCCCAGAGGCACAAGCCCAGGACAGGCAATCCCATCTTGCTGCTACTCTTATGCCTGATAACAAATCGTGGAAACAAGTCATGGAGATGTCCCTCAGTAAAACCCCACCACCAGTCTGCTAATTGAGCAGAGGACAAGCTCATCTAAGAAGACAGACTCAGCCACGGTCCTGGCCACAAGGCCACAGAGTACCCCACAAAGGGCAATCCCAGGGTCACATCAGCTTAGAACACAGATGGAAGCTGTAATTTCCTGATGGCAGTGTGGGCGGGGAGGTCTGGTCTCAGGGTGACCCCCGTGACACTCTGGGACCCATAACCCCATTCCCTCCCTTTACTGGTCATTCCTCTTCTCCTGCCTCCTTCCAAAGAAGGTGTGAGGCAGAATGTTCATTTTATTTACATTTCCCCATAATCTCCTGTCCCCGAACAGGCTTCCTAAGGGGCACAGGATCTAGGGCGCACGTGTGCACATGGAAACATGCACGCACGAGTGAAGCTTTCCAGCATGTGGCACAAGGCTCCTCTGTGTCCCTGTGGCCACCCTTACCCGCCCTGACCTTGGTCTCCAGCTGGATCTTGAGGTCTTGGCAGTGTTCCTTCACCTGCTCCACCATTATCTCCGTTTCTAAACTCACTGGAATGGAGTCACCAACAAATGAAATGATGCCTGCAAACAAGGAGATGTTCCCATTTCCACCCTGCCGAGGATGCCTAGGGCCGTTCCCAGCCCTCTGATCTGACATTTTGGCTGGCACTGAGTATTCAGCCCAGTCTTCTTCCACCATAACCCCTACCATGCACAACCTTCCATGGGCCCTTTCTGCAAGAGGAATGTGGTGCTGGCAGAGAAAGCTGACCCTGGTGGGTTTCCACAAGCAATGTTGAGTTCTCAAGGTAGCAGCTCTTTAGAAATCAGCATTCTGAGTCTTTGCCAGAACACACACTACTCAAAGATATAAGCAGGAGGCTCCCTGAAAGATCTGTCAGGCCCTTAGATTCCCTAAAAGATGCTGTGCATGGTACATTTACTGCTCCCTGAATTCTGTTCCCCGATGATGCCAGGTGCACAGAAGAACTGGGAAGACCGAGCAATGGCGACCTGTGGCAGTCAGTGCTTTACGACGAGGCACTAGGAGCCTTATTTCTTCAAGCTTTTTATTCTGGCTATGCCCTTTTCTTGGAGGCTTTATGTTACTTACTATTACATGATAATAACATGGCTTTTCAACAATATGTTGGGCATAATAAATACTCATGAGCCAAAGTTCTGGCAGATCACATGAAAGGGGACATGAGCGACCCCTCGCTCCTGAGGATTCTCCTCACTGACAATATCAGATGTTCTTGCTCATGTTGCAAGGCGCCTGTGGAACCACAAGCACCGTCCCCACCCCGGGGCACCAGGGACTCCTTCCTGGTGCTACTGAATAACGTGCCAAAGGGCTGACTCAGAATGTGAGTTTTGGCCACTGCTCAGGTTTTGTGTTGGTCCGAGGCTGGGAAAGTGAAGGGAGATGATACACCCCTTAACAATTTGCCATGAAAAAAACTGATAGAGTGAGGGTCTTGGGGCCTAGAGAAGTCAGGATAAGCACCTTGGTAAAGAAGGCAGCCCCTGACTTGTAAGCCGGATCTGCCACCTGGTTCTGGCCAAGTAGGTCCAGGTGAATGGGCGGCTAGCAGGAGTGGCTCCAGCTGGAAGCAGTAATGGTATGGCTGCCACAATCCACACAGCCCTTCTACCAAAACTCTCCTGTGGCAGCAGAGCCCTCTTCCTTTGAAGGGGCTGACAAAACTTCTGTGTTCAGAGGGAGGGCGGTGGGGGGCAAAAGGGAACAGAAAGGGCCCTGGTTGGGGGAGTCAGTGACTAGGGCTGCCTTCTGGTGCCCCAGTCGAAGGTCTTTTGGACAAGGGCCACCCAAGGTACAGGTCCCTAGCTCTGTTGCTCCCTGAGATCTGGCTGGTAGCTCTGGACAAGCATCCCATGCTCTGTGCATCCCACACTCCTCCAGTGACAAAGGGAGTGCCCCTTAAACATGGCGCACTGGGCCTCTTGGTACTTAGAGCTTGTCCCAAACTGCACAGGCTGAAGAGTTAAGGAGCGTGAAGCTCTGGTCTTTGTCAGGTAACTCCTTCGGTGTCAGTGCTATGCACAGGAGGACGGAGCTGGGCCTTCTGGGGTGCCACAGCTGTACCCCATCTCGACCCTTTCCATACCATCCAGAGAGTAAATGTCAGCCCTCTCTGTTGCAGTCCACATGAGGCCTCTGTGAATATCAGGAGTCTGACACATTTTACGTATTTACCTTCCCTCTCTGAGAGCTGTCACAGACCCAACACCAGATGTCATGCTCTGAGCATCAGACTCTGAGAGGGGCTGGGACACCACCACCCTGCTCACTCCAGCCTCCCCTCTCCTCCCTTACCTAGATGACTATGTCCAACGCATGCCGAACGCTCACCCCAGGGCATCTCTCTGGATCCTCCCCATGACCAAAGAAGCCCACTAGGACATGCCTGTCCTGAGGTCACTACCAGGTTATCATAAACTTCATCATTCCACCCAAACTGAAAAACCCTTACCCTTCTCCCTCCTCTACCTCCCTTTGTGGGGGGTGTTGTGGGTACTGTCCCTGGCCTTGGGTTACAGGCCCTTCTCCCACATGTGGCCACTCAAAGGACACATGATCCCTCAGAAGCCTGACAGGCTGGGCAGCTGGCCCCCCACTCCTGCAGAGTCCTCCTGGACCGGGGGGAAGCCCGTGCAGTGGGGGGAAGATAGACACCCACTGCCACCAGCCTCTGGTCTCCCACAGCAGGAGCACACTACCCATCACCTCCCAGGACTGGGATCCTACCTGCTGGTCCGTGTCCAGAGAGGAGCCGTTCCTCTGGCTGCGCATGGGGCTGGCTATGCCAGCTTGGGGGCAACCGTGTCTGCAGGCCTTCCAGTGCAGCCTGCAGCTCGTCATTGCGGTCCTGCAGGTCCTGTAGGGCAGAGCCAGACACCCCCTGCAGCCAGAGCAGCCGCCTGAGGAGCGGCGTGGAGCGGAGCAGTGTGAAGCCCGCCTGCCAAGAGAGCAGCTGAGTGCCAGGCACTGACTGCCAGCACACAACACTTCAGCGGCTCTCCTGCCTCCTAAGTGAGCCAAACAAAAGCAGGGGCCACTTCTCAACCTTCTAGGACCCTGCACCACTTTTGAGCACTCCATATACAGGACGGGTTCAGAAAAAAAAAAAGAGAGTGGAGTGGAAACTGAGGAGAAGTGTAGAAAACACAGAGAACCATAAGAGCTGAAACCCCAGGGATGTTGTGACGTGGGTGTGAGACAGCAGGGTCCCAGGATGTGTCCTGGGATTCTTTCCTCTGCTGCTGTTGAATCTGGGAAGTGTTCTTTCTACAGTTACTGAGCCAAGACGATACCAGGTGCTTCAGACCAAGGGCCACAGAGCCAAGATGATCGTACCAAACAGAAAGGATGGGGTTTGGGTGAGCACGCACCCTGGGGGAAGTGGAGGGATTGGGGAGGGTCATGAACGCTTCAGAGGAAGGGTCACATTTGCAACCAGTGTAATTCTGTCCACACGTGAAAGAAACATCTCAACAAGTACACCTGGTCACCTGTTTTTCAAATGGCTAGAAAGGGTAGAGTTAATAGTCACTTTCTCAGACAGTCCCATAGCCAGCACACCACAGCTGTTTGTGTTGCCATGTCCACTCATGACTCTGGGTCTGTGTCCTCCTTCTCTGGAAGCCTAGCAGGCCTGTGACTGCCCCATGGCAAAAGTGATGGCAAAAGTGATGCCCCATCTTCCAAGGGTGCAGCTTTTAACTAGCTTCTCCTTTTGGGATATTCCCTCTGGGGGAAGCCTAAGCTAGCTAAGGCCACATGGAGAGGACTTGGGGCCCAGCCCCTGGCACATCCACAAGGCTCCATATCCCTCACTGGGTTTTTAATCCTATTTAAGTATCCTCTCCAGGAGGCTCTCATTGAATAAACATCATCTTCCCAAAACTGTTCCTAAAGGCCAGCGCCTGGCCTGTGACTGCATCTCCCCTGGAGAAGGAGCCTCTCAGTGGCAGTTCTAGGTGGTGGGAGAAGTGACAGGCTCTGCACAGATTTTATCAGAAGCACAGATTCACAGAGGGTCATTGTACCTCATTCAGAATCTCCTAGACAAATATGCAAGTTTCCCCATGGAGGAAGTAGTTCTGTCTCGGGTGGGGGGAAGGGCAGGGCAGAAAGTTAGAGCTTTGGGACAAGTGTGCAAAGCAGAGCAAGCACCCCCTGGTTCCTGACATAGCCTGTGGTCACTGCTGCTCCAGCCCTGGGATGTCTAAGAAAGCAGCACTCACCACACAGGCCACCGAGCATCTCAGGTGTGGTGAGTCTGAATGGAAGTGTGCTGCAGCCTAAAATCTACACCGAATTTCAAAGACTGGATTCTAAAAGAAGGATTTAATGGTAACATTGTAGATATACTGAATTAAATAAAATATTAAAATTGATGTCACCTATTACTTTTTACATTTTTTTAATGTGCCTATCGGAAAACTTAAAATTATATGTGTACCTTGTATTGGAAATTTTGAAAATACACACACATCCCAGAAATTCAGCAGTGCCAGAAAGCAGATTCTCTTATGTGCTATGCTGGGGATAGACGTCTCTGCTCTGAGGACACAGCAGGGAGCGTGGCCACTTCTAACTGATGAGGGTGACATGCACCAGCCTAGGCACCAGCCATGGCCCCCAACTCTACACAAGGGGTGTCTGGTGGGGCTGGGGAGCCAGGCACATGTCTAATTCCACAGGGACTCACACTTACTTGGGGTGCCTATGGGTGCCAAAGGTGCAACTACACCAGCCAGGAATGGCAACAAGCCCATTTCCAGAATCCTGCAGTACTAAGGGTCTGAGGGGAGGGTGGGACTTCAACGGCAGCACTGGGAAGCATCGGAGAAGAAGAGGGTGCCAGCAGGCTGGCTGGAGCTACAAGCGAGGCCCAGGTAAGCACACACATAATGGGGGGGATGAAAAACCACTCAGGGATGGGCAATGGTGGGGACCTTGGTAAGGGCTGGTGTGTGTCTCAGTCCATTTCTGCTGCTATAACAAAATACCACAGACAGGGATTATCAAGAACAGAAATTTAGTTCTCGTAGTTCCGGAGGTTAGAGTCCATGATCAAGGTGCCGACAGATTTAAGGTCTGGTGAGGGCCTCCCAGTTCATAGATGGCCATCTTTTCCTGTGTCCTTATGGTGGAACAGATGGCGGAGCTCTCTGGGATCCCTTATATAAGGGATATTCTCTATATCCCTTATATAAAGCACTAATACATTTCACCTAATCACCTCCCAAAGACTCGGTACCTCCTAAGGCCGTCACACTGCAGGAATAGGCTGTAACATATGAATCTGGGGACACACAAGCATTCCATGGGTAACAGTGTGGAAATGCAGAGAGGGAAAATCTACATTTGGGGTTTCTGATCAAGGACATGCTCCTCCATTACAGTGTCCACCCAAGGCAACAGCAGAAACATGAAACAACAGAGAACTCTGATTAACACTTAACACTCCCCTTTAACAAAGGCAGCCTCACTGAGAAAATGGAGACTCAGAGTTGAAGGAAATGACAAGAAGCTGAAATGATAGTTAAGTAGGAAGAAGATTTGGCAACAAGGGAAAGCATGGTTTCCTTGCTAACAAATATCCTGGTCACAAAATACAGGGAAACACTGAGCAGTGACTTTGGAAAGGCTGGGAGATGCCCTGTGGGGAAGGCTGAAAGTCTCCACATCTGGAGACTGACTGTGATGCTCTAGCAGCAAAAACAGCAGAGTAGCAGGACTCCTCTGGCTCATGGGAGAATTCCAAGGGTCAACTTATAGGTGTGGAGTTGGGTGCTGGGCTTGGGAAATCATCCTTTGGCAACCATCATGGTAAAGACTGAAGCAGAGACTAAACCCAGGGAAAATTCTGATGAAGAGCAGGATGTTTATGTGGTCTTTATGTGTCTCCCCACTGACTGCTCATTTAGTTGCATGGGAGAAAAAAACAAACAAACAGTAATTATACAGTGGGGAAATTAGGCAACACCTTAACCAGGTGATCAAAAATTAACGTCACTGATGCGTCCCCCTGAGAACACATAATCTCAATTTAATCCAAAGGAAATATCAGAAAAACACAAAGTAAGAATATTTTAAAATATCACTTTAAAAATACCCATGTCAGAGACAAAAGCTGGAGGAAAGCCCTGTAGGCTGGATGTGCCCTCTCCCCACCCCCAATTCCAGGTTATCTTCACACCCAAGGTGAAGGTTTTGAAGGCGGACCCGATGGGACCTTTAATCGGGTCGTGAGGGTGGAGCCTCATGAAGCAGATCAGTGCCCTCCTGTTAGAGACCCTAGAGCTCCCTTGAAGGCAGCTTTCTGTCTGTCCCAGGAAAAGGGCTGTCACCAGATACCCGGCTGGCCTGAGCCCCCCACCTCCACCCCCAGGGCTCAGGAAATTTCTAGCAAAAGCTTCTGCCTAACTGTTCATCTTACTTTTTAGGAACTAAACTCCTTAAGCCTTCTGCCTAGCTGTCAATCTCACCTTTTAAAAACAAACTAACTGCTAGAAAGGAAAAAGCATTTGAAGAGGCTGGACTACAGATGAAGCAGAAAGTGCCAGAAGTGACCCACAGTTCCCTCAGCCTCATTATAATGTGAAAATCCCCTCTGAATATTCATCCCAAACTCTACTAAAAGGAGCCTGCTTTCCCTTGTTCCCTGGGTTTTAATGACTCCTGCAATCTCCCTGTCAGTACAAATAGAGTGATCTCACGAGGCAGCTCCACTGGGGTAGTCTCTGTAACTCACCACTTGGGGCTGAGAACTATGGGAACAGAATCTCTTGTTTATAAGCCCCCCAGCCTGTGTCGTCTTTGTTACAGCAGCCTGAATGGCCTGAGATGGAATGTTTCATGACAACCAAAGTCAGCATGTGACCCTCCGCGGGATCCGGTCCTACAGGGGAAAGGTCTAAAGGACACTGTTAGATTAACTAACAGAACAGAAATATGACTAGCAGGTTAAGATATTGTATCAGCGGGAATCAGAAAGTTACTAAGTGTGCCACAGTTAGGTGGAATGGGAAGCTGGGTCTTAAGGAAGAAAAGCCCAGACTTCTGGCTTTGGCACATTTCTGTGGTGTAAGTAACTCCCACCAGAGCTGATTTCAAGCTTTCCAAAGTGTAACAAGAAGCTGCCAAAACTCATGAACTCTTAACAATCAACTCTGGGGCATCTGCACACCCCTCCGCAAGGTAGTAGGACTAAGCCCGGTCAGAAAAGCGCACCGACCTGCTGAAGGGTAGAGTGGCCCCATGGTGCATGTCAGTCCCTCCCAGATGTTCAGAAAATCCCTGTGTATGCACATCCACACACAGCAAACAAGTATACAATGTGCACACAGAGTAAGATGTAAACAACAGGGGAATGTGGGCAAAGGGTATCCAGGTGCCCTTGCCACTGTTTCTACTTTTGTAACTTCATGTATTAGAAATTATTTTCCAATAAAAAGGTTCTTTTTTAATGCTCTAAATGTAAGTTTGAAACAGCAAAAATAGTCAAAGAATGAAAAGACCAATTTCTAAATAAATAGATTAACTAACACTAACATGTACTATATTTCTGATGTTTCAAAAAGTCAAATTTCAAGAAGCAGAAGTGAAGTGAGTAACAGTTCTTTGAGTAACAGAGTTCTGTGAGAGAAAGATGGGGTTTATGCCTGTTAGAAAGATCCAGGGCACTAAAGTAGCATATTAGTTGAGTTAGTTACAGGCTCTAAATCAAGGCAACAAGCTTAAAAGGAGGGAGGAAACATGACATGTCACTGCACCCCAACCATCAGGACACACCCCAACCCAATCCAGCACACGCCCGGGGGAGGGTCAGGAGGAGGGTGCCACAGCCGACCACACACACAGGAATTTCCGGAAGGGCACCCTAGTATTCGGGGTTGGGAGTGGAGGAAAGAGCACAGGGCAGAAAGCAGTAGGTTATATCACACTCCTGAACAGCACGCATGCTCACCTTTATCCTCTGGTGTTGCCAAAGCAACATGCAGCAGGAACAAAGTCAATTCTGACTTTACTTTGGAGGGAAATCATTAAGAAGTGAATTGGTAATAGACCCTTAAGATCATACAATAATGTTTTAGCTGTTGGGATCCTGGATAATTTTAAGAGTGTCACAGGGTGGTGGTATGTTTCAGCACCAATGACACTGTTCATCACCTCTGCCCTGCTCTGTGGTGTCTCTAACTGAACGGATGGCCCCCCGAGGTGTGGCTACCTGCATGGTGCCTTCAGAACTGGTGCCAGTCTCGCACCCTTGGCCCGCCCCATGGGGCTGAGCACGGGCACTGTGTAGGCAAGTTGGGTCCCCCCTCTTTATGGAACACGAGACTTGGGGGCCCTGTCTGTAGAATACAGGCTGAGATCAGAGGCTCCACCTGCTCTGCACATGCAAGGATGCTCCTGCCAAGACATGCTGGACTACCCTTCATGTGGAGGCCAGGAATGTGGCCCGCCATGAATGACAAGACGTGCATACCACCATCCAGATCTAAACCAGTCAGACCCTGATGACCTGTACCACCCACCCATCCCATGAGTTCCACACCCGCTCTTAGCAGGCATGGCTAAGGAGGGCTATGTGGCCTTCTGGCACCAGGAGATCTCTAGAGGGCCAAGCTCTTAGTACCTTCCCCAGCACCATCACTCTTGCTGCAAAGTGGGCTGGGTGAAGGGAGAGGGTGTGGGGCAGGGGTGCATGAGAGCTCCATGCACCAAAGACAAGAGCAATGGCCCCAGTACAAGACAAAGGCAATGTGATGGCTCAAGTTGGCAAAGGGGGCTGGGCGGGGCACGTACCCGGCACTTGCACTCATACTCCTTTAGGACCTCCGCGAACCGCTCCTCCTGGGCCAGGAGCTCTGTGCTCTGTGGTTCCAGCTAAAAGTCAGACCCACACAGGAAAATGACAGACAGGACCTTAGGCCAGGTAGAATGTGTGTTATTACCCTCTCGTGCTCCTCCCAATAGGCTCAGCATCTCTAGGTACAATCTTCCATCCCTCTTCCTCCTCCCTCCTCTCTTTTAAAAGACCTCAAGGCAAAAGGAGGCTCTGAGTTCATGGAAGGTGGTCCTACTCCCAGCTGGAGCCTGGGGTGCATTCCTGCCTCAGATGCCTGGGACACCCTCATGCAGCACCTCTCCTTCCCTCCTTTACTCAAAGTGATGGGCAGGGCCAGAGGGAGACATCTCATGATGGGCATGGAGCTCTCCTCTGTGTCCCTCACCACTGAGAACCCATCATGAGGGTCTGTGCAGATGGCACTGTCATTAAATGTCCAGCAGGCATAGCGTCGCTAGTGTACAAGTACCCTGGCACTGGCACAAAAAGGAAGAACACAGAAGGAGAGTTACCCTGCTGCTTTTCTCTCCATTCTAGCATTGTAGTGGGAAATAACTGAATTCACTCACCTATGTATTCTTTTTCAAGTCCCTGACAATTTTTACGCAGAACCCAGAAACTCAGAATCAGCAAAGGGACTTGCCTTGTCCTTCAACACAAACTCCAGGTCATTCTGAAGTTTCAAGACCAGCTTCTCTGATTCCGAAAGCTTTTCCACAACTTCAATAATCTCCTTCTGTAATCGACTGTTTTCCTATAAGACACAAGCCAGCAGTTTGCTGGACTTTGGGAGTGAAGGACAGAGCTGTGGGCAGCCTGTCTCCCCTCTGCATCAGGGACTTTTCCCTCAGCAGCACTCACAATCATGAAAGAAACCTGCAAATGCAGCATGACTGGTGCTCACTGCCTTGGCACCTGCAGTGGAGGCTGTGCTGGGGACCAGCACCACAGAGCCCCTCACCAGTGCCTGTCGCTTTCCCCACTGCCCCTTCTTTTCCCGCCCTGAATGTTCAAGGAGGCTATGAGTAACACAAGAAGAGGCTGGAGGCAATCCTTTCTGAGCTGTTGTCTGAAAGAGGGATTGGAAATGGGACCCTCACAGCTCAGATGTCCCCTGGGGGAAGAAGGCAGTGCCCATAGACACAGGGAACCAGTGAGAAGAGTAGTAAGGACACAGTTCAGGCAAGGACACAGCTTCTCCCCCAGGGAGACAGAGACCAGGCAGATGTGGAAAGAATCGGCTGTCTCCGAGTTAGGAGAGGAAGGCAGGAGCCCAGGAGGGACCAGGAGACATGGGGCCTGGGGACAGCTCAGTGGATAGAACCAAATGTAGGGTGGGTATGGGTCATGGGACATTTACCAAAGCCCAGAAAACCCCATTTGCTTCATGCTACACACCCAGAACTCCAGCAGGGTAAGCTTTAGGTTTTGGGATTTTGCTGATCCCACAGACACTCTGGTCTCAGGGTGGGGAGGGCATGCAGCAAAGCTGGCTGCGGCTGCTGACCCTCTCTGACCACTGTCACCCTGAGCCAGAGCAGAAAGTAAGAGCTCTACAGGTCCCCCATGACCAGAGAGAAGGAAGAGGCAATGCCTCTTGTGGAAAAGCCAGGACCCTACTGCTTTGGCTGAGAAATGTGTTCTCTCTGGCCACAGCTGATGCTACTCAGTTAGAAATCCCAGGCATTTCCCTACCATGGTAATGTAAACTTAAGATTCCTAGGAGGTTTCCAGCTCCTGACTAGGAAAATGTGGGGAGTGGGAGGATGAACATTCAGGCGACCTCCTTACTGTCATTCAGGGCAGGGTGACCTGGGGAAACACTGCTCCCCATCTACCTTCAGGGCCAGGGTCAGCTTCTCCCGGAGGCTGGCCTCCTCGGCCCGCAGGTGCTCCAGGTCCTTCTCCAGCACGGCCCTCTGCTTGCAGGTCTGCTCCCAGAACAGCTCACGTTCCCTCTCCACCTCAGATCGCAGGAGGCTCAGCCTTTCCCGGTACCCCTGCTCCAGATGTCTGTGAAGGACACCCAGTCATGTGTCAATATGTCATGTTGAGTCCCAAGGGGACCCCCAGACCCGTAATGACCCCCTCCTCTTGGGGGACATCCCCTGGGCAACTTGGCCTTTCTTCCCTGGAACCTTCCTGCCTGTAGCACTTGGCCACACTGTCTGGGACTCAATTGTTACTGCTTGACAGATGGGGTCACTGGGCCTTGGCTAAACTGCACATGCTGTAAGGGCAGGGGTCCTCCTTTAAAGCCCCCCTACCCTGGGCCTGATGGTGGATGTGTCCCCACACCCTCCAGGACTAGGAAGGTGACAAGGGAGGCCAGCAGGTCCCTGGAGCCTCTGGAGTAAGCTAGCCAGTGCGTTCTGTGGGTAGACCTCTCTGATGCCCTCTGCCCTTCAGCGACCTCCCACAGCAGGGCAGCCTGGATAACCAGCTGTGTACCAAAGTAAGCCCCTCTTGCAGGACCCAGGCAACATAAAACCTGCAGACTGCGAATCCCAAAGCAATCAGAGGGGAAGATAGGAGGCATTTCTCCCCCTCAGTTTCTGCTTACTCTTTTGTAAGAACTGATAGAAATATCAGCAGAAAAAGTGCTAAATCTTATTTTATTTTATTTTTTATTTTTTAAAGATTTATTTATTTGAGAGAGAGAGAGAGAGAAAACACAAGAACGGGGGAGGGGCAAAGAGATGCAGACTTGCCGCTGAGCGGGGAGCCTGACGCAGTGCTCGATCCCAGGACCCTGAGATCACGACGCAAGTCAAAGGCAGACGCCAACCGACTAAGCCACCCAGGTGTCCCCAAATCTTAGTTTTATCACTGAAACAATTGCTTAGCAGGATTTCTCAAACCAAGTCTCTCTAGAATGAAGAGGATCAAAACTCTTACTTCATTTAGCAGAGGGCTTGGCAATGTTAATAATTCAGCAAAGAACACCAGGGGTTTGTCCTTCTCCCCAGACTGTCCCTCCCACCCCTGCCCCAGACAGTCTAGACTTTCTCATCTCAGAACTTTAAGGAAAGAACACCCAGCAGGAAAGGAGATGGAGAAAGGGCAGCTATTACTTAGGGGAAAACAATAAGATGAATCTAGCTAATGTAACACTCCACAAACCTTTGGGGTAGTTTTAAAAAACACCTATTTGACCATATCACTGCATTCTTTAAAAGCTTTAGAAATATCCAACAAAAGAAAAATGGGTAAATAAAATATGGCAGATGCACATAACGGGATGCTCTGCAGTCATCATGAAAGCATATATGATATGATACCATTTTGTAAATAATTCTGTGCGTGGAAAAAAGAAGTAAAGGACATAAAAAACTTCAGGAGTGATAAGCTCTGAGTGAAATTTCTGCTTTTATTTTTACTTTTACTTGTTTTTCAATAATGAACATGTATCACTTATTTCTCTTATAATAAGAAAAACCCAAATGCAGCCATAACAGCTATTTCTAAAAACTCCTGATAATGCTCCATTACTCTGGGGCAAAATCCAAACTCACAGGGCCTTCATGGACCCCTTGACCAGATAAGGCTTCCAAGTTTGTGATTCTCTGACCCCAGGAAAGATATCAGAAAATTCTTCCCATGTGCTTGGGAGAGAAGCAAGCCTAATATGCCATGACTGAAGCAAATCAATTTTCAGTTATAAACTGATCTAAAACCAACTTACATTTAGCTCTTGGACACAATTCTTTAAAAAGGAATTTTCTCCCTTGAACAACATTAACCAAGGGTTGGCACATGGCAGTGCAGGGCAGACGGGAAGATCATGTGGGAGTCAGGCTGCTCCAGATTCTAGACAGGCCCCTGTGGGCCCCTCTTGCCCCATGGTCCCTAGGAGGCTGCGACCCAAGGTCTCAGTGGCACCAGAATCAGTCCCTCTCCTGCTCAGGCCAGATTCCAAGCCTCCAACATCAGTGGTGAGTCTACCAACAGACCCATGCTGTTAGAAGGGCCATGAGGAGGCAGGGGAGGCACCGAGAAGGGAATAAGTATGTCTGCAATCCCTCTGTTGTCCTCTTCCAAAGTTCCTTCAGTCACGCTGTGACTGAGAGAGGCTCACTCTGTGGAAACCCAAGATGACCTCACACTCTATTTTGTGAGATCAGGGAACTAAGGAGACTACACCAGGTGAGCAAAATCATACATCAGCAGCTGCAAAAGCCAACCAGCTAAGGACTCTAATTTCACCCACAGACACTTGCTCAGTTAGAAGTGGTCAGTGGGGAGGCTTGTGGCTGGATGCTAGAAGGGAATCAGCTGAATACAGACTGTCGATTGCTGACAGGAGCAGAAACAATATGCAGTTATTTCTTACCTAAGTCCTCCCTTGCGAAAAACACCACCCATGTTCCACACGGAGGGAAGGGCAGCTCAGCAAGGCCACAGCCAGCACGTCCACCCAGCTACTCAGTCACGGTATCATGGCTGGTCTCCCCACCCGGGGTTCCATGGCCTTACTACCACCTCCTTACAGTGAGACCATGTTTATTTATTTTCTCAGGTTTGACTAGAAATATTTTTGAAAATTTGATGAAAGTATCCTTACAGGCTACAGGCACCAAGCCCTGCTGATGGTCTCCTGAACATCCCATTATCTTGTGAGAGTCTTTCATGCAGGAATACATACACACCATATACTCACACAGCCACACACACACACACACACACACACACAAGCACTCTTCCACACTATAGCCTTGATGCCACTTCTTGCACACCTCTTCTCCAAGCCAGGCAGAGGTAGGTGTGGACTTCTACTGGAGAGCAGACCAGGATCTCAGCCTGCTGCATCTGGCCTTCCCCAGCCACCCCCAGGAAGGAAAGGTTGTCTGAGGCCTCTGCGATTCCAAAGGCCTGTGGACTCAGATGGGTGGCCCTGCTCAGCTCTGAGTCTGCTCCCCCACAGACCAGTAGGGATAGGCAGTACCCTCCTTTGGAACCCCTAGTGCATGGGTCCTATGGGAGGGTGAGCCGGTGGGGCCCTCTCATGTGCTGACCTAGGATGGCAGTATGTGACTCCAGGTGACCTCAGCTTGGGAAGAGCTCCTTCTGCCTAAGGGTCTGTTTTCTTACACTCTGAATACAAGGCAGACCAGGGCCTCACACTCTCTTTTCTCAGAGAAAGCATATGACAAGGAGATGGGAGACCTGGCTTCAACTTTTAGGCCACATTGGTTGTGTGATTATGGCATGCTACTACACTGCTACAAGCCTCAGTTTCTTTGGCTGAAAAATGGGGCCAAAATGGCCTATCTGGATAACTATGGCTGCGGAGTCAGGATACCCAGTGCACAACAGGAGCACAACATATCACAGTTTCCCAGGCTGCAACAGAAGCTCCCTCCTAGGGGGCTGAGGGGCTCCTCAACCTACAGACCTCCAGCTGCACAGTGAAAGCAAGGCGCCCAGCATCTCTGCTGAAGATGAAACGGGCTCTTGGTCTTCGACCCTTACTGTTCAGTTGGGCACAATCAACTGGCCCTGTATGGCTATGAAACCACCCCCCGTATCCACTATGGCCACGTTGTGAACCTCGGAGCCCCAGGAAAGCAGGCTACACCCCTCGATGTCTCCAATCCCTCCCACTGTGAGCCATGGAGGCGAGGGCTTTGTAACTGTGACCGTGACAGTCCCCACACATGGCAGGAGTAGGCCTTTTTGGGATGGTGCTCAGAAGCCTGCTGTAAGATGGATGGGGGTAGGTAAAATGTCTGTACACTGCCCACCCAGGGCCACGCATGTGGGAGCTTCATGTAGGTCATGTCAAACACTGCCAGCAAGGCTGGGGTGAGGAAAGGGTTCCCTTCAAATGCAACCACACAAGACAGTGAGAGGCAACATCCCAGAGATGCAGGAACCAGATGGCTGGCTTATCACAGGCTCTCACACACCTGCTCGTTGAAGCCACATACACCACCTGAGTTCTTCCTTAAGTTACCCGTTTCGAGGAGGCCTGTGCTCAGCTACCCGCAGGCATGAGATGTGCCTGGTGGCTACAGGCACCAAACCCCACTGAGGGCTCAAACACAAGGACTGGTAGCCTCCCACCCAGAGCACAGTCTGTCACCATTCCCACTTCACAGCTGAGGAATCTCAGGGGCTCCGTCCACCCAGGGTCATAGCAAGGGCTGCTGAGGGAGAATGAGGTGGGAGGCTCATAGCCTCCCAGTGCCCCCACTACTACAACTACCGAGAGCTGAGTATAGCACACTGGTTTTCCACAATGCACACCCTTTGCTATCCTTGAGGGGACACCTCCAGGTGACAAAAGCTTCCAGAAAGTGAACAACCAGCTCAGCCCTGCCAGGGAAGCATAGCACAGACTGTTCCCCGCAGTGGGGTGAAAAGCCCCTCCTCTGCTTGCCCTAGCCTGGGGGCTGATCTTCAGGCTGGATTTCTTCACATTTTGGTTAATAAACCAGAGAGGGGGGTTTTGTCTCCATAAAAGGTCAGAAATCCTTCCCTCTGGTCTGTGCAGCCACCAGCCCCACCAGTGCAACAGACCGCTCACCAGGAGTCTGCTTAACCCATTGTACCTCATAACGTCTGAGGTCAGGTTTCAGGCTCTGGGCTTCTCCCACCATGCCAGGCTCCTTTCATCAGGCTCCCAAACCATTCACCAGCCCTCTTTCAAAGCATTCATCCATGTCACCAGCCACAGGCACATACAGAAGACCCGGGTTAAGTGGGACAGACCCCATTAATAAAGCAGAGAATGGGAATTTTCCCTGCAGTCCACAGGCACACATAGCTGGATGCCCCTGCACATGTCCCCACAGCATAAAGAACAAGGCTGTTTTTTAAATACACCCCTCTTCTTTCCAGGAAGGACATTCCCAGAGGCGCACCTTCAAGATTTCTACTGGCTCAGGTGAAACAGGAGGGCCTCAGCTCCAGTATGTTCATGACCACAGCCTCAGCTAGCAGCAATGCCACATCCACCACTCACCCGTGGCCAGCGCTAGAGAATCACCACCCAGCTGCTAAGGAGCTGCCACCCTGGGCTTGGGTATGACCCCAAGACCTACTGGATCTTCTTCTCTGTGAGCTGCTCTAGGGCAGAGTGACAGTCATCCATCTCTTGCACAAACTCCAGGTTCCTCTTCTCCGCTTTCTCCAGGTCCTGCCTCGCCTTGTCTCGCTCCTTTGCCATCTGCTCCACTTGCCCCCTGCCACAGGAAGGAAACAGGGTGAGATGAGGACACCTGCTCTGGGTCCAGCAAGCCCTGTGTCTGCATGAATGACAAAAGGGGCTGCATTAACGGGGTGCTGAGCGTGGGCAGTGCTGTGCTCTGACCTCACTGCCACCACCAACCATCTCCTGAAATTGGTTTCCAGAATTACTCTGTCCCTTTTACAGGTGCACATACTGAGAGAGAGGCTAAATGATGTGTCAAGAAGGTTTCTAGAATGTTTCTGAACCAAGGAAGTCTGAACCTAGAGCCTTACAGTGTGCCACACCTTCGGATGGCCCAGAACAGGTGAAAATTTATCCATGCCCCCTCCCCTCCTGTCTCCTCTCCCAGGGATCCTCAGCACCTAATCTGGGACTAGATACATGAAGGGGGAGAAGGCTGGCCACCCATCGTCCTGCCTGGTCACACCCCGACACCTGCAGCCTGACATCCAGTTGAGTCCCCCAGAGCAGGTCACACCTGCAGCTCTACACTCCCCGACACCTGCCATTTTGGTGACCATTTCTCCCCCTGAAGAGCATGGAGCTTTTCTTCCTCTACCTTCCCAAGGCAGAGTCTTTCTGGGGTCCTATTTGCAGAGCTGCCTGAGGTCAGAAAGCTCACCCATCAGCTCCTAACGGGATGCAAAATCTTGAGGACAGAAATCATGATTTCTTTTCTGCAGCTTTGGAACACCAATAAACACAAACGATCTTTACGCCAATCTGCTGAGCAGACAGATGGCCTGAATACTCAGCTAATCGAAAGCTGAACTAAAATGGAACTCTTTCTCTGCCCCTCCCCCCTCACTTTGCTCTTGGTGACCATGTTGAGGAACACTTTGTTCTCTTCCCCAGCCAACCGCCCCAGCTCAGGAGCCCTCTGCGTGCTCTTGGAACACATCCCTGCCGGCTGGAGGATTTTAGCCTCTGCATCCAAGAGCTCCAGTGTCAGCAGGATGAGCATCATGTTCAAATGCCCCCTTTGGAACCTTGCTAACAGGGGCTAAGGGAGGACCTCGACATCAGTTTCTAAGTGTGAAGACAGGCCAGTGACTCTGAAATTCTGTGGCTGTAAAAACCCAATCAGCAAGGCCCCCACAGGCCACACACAGGGATGTCACTCAAGGCATAGGGAGCACTCAGCTCTTTCCCTGTCCTCCCAAAATGCCCACTAAAGGAGAGCCAGTGGAAAAGGTGGTGTCGAGCTCCCTGGCCCCTGGGACTGGCTTGGGGTAGACAAGGGCAGAATGCCCATTTCCCGGGACTTCCCACCACTCAGCAGGCTGGCTAGCTGTGCCCACCCCCCCAACCCCAACACACTGAGCTCTTACTGGCGGAAGGTTAGCTCCTGGCGGTAGCAGGCCAAGGCTGCCTGCTGAGTGGCACCACCAACCATCATAAGCTCGTTCTCAAGGGCCCAGGTCAGCTCCAAAAGGTTCACCTTCTCGTCCACACTGAAGTCGAGACTCTGGAAATAGCAAAGTCTGTTGGGCAGGAAAGGATGTGTGGCTTCTCCAAACACCTCCTGGCTTTCCTAAGAGGAGGCAGGGCCCAGATCCACACTGTCCTATAGGCAGTACCTGCCAACTTTTCTATGTGTAGTCTCTGCCTCTATACCACTCATCTTATGGATGTGGATGTGCTCCAGGCTGGACAGAGACCCTCATCCTAAAAAAGTAACTGACACAGAAGATGGATGTCCCAAGCAGAGGACATCATGGGGCTTGACAGGAGACCAGGGGAGACGCCTTTCTCCCTGTGAAATAACTTGCTGTGTGGACCCTGCTGGCCCTGGGAGCTGTATGAGGAGACCTGACCTGAGCTCAGTGCCACTGAGAAGCAAGCAGAGGAGTGTGCAGAGATCCCTGACAACACCCCTGGGACGCCTTCTCCCGAGTGCCTGTCCAGGTGAGCCCCTAACGTCCACTCTGCTTAAGCCAGTTGGAGTTGAGTTGTTATCATTTCAAGCTAATAGAATCTCTGTGAAATGTGTGTACGGGTGGGTGGAAAAATGATCTGACAGACGAGCCATGGCCCAGCACCACAAAGAGTGGAGCACTCTTTTCCCCTCAGGGTTCTGAAAATAAGAGAATAAAACAATTTACATGTATTGTACCACAGGAATAATAAACCATACCCGTAAACCCCTCTGCACAACTAATAACACTTGCTGCATTTGCTTTTCTCGTCTTGAGTGTTCTTGACCCCTGCTTCTTTCTATGACGTCAAAAAATCAGTCACGTCCAAGTCCAGAGGCAGGCACCACGTCAGGGCCTGTAGATAAAGAGCCACCGCATTCCCAGATCACACGTGGGAATGAGGCATGCTCCCTTTAACTTATACCACAGACTCTTGATTTCCACTGCTCCCCCACCTCCCAAAGCACTTCTGAAGAGAAATGACAGAAGGCAAAAACATGACAGGTCACAGCAACAGCTTCCTGGTCAAGGAGAAAGGAGTCATCAAAACCCACAAGGGATGGGTAGAAACCGGTCTCCAAGACAGCCCCGTGCCCCTCGCCTTCTGGTATCCACTCCCAGGGCCTCTCCTTCCACACCGAGCAGGGCCAGCCCAGGTGACCCACAGAGTACTGAGGAGGTGACAGCATACAGCTTCTAAGGCTGGGGTGTGGCAGACACATTGCCTCCTCCCCACCCTCTCTGAGATGGTGCTCCAGGGAAGCTGCTGCCCAGGTGTGAGGACGCTCAAGCAGTCAGAGGAAGGGGCCCTGTGCAAGAAAGGAGGCCCTCCCACCTACAGCAAGTATCAATCTGCCAACTTGGAAGAAGCAGCTCGGCCCCAGTCAGGCTCTCACAAGGCCTCTGACCAACCTCAGGGGAGACCCTGGGCTAGAACTACCCACTAATTCCCAAATTCCTGACCCACAGAAGCTGTTCTGTATAAGAACAGTCATCGTGTGTGAAGGTGTAATTCAATGGTGATTTGTTGAGGAGGGACAGATAACCAATCCCAGGCCTCCTCACAGAGCATCCCTGAGGGCCTGGCCAGGAAGTGCCCTGAAATGGCCAGGCGTCTTGAGAAGCTGGGTACATGACACCAACAAGTCCAGGTTGAGGGCTCACTCAGCTGGGTGCTTCCTTAGGCAGCAGCCTGTGGTCTTGACCACCAACGTCACAGGTAAGCAGTTTCTGAGAGTGCTGCGGGCAGGAAGGGGCCTGACTCGGCATGCCAGGACCTGGACCACCTGTCCCACTTACTGGTGCACAGGCAGCCACCCCATCTGTCACATGAGACAGAAACACCTTCCAGGCTGCATGAGGAGTAAATAACATCACAAACTTCACAGGTCCTTGCTTGGTGCCAAGTGCTGAGAGTTCAGTAAACATCGTAGCCTTTCAACATAATGAAAGCAAACTTAGAATGCAACTGGTAAATTATAAATTGCTAAAGAACTGGAAATACTCTGTGATAGCAGGAAAGCAACAAAAATGTTAAGTTATGAAATGTCAGAGGCAAATTTGAGATTCACCATCTGTCAGGTTATGATGGCAGCTGACCCACCTCCAAATGACAGGGAATCAGAACATAGTTTCAGGGAGAATCCCCAAACCATGAATTCCTTTGCTCTCTACCCTCCCTAGCGGCCAATCTGGTGACCTGGGCTTGGCCTGTGGCTCTCAGAACAGTTCCAAGGGCCAGGTGCCCAGGCCTGTCCTGGCTGTTCAGGCTCCACCCAGGCTGCTGGGTGGTCACATTCAGCAATGGCTGAGTTGAGGTCCAGGAGGGACTGGCTCAAGGTGTCAGGAGGCCTGTCTTAGAGGCTGTTGCTCGACTCCTCCATGTAGTGTTAGTTTGTGTTAATAGGCACATTTTGAGAGGTAATCTGATGAAACCTATCAAGAGTTAAAACTCATAGCTTCAGGAATCTGGCCTACAAAGAAATACCAGCATAGAAACAGGAAGATACATATACATTTTAAATGCCAAGATTTAAAACAGAAAAAAAATCTACATGTACAACAACAGAGAAAAGGTAACATAAATTAACAAGTATATGGTATACAGATTTTGCAAAAAAAATTTTAAAGCTGGAATATCTAAAATACGTATTTCTTCTCTGTGTTGGGGAAGGGCTCTATAGTACTCCCATTAAGCTGTTAGGTTGCTCCTCCTGCAGAGTGGGAGCAAAGGGGATCAGGCTTTACTATTTTTCTTTAAATTTTCTCTACAGTTGACACTTTTTTTTTTTTTTTTTTTACAACAAATTCAGAAATGAAGATCATCAGTCTAGCTTACCAATACACTTCCACACAGTGTGTTCTTCCCTCACCCTTGTCCCGCTCCCAGAGCAGGCTCCCTCCAAACCCCAAAGGTCTGGCCCTAAGCTCCTGGGGGAAGTCAGACTGGCCCCCGCTGAGGACAGCCAGGCAGCACACCTCTCCATGCCTCACCCAGTGGAGGGAGGGTCTGGGCAAGCTGGGGTCTGTGGGGAGAAGAGCTTGCCCAGGCTGGCAGGCAGCTCTGACAGAATTCAGGTTCACTACAGAGCTTGTCCTCAACAAATGGAAACACTCAGACTACTGGGACTGTGACATCCAGTAAGAGTCTCTACCACAAGGAAGGAAATTTCCTTCCCTTGTCTGGGACTGACTCCCTCATCCAGGCAAGCAGAACATCTCCAAGGTTAACAATGCACTGAAGGGAATGTCAGTATACTAAAACCTATTTTCAAATGGATTTGTTTCAGACTGTTGTTTTTCTGCTTATTTATTATCTTTTTAAATTAAAAATCTCCTATATTTTAAAGATTTTCATTTATTTGTCAGAGAAAGAGAGAGAGAGCACACGCACAAGCAGAGGGAGCAGCCGACAGAGAGAGAAGCAGGCTTCCCACCAAGTAGAGATCCAGAGGCAGGACTCAATCCCAGGACCCTGGAATCATGACCCCACCCGAAGGCAGACACTTAACCGACCAGGCCACCCAGGCATCCCAAAATCTCCTATATTTTAATAGCAAAAAATACAGAAGAAAGTGATTCCAACAGGCCTTTCCTACATGGGGTTCTCTGCAGAGAGTTAAGGGCCTATGTGTCTGGGACACTCTGTCCGGCCTCCTCTGTGTGCAGAGGGCCCCAAGGTCCCCCCGGATGTTCTCCCAGGGGCAGCTCTGAAGAGACCAGTTCCAGACCTGCAAGATCTCCCTGCCATTCGGAATTCCCTCCTGGGCCCACAGGGCGATGAGCTGCTCGGGACCCGCAAAGCCAGTGCCGTCATCAATGCTGCACAAGAGACGCAGGCCTGAGCACACAGACACAAGGGACGATGTTGTGGCAGTCGGGCAGCCACCCTCCTCCAGGACCTGCAGGGAAAGCAAAGGGACCCGTCAGCACTTTGGCCTCCTGTCCATTTTTAGGATTTTCCAACCTCAGCAGCCTATGCTCAGCCCTTCGCTGTCTTGTTCAGGCCCAGTAAGAACCACTCACACAGTGACTAGGAAACAGAGACAAGGCACCATCACACAGTGTGCCCAAGACTGCATGGCTCTGTGGGCAACAACTTGGATATTTGAACCCAGGGCTCTGGACACCCAGCCCACTGCCTTTGCAAGGACCCTGGTGCCTGCTCTCCTACCGTCCACCAGAGGTCTTGCCCAGGAAACGCATCCTAGGGCCCTTGTGGCCTGACCAGTCAGCACAAGCTGCTTGGTGGGAGACATGAAGCAGTTTTAACCTCTCTCCCCGATGCAGTAATGGTGAGCACCTGGCCTCTCAACGGGAGAGCCGGAGATGGCGGAGATGGCACCTGCCAATGCTAGAAAATCCAGCCTATGGAAAGAAACCCGAGACGTGCTTGAAAAGAGGAGGTGGAATGGCCCAAAGTCACACATTTCCCCAGGCCTCAGAAACACATCTCACAGCTGACAGAACTGGGGAGTTTGAGCTTTGTTTTTTTTAAGATTTATTTATTTATTAGAGAGAGAGAGACAGTGTGAGCAGGGGGGAGGGGCAGAGGGACAAGCCGACTCCCTGCTGAGGATGGAGCTGATGTGGGGCTTAATCTCACGACCCTGAGATCCAGACCTGAGCCAAAAATCAAGAGTTGGATGCTCAACCGACTGAGCCACCCAGGAGCCTCAGAACTGGGGAGTTTTAAGAAGAAGGGGAAAAAATCTCTTGGCCAGAAAACTGATCTCTTACGGTTATGGGCTATAAGAATCCGTCATCAAGCAGGGTTATTTTCTGCTGGGGCGCTTGGGTGGCTCAGCTGGTTAAGCATCTGCCTTTGGCTCAGGACATGATTGCAGCATCCTGCAGTGCATCTGGATACTTGCTCAGCGGAGAGTCTGCTTCCCACCCCCTTTCTTCCTTTGCACCTCCCCACCACTCAGGCTCTCTCTTGCTCTCTCAAATAAATGAAAAAAAAAAAAAAAAAAAAAAAAAAAAAAAAGAAAGAAAGAAAACTTTAAAAAAAAAAAAAGAGGATTGTTTTCTGCCAGGCAGAACAAGCATTTGCTGTCTGAGGCCACAGGAATGAGGAGCAGCTGCCCCTTCTTTCTGGCCACCAGGGCTTCCACCACACTCCAAGGGCTCCCCTCCTTGCTCGCTTCCTTCCAACCTCCCTCACAGGAGTCTCTTGCTATTCCCAAACATTCCAAGTTTGTCTCATTGCCTAAAACACTGTCCCCCAACACTTCCATGGTTGTGCTTCCTAGGGCTCTGCTCTGACAGCCCCTCCTAGCCCACCACGCCCCCTCCCCACACTCAGTCCTCAGCAAGTGCTCCCAGACCCACACACCCTCATCTGTTCACAGTTGTATTCCTACCTCTCCAGAAACACTTTCTCATGAACTGGTGCTCACTAACTTGTGCTAGGTACTTTACAGCCCTATAAAGCAAGCGTTTGACCCAGGGGAGCGAGAAGCTCAAGAATGGCTTGGAACGTGGCCATGGCCATGTGGAGAAGCTCAGATGCCCAAATGCACCCCGACCACCCTTATCTCCCTTCCACCTGTTTCCTTGGTGAGGCCTGTGAGCTTGAGGACAGGTGTGTCTAACAGAAGAAGGTGGGGGCTGGGCTGTATACCGGAGGGCCCAGCAGCACCATGCCACCCCAGAGCCCACATACACAGGACACAATACCCTCCACCCACAGCCATGTGGGCTCAGGGCACTTCCTGGGCAGTCAGGTGTTCCTTGGGCCCTGCCTTGCGCCCCACAGCTCAGAGCCCTGGCCAGCTGTGCCTCCTCATTGGGACACAGGAACAGGGACAGCTCCACCACAGAGGAAGCACCCTCCTTCCACTGGCACCAGGCACAAGCTGGTGGGACTTCATTGTGGCCTCTGACCTTACATGGCCTGACACTTTCCTTTAATGCTCTTAGTTTCTTCTCTGTCCATTCTCATCAGGTTCAGATTCAGAAGCTGGACTCTCAGATTACCCAGCCTAGCAGAAACAATGTCACTGGTCCTGCACCACTGCCCACAAACTATGGGATCAGCCACATCAGCAAGCCTCTTCAGAGAACCATGCCCTGTGATGGAAGAGGGAGGTTTTCCTGTGCTGGGATGGAGAAAAACCAAATGCTAAGCCAACAGTCACCAAACGAGATCACAATGAACTCATTTATTTATTATTAAAATTTTTAAGGAATTTACTTATTTAACAGAGAAAGAAAAGACAGAGATTGAGAGCACAAGCAGGGGGAGTGGCAGGCAGAGGGAGAAGCCGACTCCCCACTGAGCAGGGAGCCCGATGCGGGACTCTGATCCCAGGACTCCGGGATCATGATCTAAGTCGAAAGCAGATGTTTCACCGACTGAGCCACCCAGGTGTCCTGAGATCAAATTTAAATAACTGCCCCAAATCTGCTCTCCTCTATCTGCAGTGACCTGGTATTTGTATGAGAGAGAGAATTTAGGAATATAGGACAGGGAGAGCACAGGGTAAGGAGTACCAGGGGAACTACTCCTAGGGAAGGTATGGAATGCTCTCACTGCACCACAACAGGGAGGAGAGAAGGAGCTCTCCTACTGGAAGGCAGCCTATCCCACAACCAAGGAAGGCTGCCAGGTAAACCTCATTGAATACTAATGAGGCACCCATTTTACATATGAAGAGCCTGTGGCTCAGAGAAGGCAAGTAACTCAAACAGGGACACACAGCTAGGGAGGGGCAATGCCAGATCGGCCACAAGACCTGTGTGGTTCTAGAATCTAGGTCACATGGCCTCCCACTGACACACGTACGTGTACACACCCCCACCAACTCCCAGGTCTGCGAAGATGCTGAAGGCCAGAGAGCAACAGCACTTATTGCTGTGGTTCAAGGCTTAATCATCCCATTTTACCTGGTAATGAGACCAGGACATGCTCGGTTTGACAGGAGTGGAAGATTCTGGAAGTGAAGTGGGCCCATGATTGAACAGGCCAAGCTGGAATTCCTCAAGACTCACTCTGCCGTCTCCGTCTTGATCCAGTTTGTTAAATAGATCCTCCAGTTCCTAGACAAAAGCCACCACACCAGTGCTGAGGCCACCACCACCCAGGCCTTCCCTCCCCAAGCTGGGCAGTCTGCTCATCCTTACCAAATTCAAACTGTCTGGGACACTCTGACCTCCCTTGACTCTGGCCTGTGACATCTCCACACCTGGTCACTTTCCACCCTGCTGTGAATGGATGCCACCTGCACTTCCTAATTCCACAAATATCCATTCAGAGTCTACCATGCCAGGAACTCACTGGATGGTAAGAAGACATACATATGGAAGGTGCCCTGGGCCCCCAGCAGTTCAGGAACTACCAAGGACAGCAGAGCTAAGAAGAATTTTACCAAGGGGGAGCTTCCCCATCACCATTGCCCACCCCTGCAGAAGGAAGGAGGGGTGAATTCAGCCCCTGGGGAGCACAGCCTGCTTCGGAGGGCATGATATGTGGGCTGGATGGTAGACCTGAGCAATGCAAGAAGGGGTTAGTGTACTCTAGGCAGAGGAAGGGTCAGGAGTGAAGATGCTGAGATGTCAGTGAGGCAGGCCACTTGTGACCTGCGTGGGTGCAGACCTCAGCAGCAGCACTGGGAGTTATCAGAAGACTTCCGACCAGAAAGTAGTACAACCACATCAGTGTCTGGAGAGTGAAGGGACTCCCCAGACCCAACATCAATCTGACCATTGCAAAGAGCCCGTCCTCCAGTGTGGTCTGCCTTGGCCCCTCTCACCTCCTTCTCCAGTCCCTGGAGCCCGATGCTTTCACAGACGATGGCCAGCTCTTGTTCATTGAGGTGGCCGCTACTGCCAACACCCAGCTCTTCCCAGATGACCCGGACCTGGCTCTCAAGGGTGTCCAAGGAGGGGCTGCAGGGCTTCTGGAGACACCCAAAGACCTCAGAACCCCAAGCTGGCAGCTGACCTGAAGCAGGGAGAGTGACAGGTAAACCCTATGCTTTAGGTGGAAGCACCTGGGGGGAACACACCAATGCTGGCAATGTACTCTGAAACCAGAGGGACAAGCAAATGGACACTCAAGTAGCAAAGCGTCAAAGGTGATGGGTACATGGCTGTTCGTTTCTGTGTTTGCAGATTTGCATAATAAAATGTCAGTGGTGGGAACCTTGTGGTCCATGTGGGGAAAGCTTTTTCTGAAGGGAACCTCCTAAGTCAGAATTCAGACCACTGAAAGCACATAAAAGAAGGCTGTATTATTTGTATTTATCAAAAAGAAAAAAAAACAAACAAAAAAAACCCCCAAAAAACACACATAAAAATAAAACCCAAAAAACTAGACAAGTTATTTAAAAAACAATTTCGAGAAACTTATGTTTCTGAGCTTTGCCAGAGAGACAACTTGTGGAAGAACACAGACGTGGGCATGCCCACGAGAAGCCATCCATGGATAAGCCTTGCTTCAAGCCAGACATCCCCTCCACGGCAAGTCCATACTGGCCTGTGTGCTCACGAACAGCACTGTGCCAGGCTGAGGAAAATGCCTTCTTTGAGATCCCTTCTAGCTTAAAGAGTCTGAAATTTCTAAAAGCACCTCTGATACTAGGGTTTTTTCTTCAGGAATGGTAGAGGAGGTAAATCAATCCTCTGAGGTCTGATATGAGTTTCATGCACTACTGTCAGCTCTAATCCAGTGCAAAGGTTCCTGCTCAAGGCTAGGAGGAGCCTGCGGGTGAAGACCCCAAATCCCACCATGTACAACGTTCCCAGCCAGTCCTTCCTCTCCTGCCCTAAATTTATACTTCGAGGCCAAGGAAGTTAAGATGTGGTGGCCTGGCTGCTCTTCCTGATCTATGTGCTTCGTCCAGCAGCACAGATGGGTGCTCAGGTCAGTCCCTCAGACATCCACCAAAGTAAACAATGATCAGTGGCCCTTGTCCTTAAGGACCACAATCTAGAGCATGCTTGGTTCCAGCTGCTGATTTTTAATCCAACAGAAATTCAAGGGCAATTCAGGTCTCTCCCTTTGAATCAAGTTTCTGTACTTTCTGCCCTGTGACATGCTCAGGGCATCCACAGACCCACATGTGGGTACACTGCTGCTGCCTTCTGGTTATTCCTCCAAGGCTCCCGAGGACCAGGATTATGTCTGGCATTTCTTCTGGAGCACAGACAGGGCCACTGACAGCTGCCAAGATTGTTTGCACACAGTTAGGAAGAGGATCTGCCGAGGCCTGACAAATCAAGAAGGCAGTACAACAGACCTGAGACCACCCGAAGTCCATGCCTGCCAGCTGGGGTCACACAGGTCCTCGCAGACTATGAGACAGGGCAGGACATACTGCTCATTGAGCCAGCGGCCTCTAAGGGTCTGTCCCCAGGGGATGCTGAGGATCAAGTGACCACCTCCCAGCTGGGACTACCTCTGGAATAGGGGGCTCCCCAGGGACACCACCCACTCTGCATGCTTCCCAGGAAATTACACATGGCTGGCTCACTGCCTAATGACCTAGTTCCTTGAACTTCAAAGCACTGGTCAAAGGGAGGCAGCACCAACCATGAAGCTGTGGCTTTACCTCGTGCTTCAAACAACTCATTCTGAGGTTCTTTAGCACTTTCAGCTTCTTCGTCTGACTTGAGACTCTGTGAAAATGAAAAGAGAAAGATATAAATTCCCCAGAGTATGCGGCAGTGGCCAGAGCTCCAGGAACAGACAGAAAGGTATGTTCTGGGGTGGGGAAGGGACTGAGGAAGAGGAACAACAAGCTGGTGAGATGTAGCTCCTCGAGGGAAAGCCCACACCTGCAGGAGGGCTCTGCACCCAGGCCGAGAGACGCCGACACAGAGCAGCTCCCTCTCACAGACTAAGTGCTACAGTGCAGACACAGGGATACAGGAAGTTCCTCAACATAAACCAAAAATCAGTAGTTCACACTAAAAACATAATCAGGCACTTGTACCCTAAAAGGAGAGAAAATGCTTCCCAATCAACAGGTCCTTGTGGCACTGGCTTCAGACACTAGCACTAGAGAGGACTGGCTGTGGGGCATGGTCAACCTGCCATCACACCACATCATCTTGACATAAGCTTAATGGTCCTCACCTCTCCGCACCCCATTCCTTATCATCCTTATCAGTTCAGTCAACAGTTGGAAGGAGAGTGGCTTTCTCTGTCTCTCCAAGAGCTCCAGGGACAGCATAATGTGTAGCAAACACCTGACACCTCAGGGCCCTTTGCAAGCTGCACCATGCAGAGTGCAGGCCACCAAGAAACACTTGACTCAAGTGAAAACCTCGTTATTGTGGCCAAGTCAGCCAACTAAAAGTCAAAGTCTGCTTTTGACAGTTGCTGTGTTTCCCATGACTGATCCTGGAAGGAATGCCAAGTTGACCAAGACTCAGCACCCCTCAGAGCCAGCACTGAAATGAGAGTGGAATTTTTCTAATGCATTCAGCCCAACCAACAACCTTAAAAACAACATTTTCCCGTGTTCTAATTCTAGGGATCCAAGATGGTTTTACCAAGCAGAATGGTACAATGGAGATAGAGCTGACGCCTCAGACCTCCAACTCTAAGGACCAAAGATTAAAGAGGACAAAAAAGTGAACACCTGAGGTTTGCTGGTATTGTCTACGCATATAACACCCCTGAGCAAAGGGACTCTAGGATTAAAGTAGATATGTTTGCCTCAACAAATGTTGAACACATAAACAAATTAATGTGAGAGGCCCAGAGCTGTCTTACTAAAAATAAGTCCCCATAAAGCCCCACCAGACAAAGTATACATCACCGACAGCAGGAACCAGGAACCTTCTGAAATCTTGAAAATAGGTCTAAGGAATCCATGGTTAACTTGAAAGCTGTGGCTCTGCTCATGGGTATTTCCTGACACAAAGGCTGTTGGGCTCCAGCAGCCCATCTCCTGGGTTGGTCCCAGCGGCAGTGAACAACTCAGGGACAGGCAGGGCTAGAATTAACCCCAAAGGCCCTGGGAGGTGTCTGGTACATCTTCACCAAATTTTAAGTGTGTGGGCCTTGGTATGTTCTAAGTATTCAAGGCAGGTGGGACTGTGGGTTTGGTACTTCCAAATTCCTAACCTTGCAGGAGCATCAGAAGAGCATCTTCCTTTTCTTTCCTCACTCCTATGAAACCATATAACCAGTCTTCTTGCAGTGCTGGGGGAAAGCTGGTGGTCGTAAGCAGGGGAGGGAAAGAAACAAGTGATTTGGGCACCAATTCTCTGCTGCCCCAATATCTAAAGGAGTAACTCGCTGGCCAGAACTTCCCTGCAGACAATCAGACCCAGAGATGCTTTAGAATGAAATGTCATTTCCCAATGTGTACCCATGTTTCCGGTGACTTGAGATGCCCAGGAATGCCCACTTGTCCTCACATTCTCTTGTAGTCATGTCACCATAACTAATGAAATGGCGACCCGGGGTAGGGAAGGGGAACTGGACCCACCTCCACACTTTCCAAAGATGCTGAGCGGCGGAGCTGGCCTCTCCCAGGGGTCCAGGCCTGCTGTTCTGGTAAAAATTTGGCTCCTACTGCAGGGCCACCTGGCTCAGGCTCGGGCCGGCTCCAGCGACCGTACCACTTAGAGCCGCTCACGTACTTTGGCGGGACAGCACGAGAGGCCGCTGGAAAGAGAACAGGAGGTTTGGTGGGGGGCCCACAAACACTGCTGCAACACATTCCAAGATGTGGAGTGCTGCTCTCACAGATGCACACAGAGAACGTCTGGAAGAACAAAGAGAACAGTTAACAGCGGTCAAATGATTCTCCCTAACCCTCAGGCACGGGACTGAGACACCCAGGCTGGGAGACGGGGACTTTCTACGCTAAACCCTCTGTGCTGTTTACATTTTTCTTTTTTAAAAGATTTTATTTATTTATTTGTCCAAGATTGAAAGAGAGAAAGAGAGAGAGTGCACAACCATGCGTGCACAAGCAACAGTAGTGGCAGGCAGAGGCAGAAAGCAGACCCTGGGATTGTGACCTGAGCCAAAGGCAGACACTTAACCCAACTGAGTTACCCAGGTGTCCCTGAGTGTTTTCTGAGCATATTTTGCTTTTTTTTGTGGAGTAAAAGACTACTACTAATAAGAAAAGACTTCTTGAGACTATGGACTCTGAAAAACAATCTGAGGGTTTTGAAGGGGCAGGGGGTGGGAGGTTGGGGGAACCAGGTGGTGGGTATTGGAGAGGGCACGGATTGCATGGAGCACTGGGTGTGGTGCAAAAACAATGAATACTGTTACGCTGAAAAGAAATAAAAAATTTAAAAAAAAGACTTCTTGTTTATATAATAGAAGACTAGTACTAATGGCTTATTAGAAAAAAAGGAAAAAACCCTCCAATAATCCAGTGATATACTGTTTTTTTTTTTTTTTAATTTATTTGACAGAGAGAGAGATCACAAGCAGAGAGAGAGAGAGAGAGGAGGAAGCAGGCTCCCCCTAGCAGAGAGCCCGATGTGGGACTCGATCCCAGAACCCCGAGATCAGGACCTGAGCTGAAGGCAGAGGCTTAACCCACTGAGCCACCCAGGCAGCCCCGACATACTGCTCTTGAGATCAGAATGTCACTTACCACCCTGCTCACTTCTGGACCCAAGCTGGGCAGGACCATCAGGGCACTGTGGGCGTGGACCACACACACATCCCCGAAGGCTGAAACTTTGCAGGTCTGAAGTCTGGCACAGAGGCAGGCTCGGGTTTTAGTTTGGGATTCATGACAATCCCTTAAACCCTAACAACCCCTTGTATTTCCTTCTTCTCTCCTGACCTATCCACTTCTGTACAGAGCAGCTGGGGCCTCTCAGACAGAGAACAAACAACACTGACTCTGTGTGGAATCTGGGTGGGGAGGAGACAGACTGGGGAGGGCATCATGGCAGTGACCAGGAAAAGACACAGGTTCAGAGAAAAGTAACCAGAGTGGGCTGGCTGGACAGAAAGGCATAGGGTCCAGTGAAGAAAGGCCAGGCCAGGAAAACTGAGCAGCACTTCACTGAGAGGTGTCATGCTCCTTTGAGCCAAGTACCACACTATTCCTTTCTTCCATGTCCCCAATAGCCAGGCCACAGCCCCTGCCCTTAGGACCACATCAGACGAGGGGGCTGGGCACAGCCTGGCCACATGGAAGCATAGTGATACCAGTGGCAGACAGACACTGTGGTCGAGGAAGGAAGATGCCGAGCTCCACATGGGATAGATAGACTGTGAAGTGACAGCATGACATTTAAGGCATCTGACAATACTCAGGGTGAATACAGCATTGCTCACCTCACTGGGGTACTTGAAGGTAATCATGGACACTATGCCAATCACCCTGGACAACAGGAATGTGATGTGCTGAAGAGGAGGGCAAAGTGTCCAGGTCAGCAGAAAGAAAACAAGAGAACCTCTGAGCAGACCCAGTGGCATTTGGAAGGGGGAAGCTACAAACATGGAAAAAGGCTCCCACCAAAAAGCTGCCAAAAGGCTAAGTGAGGACCAGTGAATCCAGGCTCCTGCATCTGAGCATGGTTTCTGGTTAGAGAGAGGCTGCAGGCTGATTAATATGGGCAGAGGAAGAAGCTTCCACAGTGAGGTGGTTTAGGAAGAGGGGAAAGTTCTATCAGGCAGGAAGTGGGAAGCTGGGGTACATTAAGGAAACCAAGCACAGAAAACTCAGAGTGCCTCTGATACTCCCCACCTTTGGCTGGCACGAAGCAAGGAGTATCAGGCCACACATATGACCCTTTAAAAACCTCTGAAATCCAAAAGAAAAGAAAAAAACAAAGAAAACAATAAAAAAGGAGAATAAGTGGAAAAAACCTCCAAGTCCTAGAATAGTTCCTTTCTCTTTGGAGGAACTGAGCGTGCATCCACAGATCCAGTTTTATGTTTAGAAGCTCCAAGCATGGGGGCGCCTGGATGGCTCAGTGGGTTAAAACCTCTGCCTCGGCTCAGGTCATGATCCCAGAGTCCTGGGATCGAGCCCTACATCGGGCTCTCTGTTCAGCAGAGGGCCTGCTTCCCTCTCTCTCTCTGCCTGCCTCTCTGCCTACTTGTGATCCCTCTCTCTCTGTCAAATAAATAAGTAAAACCTTTAAAAAAAAAAAAAAGAAAGAAAGAAAAGAAGCTCCATGCACTCTCCAGCATGGGAGGGGACCTGCAGTGTCAGGGACTCCACACCTTTCCATTCCTGTACACCATCACCGTGTACACATTCCCAAATCCTGTGTTCCTAAAGGCCAGTGGTCTTCTTCACTTCTTAGAGAAGAAAAGTGTCAGATAAAGCAACCAGCGAATGCCCTGAGGGTCCTACACACGGTTCCCACCACTCGCCCCATGGCAGGGTTCTCTGCACTATACCCAGGTGCTCTGCAGCCTTCGGCAGTGGAAGGAGTGGGTTCTGTCTACGCTGCATATAAAAGGGCCCGGGGCTTGCAATTGGAAAACTGTGACTCGAGTCTTGGTCATCACTTACTAGTGTGGGATATTGAACAAATAAATCCCTTCACATATCAGGCCTCAGTTCCTCATCTGAAGAACCTCAGGGAGTCTGGTACACTGAAGACAATCAATGTGAGCTCTCATTCTTTCTTCCCTGCCCCAAGCCCTCCCACACTGCTATCCCTGCTATCCAGTCACGTAGCTTCTCCAGACCCAGGATCTGCCATGGCAGGAGGCTGCCGGGGGCCGAGGGAAAGAGCTCCCTGCCCGATCTGCTCATCAATTGCATGTCTCCAACCTCGAACACAGTGCCCCATGCCCCCTTTCACTCACCTGCCCAATACTCATCAGAGACAGCCAAGATGGGTCGGAAGCATGGCTGCCACTCACAGTCTCAAGTCTGATGGAGCAGGTACTAACAACGATATCTGTCAGCATCTTCTCACCCTTACCCCACAATCTACATGCCCCTGAATGGACCATTCTCCAAACCCTCCCTCCACCTCCTGAGCACTACCAAAGCCAGGGGGCAACCCCTCCGGACACCACTTCCACTTGGGCTATCTTTGTCCCAGCAGCCCCATTCCCATAACGGGAGTCTAGTTAGGCCTACCAGCACAATGTAACACTACTGTCTGACAAAAGACACAGCGAGGTCTGTCTCCGGCTGCTGGCATCCTGCCTGCTCTGCCAACCTCCGTGGTCTGGATACACCTGTGTCTGCACTAAGGTTTCAATTCTCAAAACTTCAGCTGCTCTACATCTACTTTATCTTGTCAACAGCCCATACTGTAAGCACAGCACATGATATTATTTGACACCTGTGATACCCTGATTTATCATGAGTATATATTTGCTCTTCATCTCTTCCCTGGCTCGGAGCTCCTAAAACCCATGGAATTTCCTAAGTGACAAGAGCAACCAAACCTGAGTTTATGTTAATGAGGTGACTTCTGGAAAGCCCCTACGGTTGGGGTCTGGTTGCCCAGGGACACAACCATGTGATCCGAAGATCAGCAGAGAGAAAACAAGAGAACCTCTGAGCAGACCCAGTGGCATTTGGAAGGGAGAAGCTACAAACAGGGAAGCTACAAACCCTGACCTTCAGGGAAGGGGGACAGGCTAGAGATGGAGTTCAATCACCAATAGCCAATGATTTGAACCATCATGCCTACATAATGAAGCCTGCATAAAAACCCATCAGGATGGGGTTCAGAGAGCTCCTGGGGTGAACACATAGAGATTGGGGGAGAATGGCGTGCCTGGTGAGGGCACAGAAGCTCTGCATCCTTTCCTCACACCTTGCCCTGTGTCCTCTTCCACCTGGCTGTTCCTGACTTACATTCTTTTATAATAAACTAGTGATCTGGTAAGTAAACTGTCTTCCTGAGTTCTAGGAACTCCTCATGCAAATTAATTGAACCTGAGGAAGGGGTTGTGGGAGCCTCTGATTTAGAGCCAGTCACTGGACCTGAGACTAAAGTGCAGCCACTTTGTGGGACTGAGCCCTTGGCCTGTGGGATCTGATGCCATCGGCAGGTAGGCAACGTCAGGGCTGAGTTACAATGTAGGAAACCCACGTGGTGTTGGAGAATTGCTGGTGTGGGACAGACTACCACACATCTGGTGAGCAGAAGTACTGTGTATAAAGGAAAACAATAGAGCTTCTCCTTTCCAACACTATTGCACAAATAAGGAAGCAAAAGAAGAAAAAACCCAAAGTCTTATCCCAGTCCACACAGGTTAGCAGTAAGGGAGTGGAGTTACAATTTAGTTCTCAGACCTGCTATAGTCTTCAATCTGAATATCACACTCCAGAAGATAACAGGTAAATAATGAAAACAACAACAACAACACTTGAATTAAGAGGAAGAAATCCTCTTACTTGATTCCAAAGAACTACTGTCTTCATCAGAGGAGCCAACACCAGCACTTGATGACAATACTGCCACAAAACCTTCCTTAAATTCCTCAAAGTTAACCTGGTGAATATAAGAAAAGAGAGGTTAGCACTACTTTCAACAGATCTTAGCATTTTGTTTTTATTCTCAGATGGAAACATCTTAGTGTTGCCTTTAGCTCTGAGACCATTCATTTTCTCTAATATTCACTTAAGATTTTAAGTAGAAAAATATAACATGAAAAGTAAAAGTAAGCCACAAACTAATCACCAAAAAACCCCTATTACCAATTTTAATGATTAGAAAACAGTACCCAAAAGGGGGATCTGATGATCATAAAACATTAATATACATAAAGAAAATATCCAGGCTATCGCCACCCCAGCAAGAAATGGAATAATACCAGTACCTTAGAGGCTCCTCCACCATGGTTCCTTTCCTAATTAAATTCCCTGCCCCCCATACTCTGACTTTTACGATATTAACATCTTTGCTCTTGTCCTCATTTGTATGCATCCCAGAACAATATGGTTTAGTTTCACCTCTTTACAAATTTGATCTAAATGGAATCATATGCATATATTCTTTTATATCTGGCTTCTTAGACTCTATTACTTCTGTAATATTCATTCAAGCAGCCATGTGTAGTGCATTTTCTCTGCTGTGTAATACTCCATTGTTTAACATGCAAAAATGTATTAATCCATTCTTCTACTGATGGATATTCCCATTGTTTCCAGTGGCTGGTTATTTTTTTAAAAAATGCTTTGAACTGCATTGCATATGTGTTTTTAGGAGCTTCTTAGGAGTATGTGCTGAAGAATAGGATTGCTGGGCCATAGAATGTGCTTTTAAATCCTCTTGGTGAGCTGAATCTTTTACTGCTATAAAATGCTAACCCTCTTTACTTCAGTAATGTTTTTTTACCATAAAGATCTAGCTTTCTTTTGGTTAGTATTTACATGATATATTTTTTCACCAAATTTTAATAATGTCAATTTTTTATATCCATATATTTCAGGTGTCATTTATAAAATCTTTTTTATCTTTATCTTTTAACTATTTAGTCTATTTACATTTAATATAATTACTGATATATTTGGATTTAAATCTACTATTCTATTGTGTGTTTTCAATCTGACCTGCTTGTGTTTTCTCCCTGGTTCTCTCTCTTAGGATTTACTGACTTTTTTTTTTTAGTACTTCATTTTCCTTTTATTAAGTTAGAAGTTATATAGTCTATTTCCTTTCTCTGACCATTTATCCTAAAAATTATAACACAAATCCTCAGCTTATCAAAGTTTACTTTCAGTTGATAGTTTTACCCTCTTCCATGACGATATGAAGCCGATGTAACACTTTCATCTACTAGAGTCCTGACTTTCATGCCTTTCTTATGAGTTGCCATATATTTGAACTTGTTCCATTTTAAACACCCACAAAATATTTTTTGTTTTATATAATCAATGTTCATTAATAATTATCCAAATATTTACCGCTTTGTTTTTCATTTGTTCTTGTATTTCTGACCTTCTGTCTAGGATAATTTTCATCTATTTGAAGTACATGGTTTAGAATTTCATTTTTCTTAAGTATGCTGATGCTAAATTCTTTTTAGTTTGATTGTCTGAAATATTTTTTAATTTCACTTTCGATAGACTTTTCAAGCAGATAAACAATTTATTAGAAAAATAGTAAAAATAGTAAAAATGACCAAGATGTCCACAAATGGAATGGGTAAGTAAATTATGATATAGGCAAAAAATGAAATGATGATGGAAAAAACACTAACAAGATGAACTGTATTTCACAGATATAATATAGAGTAAAGGAAGTCAGAGAGTATGTACTGAGCATGTACTGTGTTTTTCCATTCTACAAAGATCAGAAACAGGCAAAACATATCTGTGGTGTTGGTGTTAGGACAATGGTGGCCTTAGTGACAGAGGGTCTGAAAGGAACATGGGGAGGGATTCAGAATGCTGGTTACCCAGCTGTGCTCAGTATAGGATAGTTATTGAGTGTGAACTTCTGATATGTGCTCTGTTCTCTATGGGTGCTTCAATAAAAGTCACACAGAAAGATGTCAACAGAAGGGCTTATGCACGTCAAAATATCACCAGTAAATGCTGGTGTGGAGCTGTAGGTCCAAGTATGCTTCTCAAATCTGGCACAGAATCTGAATGAGAAAACCTCTGTTACTGCCACTGAGCACTAAATGTAGCTGTTTGCCTGGGATACACATGTTATTGTAAACTGACATTGGATTATTTGTGTATTTCTTTATTTTTGTCTCCCCAACTAGCATGTGAGGACACTGCCGGCAAACAGTAGTACTCAACAAACATTTTTTGGATGTGTTGGCCTCTGTATCTTTTTATAACTGAGCAGAACTCCCCTTCTAAGGGGTTCATTCTTTCACTTTTACTCTTTTTTTTTTTTTAAAGATTTTATTTATTTATTTATTTGACAGACAGAGATCACAAGCAGGCAGAGGGGCAGGCAGAGAGAGAGAGGAGGAAGCAGGCTCCCCGCCGAGCAGAGAGCCCGATGCGGGGCTCCATCCCAGGACTTTGGGATCATGACCTGAGCCGAACACAGAGACTTTAACCCACTGAGCCACCCAGGTGCCCCTCACTTTTACTCTTAAAGGATCTTTTTGCTGAGTATAGAATTCAGGTTGCCAGATGTTTTCTATTAGTACATTAGAAATACCTCTCCACTGGTTTCTGGCTTGTATTGTTATATCTGAGAAGGCAGCTGTCCATCTAACCTAATAATTACCTAAATAAAATACATTTATTTTTGCCTGACAGCTTTAAAAAATTATTAAACTTATCATTTTGAGGTAACTATAGATTCACATGCAGTTATAGGAAAAAATGCAGAGATCCTGTGCAACCATCTCTGGCTGCTTTTCCAATGATTTCTCTATGTTTACTTTCAGTTTCACAATAATATGGTCAGGTGTAGATGTCTTTGTAAATATGCTACTTGGAATTCAGTGGGCTTTGGGGATCCTGAATCTGTTCTGGAAGGTTTTTTTAGCTATTATATATTCACATAATGCCCCACCTCATTCACTCCTTTCCTCCTGGGATTCCAAATAAAGGTATGTTGGAAGGTTGGACCTCCTCATTCTACCTTTACCTTTTGTTATATCTTCGTGCTGTATTCTGAATGATCCCAGTTACTGAATGCTCTCCTTGACTGTGTCTAATTTGCTTAAAGAGCTGTTAAACTCTTGCATTAGGTTTTGATTTTGGCCATCACACTATTTGATTCTAAAAGTTTTATTCGGTGATCCCAAAGTCCTGGAATCGAGCCCCACATCGGGCTCTCTGCTCTGTAGGCCTGTTTCCTCCCCCTTCTCTCTCTCTCTGCCTGCCTCTCTGCCTACTTGTGATCTCTGTCTGTCAAATAAATAAATAAAACCTTAAAAAGATTTATTCAGTTCTTTGTTCAGATTTATCATTTCTTAGAGTTCCCTCTTTCCTATAGGTATTTTCAAGCTTTGAAAAAAACTCCTAACACAGTTAGTCACAACAGTTGTTTTATATTTTGTTTGCAGTAATTCCACTACCTTACAAGCTGTGTGTCTGCCTCTGCTGCCTGTTGTTTTTCCTGGTTCTTGCTCATCCTGTGTTATTTGTGTGCTGGTTATCCTTGATTGCATGCTGGTTATTGTATTTGACTATTAGACGGGGATAATTACAGATCTTGAATGCTGGCACTTCTTAAGAGAAGATTTTTGTTTGCTTTTGCCAGATGCCTCAGGGCACCACCTGAGCAGGACCACCTTTAGCTAAATGAGGTTTATCTAGACCACTGAGAGGTGACAAGCCCAGATAGCAAAAAGCACAATGGCTGTTTCAGATCCTTCCTTAAACTGGGGGCTAGTTTATCAGATTCTCTACCTTGGGTGAGAATCCTTTCCTCCAGGGAGTAAAAGGAGAAGCAGACTCCCTGTGAGCAGGGAGCCTAATGTGGGGCTGGATCCCAAGACCCCTGGATCATGGCCTGAGCTGAAGGCACACACCTAACTGACTGAGCCACCCAGGCACCCCTCAACCTGTTTTTTGACATAGATTTCCCTGGTCCTCTAAGGTCCCAAAGACCACATCAATTTCAGTTTCTCAGAAATAATGGGGTTTTGTGTGCTGGACTGAACCTCTCTCAGTATGTGACTTACAGATTTTTAGACCGGTAATTCTTCACTGACTTATTTCCTCTTTACCATTTTCAAGATCTTTGTTTTTATGATTTTGTTCAGCTTTTTCAGTAGCCCTCACTGGAAGGTCGGCCTGAGTGTGCTAACCTGCTACTACCAGAATGTTGAAGCCTATTCATACTTTTTTAGGACTGCATAAATTTCATCAGATGGATCTAGCAGAATTTATTTAAGCAATCTCATATTTAAAAGGCTGTTCCCAATATTTGGCTATTTGAATCAATACTAGAATGAATATCTTGCATAGATTTCATTTCATATGAAGATATACATGATATTTCATCGATTATCACGTCCCTAGCTTCTGCATGTTGCATAGCACATATTAAGTGCTCAAAAATACCTGTTGAAGGGACGCCTGGGTGGCTCAGTCAGTTGAACATCTGCCTTTGGCTCAGGTCATAATCCCAGGATCCTGGGATCAAGTCCCTCATGGGGCTCCCTGCTCAGTGGGGAGCCTGCTACTCTCTCTGCCTGCCACTCCTCTTGCCTGTGCTCTCTCTGACAAATAAATAAATAAAATCCTTAAAAAAAATACCTGTTCAATATATGGAAGCAAAATGAAATGACAACTTTACTTGATCTAATCTTTGATTTCTTTTGTCTTTGATAATACTTATCATCTGATTTTCTTCCAACCACTAAACAGTAGTGGGATCTGATGGCCAAGTGTGTTGCCATTTTACCTGATACTATTGTTTTTTCTGAAAGATTTTATTTATTTGAGAGAGAGACAGAAATATTGAGAGAGAACATGAGCAGGGGGAGGGGCGGAAGGAGAGGGAGAGGGAGAAACAGACCCCTTGCTGAGCAGGGAGCCTGCCATGGAGCTCCACCCTAGGGCCCTGGGATCATTACCTGAGCCAAAGGCAGATACTTAAACAACTGAGCCACCCAGGTGCCACTATCTGATATTATTCTGACTATTCTTGTGTTTCTGAGTTTCCTTCCTTCATAGCTCAAGAAAGGGGGAAGAACAAACCCACAATATTCAGGTGCTTCACCAAAAAGGACTCACCATCATCTCTGTATAATCTCACACTCACTCATCACAAATAGAGGTTAGACGCTGTGATTGGCAATCACTTTCAACTCGAAAATTATTATCAGTAACACTATGTTAAGAATTTTTTTTCAAGTATATGCACCCCTATGTTTATTGTAGTATTATTTACAACAGCAAAGATACAGAAGCAGCCCAAGTGTCTGTCAAGAGACAAATGGATAAGGAAAATGTGATATATGTATACAAAGGAATACTGCTCAGTCATAAGAAAGGATGAGATCTTGTCATCTGTGTCAACATGGATGGACCCAGAGAGTATTATGCTAAGTGAAGTAAGTACAGAAAGACAAATGCCATAGGATTCACTTATGGTCATCTAAAAAATAGAATCTAAAAAATAAAACAAATGAATAAACAAACAAAAATCAAAAGCAGACTCATAAATACAGAGAACAAATTGACTGATGATTGCCAAAGAAGAGGTAGTAGGGGGATGGACAAAATGTTGAAGGAAAGTGGGAGATATAGGCTTCCAGTCATGGAATGAGTAACTCATGAGGATAAAAGGCACAGCATAGAGAATATAATTGATGATACTGTAGTAATATATGGTGACAGATGGTAGTTACACCTGTGGTGAGCATAGCATAACATATATACTTGTCTAATCACTGTAATATACACCTAAAACTACTGTAACATTGTATGTCAACTATATTTCAATTTAAAAAATAATTATTTTTTGAGAGTAAAATTCTCTTTCTAACCAAATTTAAAATACTAAAGGTAAGATCCTTGCCACTGATAAAGAAACATGAGAACATAACATAAAATGCACATGGGAATTTCCCACACTCCACAGGAATCTTGGGCCACATTGATTTCTGGCCTGAAACCAGACCTTGATAACGTTTCTTTAACAGGAAATAGGAATTAAAAATGAGCATACTTCAATGAATTAAAACATTATCTTTTTAATTCAAATTAATATTGTCCTTCATTTTTGTAACTGAATTGAAGTATCAATGACCAACATTTACATGATGTCATATATGTTAGTTTCTACAAGGAAACTGGATGTGTGATACTTGAACTGAAAAGCCAATCAATTTTCCTGGATAAAGGATTTCTCTTGATTTTTCTCTGAAATCTACTGAAATCTCCACCATTTGGTTTCTGTTGCAGAAAATGGTGACAACTATCTGGATATTTATGGCTTGACACCAGCTTCCCCTAAAACACCTATAGAAGGTTTCACCTAAGTGGTGGCTCTGTGAGCTATGTCCTTTCTGTGGCATGAGGCAGAGGAACAATAAAAACTCTGACAGCAGAAATAATCCATCATAAGCACTATCACAGAAGAGATGGTATAAAGTGTGGGGTGGAGCAGACCCCTAGAGGCATCAGGTGGTGTGGGCACTGCTCTTGAAATGTTACAGAGAGAGAAGGGGGGACAACTTCAGGTCAGACACAAGAGCACTAATGGAAGCAGAGCTATTTCTTGATTTACCCAACACCTGACTTGCTTTTTGGAAACAGAAATCATGGCTGTAAGAGAATGGAGTTGGGACAGACACAAAGATGGATGAATATCCACAGAGCTTTTCCACGTGCCACCATTCATCAGAAAAGATCAGGCTCCTGTCCTTGCTTATGACTGTCTTATGTCTCCTTCTAACATACCTCCCCATAAAAGTGTGGAGAAACTTCCAGCCTCCCAGAAGGATTACAACTCAAAGGAACTGCTTTATGGGATACATGTGATGTGGGGGAGGCCAGAAATCTCAATTCCAACTTGATTTTTCTCCTTACTGATGTTCCAATACTAACCTTTTTTTTTCCTATCATAATTTGATGCTTCTTTTTTAAAGATTTTATTCATTTATTTGAGAAAGAGAGAGAGAGAGAGTAAGCGAAAGAGAGAGTACAAGCCAGGGGGAGAGGCAGAGGGAGAAGCAAACTCCCCGCTGAAAAAGGGAGCCCGATGTGGGACTCGATCCCAGGACCCTGGGATCATGACCTGAGCCAAAGGCAGACACTTGGCCAACTGAGCCATCCAGGGGCCCCAGTGTGAAGTTTCTAAATGTTGTACTATGGTTGCTGGAGGGGAGGGGGTTAGGAGGATAGGGTAGCTGGGTGATGGACACTGGGGAAGGTATGTATTATGGTGAGTTCTGTGTATTGTGTAAGACTGATGAATCACGGACCTGTACCCCTGAAACAGATAATGCATTATATGTCAATAAAAAAATTAATAAATGTTATACCACTTTTGCACATACAAAACAAAGCAGGGTAAGGCTCGGGAATGATGTGATTTGTTCAATCAGCAGAACCTGCCATCTGAATATGAACCCCAAAGTTATTCTTTTGGTTTTGAATTTTCTCAACTATCAAAAATAACCAAGAAAACCAGATCATCTGTTTGTACTGCCTGAATAACCAGAGTGCTGATTTTCACATTGTATGTTTTTTATGATGTTTGATCATTATTAAAAGTACACCTGATTTGGGGCTCCTGGGTGCTACAGTCAGTTAAGTGGCTGACACCTGGTTTCAGCTCAGATCCTGCTCTCAGGGTCATGACATCAAACCCTGCATTAGCTCTGTGCTCAGCACAGAGTCTGCTTGACTCTCCTTCCCTCTCCCTCTGCCCGCCCCACCCCCCAAATGAATAAGTAAATCCTTAAAAAAAATACACCTGGGGCGCCTGGGTGGCTCAGTCAGTTAAGCATGATCCTGGGGGTCCTGGGATCGAGCCCCAAGTCAGGCTCCCTGCTCATGAGTAGTCTGCTTCTCTCTCTCCCTCTCTGTGTGTGTGTGCTCTCTTTCTCTCTCTAGCTCTCTCTCTCTCTCAAATAAATAAATAAAATCTTTAAAAATATATTTTAAAAAATACACCTGACTCTTAAGTTCTTAAAAACAACAACAACACACAAAACCAAAAGGCAGGAGTAGAGTAAAAAGAAACAGAGAATGGGTGTGGTCAGCTTAATTGAGGCAGAGCTCCCTAAGAGGGAGTAACATTATCCTACTGACAGGCATTGGGAAGTAACAAGAGGTACAATTCATCTGGACTTTCTCCCTGTACCAGCAGTGAGAGTTTTTTTCCTTGGTTTTCTTCATTTGTTTTTGTCCAAGAGCCAATTCAGGAACATCTGCAGGCTGGATTTTTTTTCTCATTTGATAATAAAAATAGTTTCATTGATTTCTGTGGCAGAAAAAAAAAAAACAACCTCTTCCTTCAAAGTTAAGATGACCAACACTGTTTCTATGACATAAGTTAATATCTAGACATAATTAAGCAGTAGGGACAAGGTGGGAGGTACTTTTTAGTATTTCTGTCAGGAAAGCAAGTTGTGGTCTAGGTTCTAGATCACCGTTCTGGATGATCTTCAATTTCCTAGTGAAAAGCAGCAAAGATAGAGTACTTTCTATCTGGCCTAGATGAAATCACAGGACACCTCTGAATATAGGTATCTTGTTCCTGCAGCAGTGGTGTGCACTTGCTTTGTCTAGCTGCTAGAAAGAATTGCAAGCTGTGTCATTTTACTGGTCAATCAGCCTTCAAGGCACTTCAAGGCACCCAGTGTGTCATCTGCCCACAGATCCTTGTATTTTTGTGAACCACCTGCCTCCCACCCATACAGCCTTCCACCCCTTCCCCGCCCGACACCCAAAAAATCTCTCAAACATCTTTCTGGAAAAACTAAACCAAACCAAACCTCTGGAAGTAACTATGCTTTCAAAAAAAAGTAATCTGGGGGCGCCTGGGTGGCTCAGTGGGTTAAAGCCTCTGCCTTCAGCTCAGGTCATGATCCCAGGGTCCTGGGATCAAGCCCCGCATCAGGCTCTCTGCTCCGCGGATAGCCTGCTTCCCTCTCTCTCTCTGCCTGCCTCTCTGCCTACTTGTGATCTCTGTCTGTCAAATAAATAAATAAAATCTTTAAAAAAAAAAAAAAGTAATCTGAAGGAAACTCTTGCTTCAATGGAGGAGTCCCCAGAAGGAAAAGCGCTGTTCAAGTTTCTAGTAACTCTACTCTGGTGTGTCTTTAGTCCACTGATATTTCTCAAATGCCTGCAGTTAACTACAGTACTCTGTGCTTTTCTTTATAAGAATGAAGTCAAATACCCACCCTGGCAAAGTGGTCATTTCCAAGAAGTGTTTGCAGAAGGATGGGCAGCTGCTTTTCCAGATGCAGCTTTAGGCAGAGCTGGGTCAGTTCCTCCCGGTCCAGAAAGCCTGTCCCTGTGGTGTCACAGCTGCTGTAGACTTCCCTGAGCTGTGAAACATAGTGGTTCTCTTCTTCTTCGTCCATCCCATAGCAAGCTGGACATGCCAGGGGAAAAAAAAAAATCAAGAGTACACTCTTACTGCCACACCTCACACATTCTTTCACTGCTCTGATGAGCCTCAGCAAGGTGGCCCAGGTGCAGGTAGGGGCTGGGCACATGGGAAAAGGCATCCAGGGTGCTCTCAGTTTTATGTGAGGCCTCTGTAGGAGAGGCCAGAAGCATGTGACCAGGGAGCCAGTCCCTGTTCACAAAACCCAGAATCTCTTTGTTTTTTAAGATAAATATCTATTATTGGGGTGCCTAAGTGGCTCAGTTAAGCATTTAACTATTGATTTCATTTCAGGTCATGATTTCAGGGTCCTGGGATCAAGCCCCATGGCAGACTCCCTGCTCAATGGAGAGTCTACCTGTCCTCGCCCCTCCACCTGCCCTCTCTCTCTTTTAAATAAATAAATAAATCTTTTTAAAGAAATTTAAAAAAAATTATCTAGGGAGCACCCAGGTGGCTCAGTCATTAAACACCTGCCTTTGGCTCAGGTCATGATTCCAGGGTCCTGGGATCGAGCCCCATATCAGGCTCTCTGCTCAGCGGGAAGCCTGCTTCTCCCTCTCCCATTCCCCCTGCTTGTGTTTCCTCTCTTGCTGTGTCTCTCTCTGTCAAATAAATAAATAAAATCTTTAAAAAAAAAAAAAAAAGAAAGAAAAGAAATTTTAAAATTATCTATTGTAGAATAATCAGAAAAAAGAGGTAAATGTAAAATAGAGAGCTAAAATTATCCCCCCAAATTATGAATATTTTGGCAAGTATATATACACTCTAATTTCTCTCTAGACATACACAAATATGGTATTTTTTCCCTTATTAGTATTCAGTTACAAATACTAAAAAGGAAAAATGTAAACAAATTTTACCAAATTTTTAATAAAAAATGGAAACTCCAATAAAATTTATTGAAGATGTTGATTAATCACAAAAGAAGAAAAACAGGGGCGCCTGGGTGGCTCAATGGGTTAAGCCTCTGCCTTCAGCTCAGGTCATGATCTTAGGGTCCTGGGATCGAGCCCCACATCGGTCTCTCTGCTCTGCAGGGAGCCTGCTTCCTCCTCTCTCTCTGCCTGCCTCTCTGCCTACTTGTGATCTCAGTCTGTCAAATAAATAAATAAAATCTTAAAAAAAAAAAAAAAGAAGAAGAAGAAAAATATATGGTTAATAACTTCTAAAAAGTTCTAAAAATATCTGTTCACATCAAAAAATATCCAAATGAAAACAAAGATACTATTTGTCACTGACAAATTATCAAGATTAACCCCCCCAATGTTAGCTGAGGATATCATAAGAAGGGTCTCTCACATGTTGCTGAGAAAGTGACAAGTAAATGCCTTCCAGACATTCTAGACTTTTCACATTTGCCAAGAAATTTTTAAATAATTGTATTATCTTACCTATTTATTTCATGTACACAAAATTCCTTACAGAAATTCTTATAGCTTTGGGAAACAGAGCTACAGACAAAGACATAAAAGAAAATACAAGAAAATAAATAAAAGAAAATAAAATGTCCAATGAAAGAAAATAGCTTCCTAAGTTACAGCATAATTATATGGCAGAAGATTCAATAGGCTTAAAAGACACATTTTTGAAGAATATTTAACAGGAGACGAGGTGCAGTTGATAAAATATCAAGGCAGGATAAAAACTTTATAATAATAATAGCTAGTATACATACTAGTCAGTTCACATATTCATTTATATCTAGAACAGTTCTATCAGGAGACTTCTGCAATTCTGTGGGAGGAAGGAAGGAAGGGAAGGCAAGAGAAGAAAAGAAGAGAAAAGAAGAGGAGACGAGAAGAGAAGAAGGCAGAAGGGAGGGAAGAAAGGAAGTAGGGAGGAAAAATCTACACCAAAGTGGTAAGAGATGATTTTATGGTATTACACATTTCCATTTTCTACATTTTTATATTTCTGAAAAATTGTTACAGAAAATGAAACACTTCATAACTAGAAAAATGTCGCTAAATCATGAAAAACACTTAAGTCCTAAAGGAATTAGGATGAACCATATGAACTTGTCAATACTGGACTGTTCTGACCAACAACAACAGTGATTTCATGTCAGCATATGACACAGACACAGATCCTGGACAACTCTGAAAAGAGGAAATATGATAAGTAAACAAGCATGGAAAACTGATCAAGCTCATTAATAATCAAATGATTAATTTATAAACATAAAACAGCAAAGCAACATCTCTTACTAATAACAGACAGCACAATAAATGCCAATTAAATAAAGACATAATTCTTCCTAAGAGAGAGAGAGAGAGCAAGCATGTGATGGGGGGAGGGATGCAGGGGGAGGGGGAGACAGAGAATCCTAAGCAGGCTCCACAGCCAGTGTGGAGGCTGATACGGGGCTGGATCTCAAGAGCCTGAGATCATGACCTGAGCCGAAATCAAGAGTCAGACCCTTACCCACTGAGCCACCCAGGAGCCCCAAAGATATAATTTTTAATGTCGACACCATTTGACCACCGTCACCCATGTGGGTAGGGAAGTCTCCCTCAGCACAAAAACTATATGAGGGACTGGAATCTGTTCACATCAACCCCCCAAGCCCAGAGTATCACTTTACTCAGGAAAACAACAGAATCAATGAGTGTCAGTAAAAAAAAAACTCACTTTGAATAGAATCTTCATTGTGATGTTTTACCATGTTCTTAAAAGGTGAACTGCCGCCCCTGAGCTCCTGACTGACTGAACACCTGCTGATCAGGTGTAAAGACTACCAGCATCTACTCTGAGGATGAGTAAACCAGCTCCTGGCCTCAGGTTGGGTGCAGGAGTAAAGGGAGAACAAGCCTGCCCTATCCACTCATCAAATTACACGGGCACTTCAGCAGGAGCACGGGGAAGTGGAAAAACGGCAAGGAGCACTGGACCTGGGAACACATACATGCTCCCATCCCAGACTGCTTTGAGATGATTAGAGACAACATTGAGAAACACAGATATACATGTGAAAACATGAAGGATAAATCAGAAAACTAAATGAGCTTCCTAACTCGACATCTGTCAAGCTTCTCATCCAAGAAGAGTCCCCACCCAGAGTTGGAAGCTGCATCCTTTTGTGGACAACAGCCAGCTGTGGTGAGCTACATACAATACAATTTGCCAAAGCTAGTTTCTGATAAGCCACAAGTAAACAGATAGGAGAACATAACAGTGAGAAAGACAAGTGGCAAAATTCAGTATGTTAAAGAGGGTAGAGGAATCAAGATGAGGAAGGTAAGGAGTGACTAGGGAGCCCTGACTATAGAACCTACCACACCCACATCTCCCTGATGCTCCCCCCACCCCAAGCTCTCTCCCTGTTGCCCTATTTACAAACAATACCCCCCTCCCCCACCACCTCTGCAAATCATGAACAAATCTTCCATTTCTTTTATTTTACCTTTAGTTATAACCAATTCAAGCAATTAACAGTATATAAAGAAAACAAAAACAAAACAAAACAAAAGCCCAACCCCACTCCCAGAGGTAAACGTTGCTTAAAGTGTAGGTTTGAAATTATTCCCAAGTCTACAAGGTGGATGGACACACTGACATGTATACATACGTAACACACATAGACATGCATATTTTTACATAAGTGTAACACCATACGTATTATTTTACAACTTTTATTTTTTTGTTATTATTATTATTTTCTAATTTATTTGACAGAGATCACAAGTAGGCAGAGAGGCAGAGAGAAAGAGCGGAGGAAGCAAGCTCCCTGCTGAGCAGAGAGCCTGAAGCGGGGCTCGATCCCAGAACCCTGGGATCATGACCTGAGCTGAAGGCAGAGGATTTAACCCACTGAGCCACCCAGGCGCCCCTATTTTACAACTTTTAAAAAATATACAACATCTGAGAGATCATTCCATGCCTTCTTCATTTAAAAAAATGACTATATGCTCTTGTGCTCTTCTGTGCAGAGATGTAACACAGCTTACCCAAGGACTGTTTTAGAGATACGGGGTATCTCCAGGGTTATCTCTTACAAAACCTTCCTCAGCAAACACCCCATGGGGCATCTTCATGAGTCCAGAAGGGACTAAATGAAGCCATGCTCTGTGGAGCATGCCCAGGGCGGTGCAGGAGTGTCCCTGGAGAAGGCAAACTTGGCTGTTTTCTCAGGGGCAGAGCAAGAAGAGAAGAAACATCTTCCTTTCCCAGCCATAGTCCTGGCATCCACATCCTAGGCTACTCCTGCATCCACATCACTCTGGGTGGATGAGCTCTCTCTCCACCACAGGAATTTAAGTTCCTGTTGAGTTGCAGCTTTCCCTTTCTACACAGACAATGGAAGAGAGTCTCAATCTGGGGGCAGAAGCGCCCTGGCTGCCCATGGAGGTGTAGGCTGTGTGTGGAGGGCCCACTGATGGTGAGTCTCCCCCTGGTGAAACGGTGGTCCACTGCCCGCCACATCCCAAAGCCTTGCTAAAACAAGGAGCAGCACAAAGAAACAATAAGTACCAAGACTGCAGGCACCAGAGAGGCAACAAGACTTAAAAAGAAGAGTGGCAGGGGAGGAGTCAAGATGGTGGAGAAGTAGCAGGCTGAGACTACTTCAGGTAGCGGGAGATCAGCTCGATAGCTTATCTAAAGATTGCAAACACCTACAAATCCAACGGGAGATCGAAGAGAAGAAGAACAGCAACTCTAGAAACAGAAAATCAACCACTTTCTGAAAGGTAGGACTGGCAGAGAAGTGAATCCAAAGCAACGGGAAGATAGACCGTGGGGGGAGGGGCCGGCTCCCGGCAAGTGGCGGAGCAACAGAGCACAAAATCAGGACTTTTAAAAGTCTGTTCCGCTGAGGGACATTGCTCCAGAGACTTAACCAGGGTGAAGCCCACATGGGGTCAGCATGGCCTCAGGTCCCGCAGGGTCACAGAAGGATCGGGGTGTCTGAGTGTCCAAGAGCTTACAGGTATTAGAACGGGGAGGTGGCTACAGAGACAGAGCCAAGGAGTGAGCTCTAAGCTCAGGGTTACCTTGAACCGGTCGCAGGCTCGGTCAGCTCAGAGCGCAGCTGGAGGCCAGGGTGACGGGAGTAATTGGGCGCTGTTCTCTGAGGGCGCACTGAGGAGTGGGGCCCCGGGCTCTAGGCTCCTCCGGGCCGGAGACCGGGAGGCTGCCATCTTCATTCCCGCCCTCCGGAACTCTACGGAAAGCGCTCAGGGAACAAAAGCTCCCGAAAGCAAACGCAAGTGGATTACTCAGACCGGCCCTGGGTAAGGGCGGTGAAAATCCGCCTGGGGCAAAGACACTTGAGAATCACTACAACAGGCCCCTCCCCCAGAAGATCAACAAGAAACCCAGCCAGGACCAAGTACACCTACCAAGGACAGCAGTTTCAATACCAAGGAGAGAGGCGGAATTCCAAAGGAGGAGAAAACAAAGCACGGAACTCATGGCTTTCTCCCAATGATTCTTTAGCCTTGCAGTTAATTTAATTTTTTTTTCTTTTTCAACTTTTTTTCTTCTTCTGCTAAATTTTTTTAACTTTTACCCTTTTCTTTTTTAACGTTTTTTAAGTAGTTTATCTAATATATATATATTTTTTCCTTTTTATATTTTTTCTTTATTGGTTTTCTTTTTTTAATTGTTTCTTTCTTTCTTTTTTTTTTTTTTCTTCTTCTTTCTGAACCTCTTTTTATCCCCTTTCTCCCCCCTCACGATTTGGGATCTCTTCTGATTTGGCTAAAGCATATTTTCCTGGGGTTGTTGCCACCCTTTTAGTATTTTACTTGCTCCTTCATATACTCTTATCTGGACAAAATGAGAAGGCGGAAAAATTCACCACAAAAAAAAAGAACAAGAGGCAGTACCAAAGGCTAGGGACCTAATCAATACAGACATAGGTAATATGTCAGATCTAGAGTTCAGAATGACGATTCTCAAGGTTCTAGCCGGGCTCGAAAAAGGCATGGAAGATATTAGAGAAACCCTCTCCGGAGAGATAAAAGCCCTTTCTGGAGAAATAAAAGAACTAAAATCTAACCAAGTTGAAATCAAAAAAGCTATTAATGAGGTGCAATCAAAAATGGAGGCTCTCACTGCTAGGATAAATGAGGCAGAAGAAAGAATTAGCGATATAGAAGGCCAAATGACAGAGAATAAAGAAGCTGAGCAAAAGAGGGACAAACAGCTACTGGACCATGAGGGGAGAATTCGAGAGATAAGTGACACCATAAGACGAAACAACATTAGAATAATTGGGATTCCAGGGGTGCCTGGGTGGCTCAGTGGGTTGAGCCGCTGCCTTCGGCTCAGGTCATGATCTCAGGGTCCTGTGATCGAGCCCCGCATCGGGCTCTCTGCTCGGCGGGGAGCCTGCTTCCTCCTCTCTCTCTCTGCCTGCCTTTCTGCCTGCTTGTGATCTCTCTCTGTCAAATAAATAAATAAAATCTTTAAAAAAAAAAAACAATAATTGGGATTCCAGAAGAAGAGGAAACAGAGAGGGGAGCAGAGGTATATTGGAGAGAATTATTGGAGAGAATTTCCCCAATATGGCAAAGGGAACAAGCATCAAAATCCAGGAGGTTCAGAGAACCCCCCTCAAAATCAATAAAAGAATAGGTCCACACCCCGTCACCTAATAGTAAAATTTACAAGTCTTAGTGACAAAGAGAAGATCCTGAAAGCAGCCCGGGAAAAGAAGTCTGTAACGTACAATGGTAAAAATATTAGATTGGCAGCAGACTTATCCACAGAGACCTGGCAGGCCAGAAAGAGCTGGCATGATATATTCAGAGTACTAAACGAGAAAAACATGCAGCCAAGAATACTCTATCCAGCTAGGCTATCATTGAAAATAGAAGGAGAGATTAAAAGCTTCCAGGACCAACAAAAACTGAAAGAATTTGCAAATACAAAACCAGCTCTACAGGAAATATTGAAAGGGGTCCTCTAAGCAAAGAGAGACCCTAAAAGTAGTAGATCAGAAAGGAACAGAGACAATATACAATAACAGTCACCTTACAGGCAATACAATGGCACTAAATTCATATCTCTCAATACTTACCCTGAATGTTAATGGGCTAAATGCCCCAATCAAAAGACACAGGGTATCAGAATGGATAAAAAAACAAAACCCATCTATATGTTGCCTACAAGAAACTCATCTTAAACCCGAAGACACCTCCAGATTTAAAGTGAGGGGGTGGAAAAGAATTTACCATGCTAATGGACATCAGAAGAAAGCAGGAGTGGCAATCCTTATATCAGATCAATTAGATTTTAAGCCAAAGACTATAATAAGAGATGAGGAAGGACACTATATCATACTCAAAGGAACTGTCCAACAAGAAGATCTAACAATTTTAAATATCTATGCCCCTAACGTGGGAGCAGCCAACTATATAAACCAATTAATAACAAAATCAAAGAAACACATCGACAATAATACAATAATAGTAGGGGACTTTAACACTCCCCTCACTGAAATGGACAGATCATCCAAGCAAAAGATCAACAAGGAAATAAAGGCCTTAAATGACACACTGGACCAGATGGACATCACAGATATATTCAGAACATTTCATCCCAAAGCAACAGAATACACATTCTTCTCTAGTGCACATGGAACATTCTCCAGAATAGACCACATTCTCGGTCCTAAATCAGGTCTCAACCGTTATCAAAAGATTGGAATCATTCCCTGCATATTTTCAGACCACAATGCTCTGAAGCTAGAACTCAATCACAAGAGGAAATTTGGAAAGAACCCAAATACATGGAGACTAAACAGCATCCTTCTAAAGAATGAATGGGTCAACCAGGAAATTAAAGAAGAATTGAAAAAATTCATGGAAACAAATGATAATGAAAACACAACGGTTCAAAATCTGTGGGACACAACAAAGGCAGTCCTGAGAGGAAAATATATAGCGGTACAAGCCTTTCTCAAGAAACAAGAAAGGCCTCAGGTACACAACCTAACCCTACACCTAAAAGAGCTGGAGAAAGAACAAGGAAAAAAGCCTAAACCCAGCAGGAGAAGAGAAATCATAAAGATCAGAGCAGAAATCAATGAAATAGAAACCAGAAAAACAATAGAACAAATCAACAAAACGAGGAGCTGGTTCTTTGAAAGAATTAATAAGATCGATAAACCCCTGGCCAGACTTATCAAAAAGAAAAGAGAAAGGACCCAAATAAATAAAATCATGAATGAAAGAGGAGAGATCACAACTAACACCAAAGAAATACAGACAATTATAAGAACGTACTATGAGCAACTCTACGCCAACAAATTTGACAATCTGGAAGAAATGGATGCATTCCTAGAGACATATAAACTACCAAAACTGAACCAGGAAGAAATAGAAAGCCTGAACAGACCCATAACCAGTAAGGAGATTGAAACAGTCATCACAAATCTCCAAACAAACAAAAGCCCAGGGCCAGACGGCTTCCCGGGGGAATTCTACCAAACATTTAAAGAAGAACTAATTCCTATTCTCCTGAAACTGTTCCAAAAAATAGAAATGGAAGGAAAACTTCCAAACTCATTTTATGAGGCCAGCATCACCTTGATCCCACAACCAGACAAGGATCCCATCAAAAAAGAGAACTACAAACCAATATCCTTGATGAACACAGATGCAAAAATTCTCACCAAAATACTAGCCAATAGGATTCAACAGTACATTAAAAGGATTATTCACCACGACCAAGTGGGATTTATTCCAGGGCTGCAAGGTTGGTTCAACATCCGCAAATCAATCAATGTGACACAACACATTAATAAAAGAAAGAACAAGAACCATATGATACTCTCCATAGATGCTGAAAAAGCATTTGACAAAGTACAGCATCCCTTCCTGATCAAAACTCTTCAAAGTGTAGGGACAGAGGGCACATACCTCAATATTATCAAAGCCATCTATGAAAAACCCACCGCAAATATCATTCTCAATGGAGAAAAACTGAAAGCTTTTCCGCTAAGGTCGGGAACACGGCAGGGATGTCCGTTATCACCACTGCTATTCAACATAGTACTAGAAGTCCTAGCCTCAGCAATCAGACAACAAAAGGAAATTAAAGGCATCCAAATTGGCAAAGAAGAAGTCAAACTATCACTCTTCGCAGATGATATGATACTATATGTGGAAAACCCAAAAGACTCCACTCCAAAACTGCTAGAACTTGTACAGGAATTCAGTAAAGTGTCAGGATATAAAATCAATGCACAGAAATCAGTTGCATTTCTCTACACCAACAACAAGACAGAAGAAAGAGAAATTAAGGAGTCAATCCCATTTAAAATTGCACCCAAAACTATAAGATACCTAGGAATAAATCTAACCAAGGAGACTAAGAATCTATACACAGAAAACTATAAAGTACTCATGAAAGAAATTGAGGAAGATACAAAGAAATGGAAAAATGTTCCATGCTCCTGGATTGGAAGAATAAATATTGTGAAAATGTCTATGCTACCTAAAGCAATCTACACATTTAATGCAATTCCTATCAAAGTACCATCCATTTTTTTCAAAGAAATGGAACAAATAATCCTAAAATTTATATGGAACCAGAAAAGACCTCGAATAGCCAAAGCAATATTGAAAAAGAAAGCCAAAGTTGGTGGCATCACAATTCCGGACTTCAAGCTCTATTACAAAGCTGTCATCATCAAGACAGCATGGTACTGGCACAAAAACAGACACATAGATCAATGGAACAGAATAGAGAGCCCAAAATAGACCCTCAACTCTATGGTCAACTAATCTTCGACAAAGCAGGAAAGAAAGTCCAATGGAAAAAAGACAGTCTCTTCAACAAATGGTGTCAGGAAAATTGGACAGCCACATGCAGAAAAATGAAATTGGATCATTTCCTTACACCACACATGAAAATAGACTCAAAATGGATGAAGGACCTCAATGTGAGAAAGGAATCCATCAAAATCCTTGAGGAGAACAAAGGCAGCAACCTCTTCGACCTCAGCCGCAGCCAACATCTTCCTAGGAACATCGCCAAAGGCAAGGGAAGCAAGGGCAAAAGTGAACTATTGGGATTTTAGCAAGATCAAAAGCTTTTGCACAGCAAAGGAAACAGTTAACAAAACCAAAAGACAACTGACAGAATGGGAGAAGATATTTGCAAATGACATATCAGATAAAGGGCTAGTGTCCAAAATCTATAAAGAACTTAGCAAACTCAACACCCAAAGAACAAATAATCCAATCAAGAAATGGGCAGAGGACATGAACAGACATTTCTGCAAAGAAGACATCCAGATGGCCAACAGACACATGAAAAAGTGCTCCACATCACTCGGCATCAGGGAAATACAAATCAAAACCACAATGAGGTATCACCTCACACCAGTCAGAATGGCTACAATTAACAAGTCAGGAAATGACAGATGCTGGCGAGGATGCGGAGAAAGGGGAACCCTCCTACACTGTTGGTGGGAATGCAAGCTGGTGCAACCACTCTGGAAAACAGCATGGAGGTTCCTCAAAATGTTGAAAATAGAACTACCCTATGACCCAGCAATTGCACTGCTGGGTATTTACCCTAAAGATACAAACGTAGTGATCCGAAGGGGCACGTGCACCCGAATGTTTATAGCAGCAATGTCTACAGTAGCCAAACTATGGAAAGAACCTAGATGTCCATCAACAGACGAATGGATAAAGAAGATGTGGTATATATACACAATGGAATACTATAGCCATCAAACGAAATGAAATCTTGCCATTTGCGACGACGTGGATGGAACTAGAGGGTATCATGCTTAGCGAAGTAAGTCAATCGGAGAAAGACAACTATCATATGATCTCCCTGATATGAGGGAGAGGAGATGCAACATGGGGGGTTAAGGGGGTAGGAGAAGAGTAAATGAAACAAGATGGGATTGGGAGGGAGACAAACCATAAGTGACTCTTAATCTCACAAAACAAACTGAGGGTTGATGGGGGGAGGGGGGTTGGGTGGGGGGGGTTGGGATTATGGACATTGGGGAGGGTATGTGCTATGGTGAGTGCTGTGAAGTGTGTAAACCTGGCGATTCACAGACCTGTACCCCTGGGGATAAAAATATATTATATGTTTATAAAAAATAAAATTAAAAAAAAAAAGAAGAGTGGCAGCTCCTTCCTCATCACCTATAGGAGCTGTGTTTGCAGCATCTTCAAAGGTCTCCAGGCCCCACCAAGTCTGGAGTTGTCTCTATAGGCCCAGGCTGCTTCTACCTCATCTACTCTGGGAGCACACATACACACTTTTGAGGCTGGGTGGGGATTTCCACAGAACAGGAGGAGCTTCCATAGAATTAAAAAGACCACAGACTTAGTGGGCCAGCAGGGCCCCAGTTTTGGGGAGAGCAGCAGAACCTCTTCGAACAGCCCCTGCTCCCACAGCATGAGGCCCCCATCTTCGTCAGCTCACAGGAGAACATCCAGTGTACTCACAATGAGCCTATGGGGTGAGAATGCAAAGAAAACCTGCCCTCAGTAAAACACTACTGGATTCAGGTCCTGAAAAGAGGGACCAAGCCCTCACAGAAGGTTGAGTGCCAGAAGCACATTTCAGGGAAGTAGAACAGTCTCCTCTGTCTACAGAGAGGCTGGTGCAGTGTCTGGTAGGCTTTTGGGTCTCCCCCACATGCCAGGTTATGAAACAGCTTCTAGAGAACCCTTCTGAGAGGCCACATATCTTCCGAGGGAAAACACATCAGTAACAATAAAGGGCAGTGAGGGCAAAGCAGGGCCTTAGGGGGTCAGAAGAAAATCAAGAAAATGTAAATGGGAAACAGGCCAAATGCACACGCCACCAGGTTGCCATCCAGTGACCCATGAGCAGGAGGGAGTGACTGGCATAGTCCTCCCACGCTCCACCCCCATCTGCCCTCTAGGCCACAAGGCAGACAGACAGGCACTCAAGAAGGGCTCCAGCAGCACCTCCTATATTCCCAGAGCTGACCTCAGTGCAGGTCTGTTGTGCACCCTATCAAATGCCTGAAATGTTTCAGGTTTGCCCTTTTATGCTAGACATTCTCTGATGAGCCCATTTAAGCAAGAGCAATACAGGATGCTGCAATTTAGCAATCTCAAAGGGGAGGTCACCAGCATTATGGGTCCACTTAATCTCAGGGCTGCCGCATCCTAGGCTCCTCCAGTACAGGTCAGGCGTAGGAGGAGATACAAAGCAGGGGGAGAGAAGGGAGCACTCTCTAGAGCATTCACCCAGGTGATGGGGGCATTTCTCAGGAGGCCAGGTAAGCTTAAGAACCTTCCCAGTACCTGGACTGTCACAGAGGAGATAACAGGGAAATCAAGGCCTAGCAAACCCGCATGTGTTCCCACATCACACTGGACCTGTCAAACCTGTGGCCTCCCTGTCTGATCTCCTGCCCCAGGATTCCAGGATTGGGCAGAATTCAGATGTGGGGGCTGAAGGGTAAAGGGCTCAGAGGGGTCCTCCCAGTAGCAATGACAAGCTAGCCCTCCTAGTGAGAGAACTTACTGTCTGTCCACAGGCCTCCACAAATGGGTGGACGCAGGGGAGGGGCCCACACACTCAACCCCATGTCACCTGGGTTACACTTTGTTCTGCTCAATGCACAGTTGAGTTCCCGGCCATTCAGAAACATTCCTTTCCTCTCATTTCCCTCATCCCTGTGAATCTGACCCACTGCCCCAAGAGAGCAGGTGCTTCATCTACCGGCCAGGTGGGGAGAGGCAAATGGTGTGATTCAGGCACAGCAGCTCTACCAGTCGGACAAAAAAGATCTTTCAGTCACAATCTGTTAAGACATTTCCTAACCCCCCACCAAGGATGATGTCCAGCCCTGTTTTCAAAACAAAGGGGAAAAGGAGGCACTGCCTCTATTCCTGTACACCCTGTGGAATTTGCCCTCCTCCCATTCCGAGATGTGGGAGGAGTCTTCCTGCAGCTTCTGCAATACCACATAACAAACCTCAGTGGTGGAACAGAAGGCAACACTGGCCAGGAAGGCTTGGAAGAATGGCAAAGCCACCCTCGGCTGGAAAGCATGGCCCAGGCATAGGTCTAGCCTGCCAGTGCAGGGTCATGAAGAGTTAGTTGCATGTCTTCCCCTGCATTTAGGTGTCTCAGGAAAGGGCTTCTGTGACAAGACCACAGAATGACAGAAGTAGTAGAGAAACCTGAATGGGGGCCTCAAAATTCTGATGTTCACACACACACCCCTCATTTGCTAGAATCTGGGGGTAGTGAATGGGGAGGTGATGTTTGCAGGAGGGGAGACCCAAGAAGTGCACAAGCCTTACCCCACCCCCCAACACACAGAAAGAGAAATGAATATCCAGAAGGAGATAAAGGAAAATCATTTAAAGTTATCAAAGAAATGAGAGTGCTAGACAAAGGAATGATAAGGACACCAAGGGAGGTTTCTGGGACACTGACATATTATAGTTGTAAAAAAAAATCCAGTGGCAAGACTGGAAGACACAGAGGGAAATCTTCCATAAAGTATATCTAAATAGGAAGGGGCGACTAGGTGGCTGAATCAGTTAAGCATCTGCCTTTGGCTTGGGTCATGATCTTGGGGTCCTGGAATCAAGCCTTGCATCAGGATCCCTGCTCAGCAGGAAGCCTGCTCCTCCCTCTCCTCCCCACTTATTCTCTCTCAAATAAAATAAATAAATAAATAAAATCTTTACATAAATAAATAAACAGTAAGGAGATGAGACCATATGACAAGGAAAAGACTGTCTCTTCTATAAATAGTATTGCAAAAACTGGATATCCACATGCAAAAGAATGAATTTTGACCCTTACCTTATACTATACACAAAAAACTGACAATAGATTCAAGATCTAAATTAAGATCTACAACTCTAAAACTCTAAAAAGAAAACACAGAGGAAAAATTTCATGATGTTAGATTTGGGAATGGTTTCTTACAAAAGCACAGGCAACAAAAGCAAAAATAGGCAGATGGTACTATATCAAACTTAACTTCTGCACATTGAAGAAAAAAGTCAACAGAGTGAAAGGCAGTTTATATAGTGAACGGGAGAAAATAATTGTCAACCATATCTGATAGAAGGTTAGTAACTAGAACATATAAAGAATTCTTACAACTCAATAACAAAAAATAAGTGACCCCATTTAAAAATGGGCAATGGTCTTGAAGAGATATTTCTCCAAAGATGATATACAAATGGCTGACAAATGGCCAACCATATGCAAAGGCTCAATATCTCTCATCGTGAGAGAAATGCAATGACATACTATGTCACACCTATTAGGATGGCCACTATAAAAGAATAAAACAGAAAACAAGCATTGGTGAGGATGTGGAGAAGCTGGAACAGTACACAGCAATGTTGGTGAGCATGTAAAATGGTACCGCCACTCCGGAAAACTGTATGAAGGGTACTCAAAACTCTAAAACTAAAACCCATATGATCCAGCAATTCCACTTCCAGGTATATATCCAAAGGAACTGAAAGCAAGATCTTAGAGATACTTGCTTACCCATGTTCACCGCAGCATTATCCACAACAGCCAAAAGGTAGAAGAGCCCAAATGTCCATTGACAGAAGAGCACAGAAACATCCATACAATGGATGTGGTATATCCATACAATGGAATATTATTCAGCCTTCAAAAGAAAGAAACCCTGTCACACACTACAACACGGCTGGACCCTGAGGATGTTATATTGAATGAACTCTGCCAGTCACAAGAGGACAAATACTGTGTGATTCCACTTACATACATGCTTAGTCAAATCACAGAGACAGAAAGTAGAGTGGTGGTTGCCAGGGGCTGGTAGGAGTAGTGGGGGGGGAGAGCTGTTCTGTGGGTATAGAGTTCAGAGTCACAGAAGAAAAAGTTCTCCAGGTGTGTTACTCTATGTGTGAATATAGTTAACACTTCTGAACTGTACATTTTAAAAAATATTAAGTGGGTAAATTTTTTATTAAGTACTTTTTACTTTAAAATTTAAAAGTAAAAAGTTTTTACAAAGAAAATAATTCAAAATTTGGTGGCTTACTTTCTGAAATTGCCTGGCTCTGTTCTATAGCACTTTTATCTGGATTTTTTCTTTCATAACAACAGCAAGTATCAATCCCAAAGCTCCAGGCATCCTCTAAAAGTCCAGGAAAGGGAACCAGCTGAAGAGAAGGCAAATTACAGGAATAATATAAGAACTTTCCAAGTAGACAGATGACTAACTCCCATCATGTAGGACAACAAATAAAATCTCACACCTAAGTAAATCCTTTTCTTTTCTCCATATTTTATTTTCAAAGCAATAAAATAAAAGTTGAGGCCACCTAAGTAAATCCTCGTGAAATTTCTGAACAAACCAACCAACCAACCAACAAGTCATCAAAGCGTCCAGATAAGAAAGAACACTCCCATGGACACCTGGGTGGCTCAGTGGGTTAGAGCCTCTGCCTTCAGCTCAGGTCATGATCTTAGGGTCCTGGGTTCGCGCCCCACATCGGGCTCTCTGCTTGGCGGGCAGCCTGCTTCCTCCTCTCTCTCTCTGCCTGCCTCTCTGCCTACTTGTGATCTCTGTCTGTCAAATAAATAAATAAAATCTTTTAAAAAAGAAAGAAAGAAAGAACACTCCCACACTCATAGCCCTGGGCAGCAGAACCAGCATGTGCTGTTGGCAGCAAGACCAAGAGCTCTCACGAAACCAGGCCCTGACATCCCAAGTCAAGACCACTTTCAACCTCCTCTGGAAGCTACTGACATGTACTTCAGCAAAATGAGAAAGAGGAAGAGGCAGGATCTCGGATCTGGCTCCCATGCACGTGACAAAGACTCCTGGGAGAGCCGTCCTGGGGCAGGCCAGAGGGCAACCCACACAAAACCAACAAAAAGAGCAACCCATGGGGTCTTGTGTGTGTGTGACCAGCCAGAAAACAACAAATGGGTAGGTTTCTCACAGAGCTGATAGAGCATCTGGAAAAAAAAATAAGGATTAAGTCCATTAAAAAGTAAGTACAAACCAAAAAACATGAACCTCTCTCTAAAGCCAAACTTGGCACATGGACACATTTGGATGTGGCCATCAGGCAGGGGTGGCAGGGAAGCCTCAAGGTGGAGATGCCATCCGAGTAACAGCCCTGGACTGTGGCAGAGGGAGTGGAGGAAGTGGGAAGGCACAGCCACAGAAGGATAGGTGTGGCGACCTCGGGAGGCTCTGCCCTATTTGCCCTATTAAGGAAGAGCAGCCTTCCACGGGCCCCATACGACAGAGTTCCAGCCTGGAGTCAAACACTTCTTCTCCTGCTGGGCAATTTCCCTTCCCACCTTCTGCTTTGCTGCTGCTGAGGGGACAGTGATAGAAAATGACAGGGGCTAGATACACAAAAACAGCGGCTTAGCCTTAATGATCCTTATAATTTCACCACTAACAGCATTAGAATTTTGGTTCTTACACCAAGGTTACCAGGTTCCCAGTTTTCATGCTGCTCAAATTCTATTTCTAGAAATGCCTCACTGAAAAACTGCCTCTTCCTCAGTCCTTCCCTCCCTCCCTGAGCCATCAACCTAAATTACAGGGGATAAGAAGCAGCCCTAACACCACTCCTACCCAGCAGGGGCCCTACAGCACAGAAGCTAGGGGAATCTTCTGTTTACACTTCCTAAATCCTCTCTGTGTGAGGCCAGGAGCCAGAACACGCCTTCCCCTGTAATCCTTCCACAGACTCCTGGGGAAGGAGGAAAGAAACACAGGGACAGACTTCTTTGCCTGCTCAAGCAGACCCTGCCATGGTCTCCCAGGACCCATCTGTCCAGGACTGCCCACCTGTGGTGCCCTGCTTGCTCCCCTACTCACTTGTGAAGTACAAGCCTCACAGCAGAGTGGTTGTTATAAATAATAAACAGTCTTCCAGGGTTCAAGGGCCTCTTTAGTTTCCTCTTCACCTAAACGGAATTAATCTTCCTTTGCATTCCACATATGCATAAAATGCTTGCACAGCAAAACCACCTGAAAACCTGGTCCCATTCAGTAGCTGACTACAGGACTGGGGACAATATTCCAGATAATGAGGAACACCTGGTTTCTCAAGGTTTTATTCTTCTGAAATTGGAATCAGTAGAATCTCAATTATTCTCAAGCTATAAAGCTTAATTCAAAATATGAGCATAAACTTTGCTACCAGGTGAAACAAAATGCTGTTTTTACCTGGAGAAGAAAAACCTGCTCCGATGCAAACCAGATATTGGCCCTGAGACAGAGGTCCCTGGCCCGCACTTTGTAGGATAACGCAGCCCCTGGAGGCCAACAGAGCAAGGTGTTGGTTTGCATTTAATTGATACACAGAGATGAGGGAATTTAATCTGTGCCCCTAGAAACTCACTGAGTATTGAGGATAGAGAAGAGAATGGTAGTCTCTCAGCAGTAGCTAATTTTGCTGATCTTTGAGGGTCCAGAGGATTGTGTTGCAACGGGAAGTAATTCCAAACAAAGCCCTCCATAAAAACCTGCTCTCTCAGAATGAATGGGACCAAGGGCGGCCATTCTAGATGGGTTCATTCTTTATCCGGAAAGATGTTACAATCCTTTTAAAATATTAAAGCCTGTCCTTGGGTTCCAGTGGAGCAGACCTCAGTGCCACTTTAAAACAGCCTTGTGCTTTTTAATCAACCTTCATACCTTGGCAGTTCTAAGCTTTTAGGATTAATTTCAGCGTTAATTCTTTTCATAGCTTTTTCTTGTTTTTCAAAATTTATACTGTGTATTTACTTTGCCGGCATGGGTCCAAAATATCTCAGAAGAAGATATTTCTTTTTCTACCTTTTTTTATCAAAGGGATTTTCTAGTTCCAACAATGTAAAAATAACCAAATACTTCCTTTAATATTTGCTTTTCCTACAAAGCAGATACATTAAAAACTATAAGGATATCAAATTCTACAACTATCCAGGGGCCCCTCATTGGCTCAGTCAGTTAAGCATCTGCCTTCAGCTCAGGTAATGGTCCTGGGATGGAGCCCAGCACTGGGCTCCCTGCGCTCAGCGGGGAGCCTGCCTTTCCTCTTCCCTGCCCCTACCCCCACTCGTGCCCTCTCTCTCAAATAAAAAAAACTTAAAAAAAAAAAAAATTCTAGAACTGTCAAAAAAACTCCTATTTTTCTGGGGTCTCCTAAAGAGGAGACTATGGCACACAGTGATGGCAGACTCTAGTGTCAGTCTCCAGTTGTACTATGGGCACTTTCCAGCTCTGTGACCTTGAACAAGTTACTTCACCTCTCTGTGCCTCCATATGTCATTTGGAGACTGTGAACATTAAAGTTATTGCTATGCTTATTAACATGTCAAGTACTGAGTCCAGTGTCTGGCATATGGCAGGTACGGAATAAACACCGGCATCTCTGCCGCTACACAAACGCATGAGCCTGGGGATGCATACACACCTGTACTCCTACACAAACCAGGTAGTTGTCCACAACTTTCGAAGTAAACTATACGTAGATAATCTGGTAAATGGCTATTCCGTGACGACAGATGAAGAGATTTTTTTTTTTTAATAAACATATAATGTATTATTAGCCCCAGGGGTACAGTTCTGTGAATCACCAGGTTTACAAACTTCACAGTACTCACCATAGCACATACCTTCCCCAATGTCCATAACCCCACCACCCTCTCCCTACCCCCCTAACCCCAGCAACTCTCATTTTGTTTTGTGAGATTAAGAGTCTCTTATGGTTTGTCTCCCTCCCAATTCCATCTTGTTTCATTTATTCTTTTCCTACCCCCCAAACCCCCCATGTTGCATCTCCACTTCCTCATATCAGGGAGATCATATGATAGTTGTCTTTCTCCAATTGACTTATTTCACTAAGTATAATATAATACTCTCTAGTTCTATCCACGTCGTCGCAAATGGCAAGATTTCATTTCTTTTGATGGCTGCATAGTATTCCATTGTGTGTGTGTGTATACATACACACACACACACACATATATATATATATCACATCTTCTTTATCCATTCATCTGTTGATGGACATCTAGGTTCTTTCCATAGTTTGGCTATTGCGGACATTACTGCTATAAACAATTGGGCACATGTCCCTTCGGATCACTACATTTGTATCCTTAGGGTAAATACCCAGTAGTGCAATTACTGGGTCATAGGGTAGCTCTGTTTTCAACTTTTTGAGGAACCTCCATGCTGTTTTCCAGAGTGGTTGCACCAGCTTGCATTCCTACCAACAGTGTAGGAGGGTTCCCCTTTCAGATGGAGATTTTTAAATTTTTAATGGAAATTATACATAAAATCATATCTATATTTTAAAGTACATATGACCACTTAACATACCTTCTCCTCAGAATTACCATTTTGTGTGTGATATTAGCACCTGAAACCTATTCTCTTAGCAAATTTCCACTATTCTAAACAGTTTTATTACAGCTATAGTCATCATGGTATATGTTAGACAGGAAGAGTAGTTTTGGAAGAAGAGGAGGCAATGTGACCACAGAGGGAAAGATTGGACTAATGTAGCCCTAGAATCTGCAGAGAGAGTGACCCTGTCAATACCTTCTGGACTTCTGGCTTCTGTAACTGTAAGAGAATGACTTCATGTTGTTTTAAGCCACATAGTTTGTGGTCATTTGTACAGCAGCCCTAGGAAAAGGGAAAGCAGCCCTAGGAAAAATAACACAACATCCCGTTTCTCTCTCTCTCTCTTTTTTTTTCATTAACATATAATGTATTATTTGCCCCAGGGGTACAGGTCTATGAATCATCAGTCTTAAACAATTCATAGCACTCACCATAGTGCATACCCTCCCCAATGTCCATTATCCCTCCACCCCATCCCACCCACCCCCCCCCCAGCAACCCTCAGTTTGTCTCCTGAGATTAAGCGTCTCTATGGTTTGTCTCCCTCCCCAGTCCCATCTTGTTTCATTTTCCCCTCCCTTCTCCCCACGAAGCCCAGCCCTACCTCTCAAATTCCTCATATCAGAGAGATCACATGATAATTGACGTTCTCTGACTGACTTATTTTGCTTAGCATAATACCCTCTAGTTCCATCCACATCACTGCAAATGGCAAGATTTTTTTTTTAATTGCTGCACAGTATTCCATTGTATATATACTCCACATCTTCTTTATCCATTCATCTGTTGATGGACATCTATCCTCTTTCCATAGTTTGGCTATTGTGGACAACATCCCATTTCTTAATATTGTTAAATGGCAATACTCTCTAAACTGGTGTACAGATTTAGCACAACCCCTATCAAAATTTCAGTTGGTTTCTTTAAAGAAATTGACAAGCTGATCTTAAAATTTGTAGGAAATAAAAGGGACCCAGAATACCCAAAACAATCTTAGAAAAGAATGAAAAAGTTGGAGGATTCACACTTCCCAATTTCAAAACTTACCACAAAGGTACAATAGCCAAGACAGCATGGTACTGGCAAACCAAGAGACAATCTGACCAATGGAATAATCTACAGGCAAGAAATAAAACCTCACACTTATAGTCAATTGATTTTAACAAAGGAGTCAAAACAATTCAATGGGAAAAGACAAGTCTTTTCAACATATGGTACTGGGACAACTGGATAGACACATGCAAAAGGCTGAAGGGGAATCTCTACTTATTGTATATCATATACAAAAACTAATTAAAAACCAAATTGTAACAGCTAAAACTATAAAACACTTAGAAGAAAATAGAAGAGTAACTCTTCTAAAGGAGTAAATGACCTTTGATTAGGCAATGTCATATCTTTCAATAGACCACCAAAACCACAAGAAACAAAAGAAAAAAAAAGCCAGAAAAATGGACTTAACTAAAATCTCAAAATCTGTTTTATGGCAAAGGTCACTACCAAGAAAATGAAGAGAAAAAAGAAAGAAAACATTTTCAAATTCTGTATCTGATAAGGGAATCAGGTTTAGAATACAAAAAGAACACTTACAGCTCTATAATAAAAGCACAAATAACCCAATTAAAAAATGGACAAAGGATCTGAATTGCTATTTCTCCAAAGAAGAGTCACAAATGACCAAACATGTTTAACCTCTTTAGCCATCAGAGAAATGCAGATCAACAACACAATGAGATACTACTTAGAGTATTTAGGTTGGCTATTATAAAAAAAGACATGTAATGGTAAGTGCTAGTAAGGACATGGAAAATTTGGAAAGCAAGAATCTTGTAAGCAGCAAGGAATCCTCAAAAAGATTAATAGCTAACTCCTCATCAGAAAGCATGGATCAGAAGGCAGCAAGATGACATATTTGAAGTGGTAAAAGAAAAAGGAGGTCAACCAAGAATTCTATATCCAGTAAAAATCATCCTTAAAATGAAGGAGACATAATGCCAAAGGCATGATTCATGAAAGAAATAACTGATTGGTTGGACTTCATCATTAAAATAAAAAACTTGTGCTCTAGGAAAGACACCATTAAGGGAAATAAAAGACAAGCCCACAGACTAGGAGAAAATATTTGCAGATGATATGTCAGATAAAGGACTGTTACTCAAAATATACAAATAACTCTTAAAACTCAAGAAAATGAACCATCTGATTAAATAATGGGGGAAATGAATAAACATCTCAGTACAAATGGGGAAGGAGGCAAGACAGTGGAGAAGGGGATCCCATTTTAACTGGTCCCTGAACTTAGCTGGATATCTATCAAACCATATTGAACACCCACAAAATCAGCCTGAGATGTAAGCATATATATCTGGATTTCTACAAGCAGAAAAGCGACTGCTTTTTGCATGGTAGGATTTGCTCAGTCATGAATCTACTGGGAGATACAGGAAGATAAACAGAAGGGGGAGGGAGTCTCCATAAGCTGGCTCCTGGAAAGTGACATGACACAGCCCAAAACCAGAACCCTTAGAAGTCTGCTCTAGTGAGAGAGATCCTTCTCTGAAAGGGGCTCTGGAAATGAAAAGGCAGAATTCTAAGTAGGACATAGTGGTCTTGGGATCCAAGGAGTCACAGAGCGAATGGGGGTGCCTGAACCAGTAGAGTGTCTGAGCAGTGGATCCAGGAAGCAGGTTATTGTCAGCGAACCCAGGATGGGACTCAGCTCAATCACCATAAACTGTGAACTAAGCAGTTGGTATTTGCTCTTTTCCTGAGCAGCCTTAAAAATGTCTGGAACCTGCACCTGCAACTTGGCAAAAGCTCACAGGGAGGTTGAGTCCCAGAAAGGACATTAGGGCATGATTTAGGAGCTTCAGATGTACATGAGAGCCCAGAGCTACTTGCAGTTTTAGAGTCACAAAGGGCAATGACGCTCCCAGGCCCCTGGGACTGCCTCTCAAAGAGTTGCTGTGGGCACGCACCATGAGAGGCTGCGGTTTTCAGAGGTGCATAAACCCCAGAGAGTTTATTAAAGAGGCCAGACTTAAATCTTTCTGCTCTGGGCCAGAGGTTTGGGTGTGCCCATTTTTGCTCTGACAGCCCCCAGGGAACAAAAGCCACACAGAGGACTGACCCCATCCCACTGCAGGGGTAAGGCAACTCCACCCAGGCAGGGTTTCCTGAGAAACAGGGTAGCAGGCCTGTCTCCCAGAAGACAGACTGGAAGAACAGGAGGATGAAAACCCTACAGATCCCACAAGACTGTAAAATCCCAACGCCAGGGGAAAATAGTATACTGAGCTCCAGGTGTTGCCTCACGACTTGTATATTTTTCAGATAAAATTCTCCATTTCTTTTTTTCCTTTTTCTTAGCTTTTTCTCTGTTCTTTCTTTTAATCTTTATCTCATTTCAACTAAGATGTTTATTATATCAACTTATATTTCATAGTTGCCTTTTGTATTTTTTCACAGCTACCTTTTTTTATACATATATACTTCATTTTAGTACTTTTTTCACTCTAGTTAATTTAATCTTTTAAATATACAAGTCTTACTTTCCTTGCAAATTGGGATGTAGCACCTTCTATCACACAGACCAAAATTCACCCAGGAATAAGTGATACACCTTGCTTTGTATCACTTTGTGAGATTATAGTCTTTCTTCCCCTTCTCCCCCTCTTTTCAAAATTTTGTTCTTATGTTTCACTTTGGCTTTGTTTATCTGTGGTGGCCTCCTACCACTCCATATTTTGCTAGGGTGCATCTTGCCTGGGTCATCGTTGATATCTTGGACTCTACTCATTCGCCCACACATTGTTCTCTGGACAGAATGACAGGAAGGGGGAACTCACACAAAAAAGAACCAGAGGCAGTGTTCTCTGCCACAGAGCTAATCGATATGGATATAAGTAAGATTCCAGAGAAAGAATTCAGGATAACAATCATAAAGTTAATAGCTAGGCTTGAAAAAAGCATAAGCAAAAATATAGAATCTCTAAAGGCAGAAATGAGATCTAATCAGGCCAAATGTAAAATGCTGTAAGTGAGATGCATTCTAAACTGGATATTCTTAACAGCTAGGGTTAATGAGGCAGAGAAAATAAGAGAAGAGAAGAGAAGAGAAAATAAGTGATCTAGAAGAAAAGTTGATGGAAAGGAAGGAAGTTGAGGAAAATAGAAATAGGCAGCTAGTAGTACATGATAAAAGGCTTGGGGAGACTAATGATGCCATGAAAATGTTCCAATGTCAGAATTCTTGGGTTCCCCAAAGCAGTGGAAAAAGAGAGAGTCAGAAGGTACATCTGGCCAAAACATAGCTGAGAACTTCCTTAATCTAGGAAAGGAAACAGACATTCTTGTCCAAGAGGCAGAAATGACCCCTCCCAAAATCAGTAACAATAGATCAACACCCTGACATATAATAGTGAAGCTTACAAATTTTACAGCCAAAGAAACTATCCTGAGAGTAGCTAGGGAGAGGAGGTTCCTTACGTATGGAAAGGAACATCAAATAACATCCGACCTTTCCACAGAAACCTGCAAGCCAGAAAGGGCTGGAAAGACATAGTCAGGGAACTAAATGAGAAGAACATGAAGCCAAGTATACTTTATCCAGCAAGGCTGTCATTCAGAACGGCTGGAGAGAGAAAGAGCTTCCCAGGACAGGAAGAAACTGAAAGAATATGTGACCAACAAGTCAGCCCTGCAAGAAATATTAAGGGGGGTTCTCTAAGTGAGGAGAGACCCCAAGTGTCACATAGACCAAAAAAAACCAGAGAAAATCTACAGGAACAGGGGCTCTATAGGCAATACAATGGCACTAAATTCAGATCTTTCAATAGTTACTCTGAATGTAAATGGGCTGAGCCCTCATCAAAAGACACAGGGTTTCAAACTGGATAAAAACTAAGACCCATGCATATGCTGCCTACAAGTGACTCACTTTAGAAACAAAATCACCTCCAG